>NC_091287.1:191951976-192277810 GCF_032444005.1 Ranitomeya imitator
ACCTTCTGCTGTCTGTCCCTGGCGCTCTGCTTCCTGCACTGACTGTGAGCACAGGGGCCGGAAAGCAGAGCGGTGACGTCACCGCTGTGCTTTCCGGCTGGCCGACGCTGACACAGGATGCAGGAGGAGTGCAGAGAAGCAGAGCGCCGGGGACAGACAGCAGAAGGTAAGTATGTAGTGTTTGTTTTTTTTTCTTTTACGCTGGTAACCAGGGTAAACATCGGGTTACTAAGCGCGGCCCTGCGCTTAGTAACCCGATGTTTACCCTGGTTACCAGTGAAGACATCGCTGAATCGGCGTCACACACGCCGATTCAGCGATGTCTGCGGGAGATCCAGCGACGAAATAAAGTGCTGGACTTTCTGCAGCGACCAACGATGGCACAGCAGGATCCTGATCGCTGCTGCGTGTCAAACACAACAATATCGCTAGCCAGGACGCTGCAACGTCACGGATCTCTAGCGATATCGTTGTGAAGTTGTTTAGTGTGAAGGTACCTTAACACAACACTGAAAATAAAAATGAAACGATCACAAGACTATTTCATCAACCAAGGTATCATTTTAGTCAGTATAACGGCACCAACCTGACACTGACTGTAGATTACTGTACACAATCCTGCTGACAGGTTCTATTTAACGACCGCTGCAGAAAGCGCATACCTGCTTTTATTAAAGGGAACCTGTCACCCCCAAAATGGAAGGTGAGCTAAGCCCACCGGCATCAGGGGCTTATCTACAGCATTCTGTAATGCTGTAGATAAGCCCCCGATGTAACCTGAAAGATGAGAAAAAGAGGTTAGATTATACTCACCCAGGGGCGGTCCCACTGCGGTCCAGTCTGATGGGTGTCGCAGTCCGGTCCAGCGCCTCATGCGATGACGTCCTCTTCTTTGCTTCATGCCGCAGCTCATGCGCAGGCGTACTTTATCTGCCCTGTTGAGGGCAGAGCAAAGTACTGCCGTGTGCAGGCAGTGGGAAAGGTCAGAGCCCCGATGCCTGCACACTGCAGTACTTTGCTCTGCCCTCAACAGGGCAATTCAGTACGCCTGTGCAGGAGCCGCGGGAGGAAGAAAAGAAGAGGACGTCATCGTATGAAGATGGGAAGACCCGGATCCCGACGCCCATCAGACCCGAACTGGCACCGCCCCTGGGTGAGTATAATATAACTTGTTTTTCTTATCTTTCAGGTTACATCTGGGGCTTATCTACAGCATTACAGAATGCTGTAGAAAAGCCCCTGATGCTGGTGGCCTTAGCTTATAGGCAAATTTTGGGGTGACTGACTCCCTTTAAGGCAGTGTTTCTCAACTCCAGTCCTCAAGATCCCACAACAGGTCATGTTTTCAGGATTTCCTTAGTATTGCACAGGTGATGATTTCATCACCTGCTCAAGCATTAATTCCATCGCCTATGCAATACTAAGGAAATCCTGAAAACATGACATTTTGTGTGGTCTTGAGGACTGGAGTTGAGAAACACTGCTTTAAGGGGTTTTGTTGCTTTTTGTTTACTGGGCTTTTGGTCTTTTTATCTTCATGTTGTATGTCTTTTCATGTGCTGCTTGGGGGTACGTGTCAGCTGATGAAATCAGCTGACGTGTGCCAAAAAAGTTGTGAGCTCATCACTGGAGCTTGCGGTGAAAAGGGAGAGGCTAGCTTGGACATACCTATACATCCAGGGTCGTAATTGGGTTATTACTTGTAAGCCCCTTCATGACATCTGTGGCAAAATTGGCATGTCAGCTATATATCATAGCTTACAACATGCAGTAATGCCAGCTATCACTTCTAGAACCAATCACGGGTGTTTAACCTCTCTGATGCCGCTGTTAATAGCAACGGCAGTATCTATCTGCTTTTGAAGGAAGGGAGATCCCTCTTTCCTACAATTCGCACAACACAATTGCATCAATCATGCTGATGGTCTCTATGTTGACCACCCTCCCAGGTCAGATAATTTCAGCAGGATCACCAAGGTATGGTGGCCTGAGAGATCCTGCCTTGAACAGGACTTGACATACAACCTGCCTGTGTGACTGACAGATCTAATACCTTGAAATACATAAGCATCAGTTATTAGACCTGCCATCACAGCAGGGAATGTTGATGATAAAAAAAAAAAAGCAAATGGTATCAATAAAACTGTAATCTTGTCTCTAGAATTCCATTGACAGTTACAATGATCAAAGTATGGCAATGGAAAGTGTTTAGAAAAAAAGATTTGTGTGCAAAACATCTATATATATAATTGTCTAAGGGTTTTTCAGTCTGTCTCTCTGTCTGTCCGGGAAATCCCACGTCCCTGTCAGCGACGGGCACAGTATCGAAGTAGAAACCCCGCGTCTCTGGTCGAGGCCGCCAGGCCTCGACCAATCAGCGACGGGCACAGCGACGATGATGTCATAAAGGACGTAGAAATCCCACGTTTCTGATTCAGCGACGGGCACAGTATCGACGTAGATGTCATAATGGTTGCCATGGCGACGATGATGTCATAAAGGTTGCCTCGACCAATCAGCGACGGGCACAATCTGCCGCGAATTCTGGAATCATCATTGTCCATATACTACGGGGACATGCATATTCTAGAATACCCGATGCGTTAGAATCGGGCCACAATCTAGTAAACACATAAATGTGGTGTCACTGTGATCATATTGACCGCAAGAATAAAGTTGCCTGATCGCTATTACTGTGTGAACAACAAGGAGCAGCAGTATAGATTTTCAATATAATTTTTTTTTTATTAAGCACAATTAAAATTGTACAGTAAGTTACTATAATCAAGGTGACTGCTAGCCAAGCAGGGATAGCCAACAAGGTATTAGAAGTGACAGGAGTGCACATGCACCATTATGTACAATGGGATATAAATGCTCCCTGACAAATCCTATGGCTAATATTATATACACGTGGTCAAAATTGTTGGTACCCCTCATTTAATGACATAAACACCCACAACGGTCACAGAAATAACTTGAATCTGACAAAAGTAGTAATAAATAATAATAAAAAAAATCTAGAAAAATTAACAATTAAAATCAGACATTGCTTTTCAACCATGCTTCCACAGAATTAAAAGGGAAAAAAAACTCATGATATGGACCTGGACAGAAATGATGGTACCGTTAACTTAATAATTTTGTTGCACAACCTTTTGAGGCAACATGTTAGGGCATGTTGGGTTAGGCTATGGGTTGAACTAGATGGACTTAGGCTACTTTCACACTAGCGTCGGAATCTCCCCGTCGCAATGCGTCGGGCAGAGATTCCAACGCTAGCGTTTAACGCACTGCACAACGGAGGCAGCGGATGCATTTATCCGGCGCATCCGCTGCCCCATTGGGAGGTGGGGGCGGAGTTCCGGCCGCGCATGCGCAGTCGGAAAAAGCGGTCCATCAGGAACAAAAACCGTTACATGTAGCGTTTTTTGCTCCCGACGGTCCGCCAAAGCACGACGCATCCGTCTGTGGCAATGCGTCGCAATGCATCGTCAATACAAGTCTATGGGGAAAAAACACATCCTGCAAGCACTTTTGCAGGATGCGTTTTTTCTGCAAAACGACGCATTGTGACGGATTGCAGTTAACGCTAGTGTGAAAGTAGCCTAAGTCTTCTTTCAACCTTAATAACTATGTAATCACTGAAATCAAACGATTCCTGTAGCTGTCAATGAGACTTCTGCACCTCTCGACAGGTATTTTGGCCCACTCCTCAGAGCAAACTGCTCCAGTTGTCTCTTGTTTGAAGGTTGCCTTTTCTAGATGGCATTTTGTAGCTCTTTCCAATCATGCTCAATAGAATTTAGGTCAGGGCTCATAGAAGGCCACTTTAGAATAGTCCAATGGTTTCCTCTTAGCCATTCTTGTGGGTTTTCAGTTGTGTGTGTTTTGGGTCATTATCCTGTTGCAAGACCGATGACCTGCGACTGAGATCAAGCTTTGACACTAGGCAGCACATTTCTCTCTAGAATCCCTTGATGGTTTTGAGATTTCATTGTACCCTGCATAGATTCTAAGCAACCTGTGCCAGATGCAGCAAAGCAGCCCCAGAACAAAGCCTCCCATGTTTCACAGTAGGGACAGTGTTCTTTTCTTGATGTGCTACATTTTTCCATCTGTGAACATAGAGCTGATGTGCCTTGCCAAAAAGTTCCAATATCCAGGACGTCCCTCCTGACAGCACCACCAGGAGGATGTCCTTCATATCCTTGATAGGGACAGGAACACATAAGAGGTTAAATAGCCCCTCCCCACCTCCACCCTTCAGTGTTTTTCCTGTCCCTATCAGGAACAGACACAGGATCAGAAGATAATGGATTTTATCTGATGCTGGATATCGGGTTCGGTAGAGCAGGTGCTCCCAAGGGTGGTCTTCCCCTCCTGGAGGGGGTTCTGGGCCGCGGGAGTCTCGTTGGAAGGACTCCTCAGATCGCACGATACCGACTGAGGTTCATCACGCGATAAGGTAGAGCTGCCTCATCCCTTCACAAAGGGGCTCTGAGGCAGCGGTGTCCGGCGCTGTTCACCTGAGCTCCACATGCAGCTGGCGGCATCTCCCTGAACTTCCGGTCCGGCGCTTCGCGTCAGAGGGCGCCGGTGACTACTTCTGGGGGGCGTGGCCAAATTCCCGGGGTCTGCGGCGCCGGCGGTTTCCGGGTCGGCCTAGACACGTCGGTGGAACAGGAGAGTCTGGGACATGATGACGCCAAGATCAGATGATCCCAGGCTGGTCAGCGTGCGTTCCAGATGACATATGCGCAGTACAGCTGGGGACCTGCAATCACCATAGATGCCAGCAGCTGAGCTCGGAAGGAGGACGAATCTGATGTCTTGAAGTCGGGTAAGACTGACTACTTAATGACGGACAGCTGACAGCACACCTGACTTAGTAAGATGGAGGGTGCTAGACGTCCAGTCCTTAGGCCGGCGTCACACTCAGCGTATGAAAATACGGTCCGTTTTTTTACGGCCGTAATACGCAGAAATGTTCCCAAAATGGTGATCCGTAGGTAGGGTGTGGCAGCGTATTTTGCGCATGTCATCCTCCGTATGTAATCCGTATGGCATCCGTACTGCGAGTTTTTCTCGCAGGCTTGCAAAACCGACATACAATGGATCCATGGGCTCTAATGTTCGTTAAAACATAGAGAGATATAGAGATAGATATATACTGTACTAGATTGTGGCCCGATTCTAACGCATCGGGTATTCTAGAATATGCATGTCCCCGTAGTATATGGACAATGATGATTCCAGAATTCACGGCAGACTGTGCCCGTCGCTGATTAGTCGAGGCAACCTTTATGACAGAGACGCAGGATTTCCTGGACAGACAGACAGACGGAAAAACCCTTAGACAATTATATATATATAGATCTCCTCTCTATATCTCTCTCTATATCTCTCGATCTTATTTATTTATATATATACTAGATTGTGGCCCGATTCTAACGCATCGGGTATTCTAGAATATGCATATCCCCGTAGTATATGGACAATGATGATTCCAGAATTCGCAGCAGACTGTGCCCGTCGCTGATTAGTCGAGGCAACCTTTATGACAGAGACGCAGGATTTCCTGGACAGACAGACAGACGGAAAAACCCTTAGACAATTATATATATATAGATCTCCTCTCTATATCTCTCTCTATATCTCTCGATCTTATTTATTTATATATATACTAGATTGTGGCCCGATTCTAACGCATCGGGTATTCTAGAATATGCATATCCCCGTAGTATATGGACAATGATGATTCCAGAATTCGCAGCAGACTGTGCCCGTCGCTGATTGGTCGAGGCAACCTTTATGACATCATCGTCGCCATGGCAACCATTATGACATCTACGTCGATACTGTGCCCGTCGCTGAATCAGAAACGTGGGATTTCTACGTCCTTTATGACATCATCGTCGCTGTGCCCGTTGCTGATTGGTCGAGGCCGGGCGGCCTCGACCAATCAGACGCGGGATTTCCAGGACAGACAAGACAGAAAGACAGACGGAAAAACCCTTAGACAATTATATATATATAGATATATTTCATAAAGAGCTAGATAGCAGAAAAGCCGTAATTCAATTGCCGGCTTTTCCTATCTTCTTCTCAAACCCGACATGATATAAGACATGGTTTACATACAGTACACCATCTCATATCCCCCCCTTTTTTTTTTTTTTTTTTTTTTTTTGCATATTCCAGTGTGTGCAGCATTTGGGCGCTCTAGCTATTAAAGGGTTAAATCACAGAAAAAATTGGCGTTGGCTCCCGCGCCATTTTCTCCGCCAGAGTGGTAAAGCCAGTGACTGAGGGCAGATATTGATAGCCTAGAAAGGGTCCATGGTTATTGGCCCCCCTGGCTAAAAACGCCTGCCCCCAGCCACCCCAGAAAAGGCACATCTGGAAGATGCGCCTATTCTGGCACTTGGCCACTCTCTTCCCACTCCTGTTGTAGTGGTGGGGTATGGGGTAATGAAGGGTTAATGTCACCTTGCTATTGTAAGGTGACATTAAGCCAGATTAATAATGGAGAGTTGTCAATTATGACACCTATCCATTATTAATCCAATAGTACGAAATGGTTAATAAAACAGACACATTATTACAAAGTATTTTAATGAAATAAAGACACAGGGTGTTTTAATATTTTATTATACTCTTAATCCACCTGAAGACCCTCGTTCTGTAAAAAAGGAAAAATAAAAAATCAACAATATCCCATACCTTCCGTCGTTCTGTCACGTCCCACGATGTAAATCCATCTGAAGGGGTTAAATCATTTTACACCCAGGAGCTCTGCTTATGTAGCTGTGCTCCTGGCTGTAAAATTCTGTGAATGAATGGAATGCAGGGGAATGACCTGTAGTTACCTTGAGTTGCGGTGATGCACCCTCTGCTGGATGTCCTCATATGAACTCGAGCCTCGGAAAATATTCTGAAAAGTTCCCAGGCTCGAGTTCATTTGAGGACATCCAGCAGGACATTTATTCTACCTATTCTATTCTAACCGGTCAGTGTGATTTTACTGTACACCGCACTGAATTGCTGGCTTTTCTCTAGAACACCGCTGCGTATTTCTCGCAAAGAAGAAAAGGAAGACTGACAGCACTCACTTATTGGGGCGCCAGGTCCACATCCAGGGAACCTTCCTGGAATATCCACATAGTCCAAAGAGAAACAAAGGACCAGCGCTCCATCCGGGTGTAATATTCCAAACAGCAAACTTTATTGAGCCATGTTACAGCTGTAACATGGCTCAATAAAGTTTGCTGTTTGGAATATTACACCCGGATGGAGCGCTGGTCCTTTGTTTCTCTTTGGCGTATTTCTCGTAAGTCACACGCATGGTCCGTGTGTAATCCGTATTTTTCTCGCCCCCATAGACTTTCATTGGCGGGTTTTTTTTTTTGCGCAATACGGTGACAAACGCAGCATGCTGCGATTTTCTACGGCCGTAGAAGACCGTATAATACGGATCAGTAAAATACGGCAGATAGGAGCCGTGCCATAGAGAATCTTTGTACCGTGTGCAATCCGTATTTTCTGTACCTCTCATACGTCCGTAAAACTCGCTAGTGTGACGCCGGTCTTAGAGCTGCCCACGGACCATGTGAGTAAACTTCTGCGTTCCTGTCCCTGTCAAGGATATGAAGGACAACCTCCTGGTGGTGCTGTCATGATGGACTCCTGGAAATACTATTACCGATAGGACTAATTCCTACTTCTGTCTCATCTGTCCTTATGAAATTCTTCCAGAAGCTTTGTGGCTTGTCAACATGAAGTTTGGCAAATTTCAGTCTGGCTTTTTTAGGATTTTTTTTTTTTTTTTCAACAATAGTGTCCTCCTTGGTCGTCTCCCATGAAGTCCTCTTTGGCTCAGACAATGATGGATGGTGGGATCTGACACTGATGTTCCTTGAGCTTGAAATTCACTTATAATCTATTTAGAAGTTTTTCTGGGCTTTTTTGTAATCATTTGTATTACCAGTCTTTGATTTGTCATCAATTTTCCTCCGGTGGCCACATCCAGGGAGGTTGGCTACAGTCCCATGGATCTTAAATTTCTGAAAAATATGTGCAACTGTGGTTACAGAAACATCAAGCTGCTTGGAGATGGTCATAACTTTTACCTTTAATATGTTTGTCTATAATTTTCTTTCTAATCTCCTGAGACTACTTTCCTTCTCTTCCTCTGGTCCATGTTGAGTGTGATACACACCATGTCGCCAAACACAGGATCTGTAGTCCTATATAAAGGCCCACTCACTGATTCCAAGATTGTAGACACCTGTGATGCTAGTTAGTGGACACATCTTGATTTAACATGTCCTTTTGTTACATTACTTTCAGGGGTACCATCATTTCTGTCCAGGCCTATTTCATCAGTTTTCTTTTTTTCTTTTTAATTCTGGTTGAGAAGCAATGTCTGACTTTCATTTGTTCATCTTCATAGATTTTTAATTTATTACTTTTGTCAGATTAAAGTTATTTCTGTGACCATTGTGGGTTTTTCTGTCATTAAACGAGGGGTATCAACAATTTTGACCACGTGTAAATGGTGAAAGAGGTAGCACTTACACGGATGGAAAGGTGATGAGTATGGCGTATACATTGCCCCAAGTGTCTACATTCTCCCTATCTCTCGCCTTTATCAGTGGGGGGTCTGCTGCATCCTGCTAGTGCATTTGACAAGGTTTTGGTGAGGCTACTTTTTATGATGTGTTCCTCAGTGTGTCTAAACCACGTTTACCTTCCACGTGTCTAGCATTTCTGTAGCGATGAGAGCCTGATTAATTTATGGGTATGTGTCTCCAGAAATGATGTAGTGGGCACTACAACTAATTTCCAAAATGGGGTCACTTGAGGGGATTCTGCTTTTCTATCACATTGGCTGCATATGCAGTTCGCAAACTATTCTAGGAAAATATTCACTCACTGTGTGGCTAAGCAAATGCTATCCAGCCACATATTGGGTATTTCTACATTCAGCAGAAATTGTGACATATTTTGGTGGGGGATTTTTTTTTTTTCTCCACGGCTCAACGTTATAACCTTTTGTGAAGCACCTGAGGGATTTAAGGTGCTCTCAATACATTTAGATAAGTTCCCAAAATGGTGTCACTTGTTTGGGGTTTACACTGTTTAGGCACATCGGGGCTCTTCAAATGTGATATGGCGTCCACTAATTTCTGCAAATTTTACATTCAAAATGTCAGATGGCGCTCTTTCCCATCCAAGCGCCGCCGTTTGCCCAAACAGTGTTTCCCCCCACATATGAGGTATTTGCATGCTCAGGAGAAATGGCACAATACATCTTGTTGGGCCATTTTCTCTGCTTACCTTGTGTAAATAAAAGAAACAAATAAATTGGGTCTAAAGAGAAATTTTTGTGAAAGATAAATGTTTATATCTTTTCCTGTCACATTCCCATAATTCTTGTGAAGCACCTGAAGGGTTAATAGACTTACTGAATGTGGCTTGATGGGTGAAGTTTTTAGAATGGTGTCATGTAGACCCATCAAAGTCACTTCAAATGTGGTGAGGTCCCCCAAAAAATATTGTTAATAAATCGCTGGTCAACTTTTTTAAACCCTTAACTTCCTAGGAAAAAAAAGATTTTCAAAATGTGTAAAATAGACATGTAGGAAATGTTGGTTAACTGATTTAAGGGTATAAAAATTATGTAGTAATACAGCACACGGTCACTTTTTGTAAAAGGACCAAAAACCAGGGCTGTGGAGTCGGTAAGCCACAGTTGCGACTCCGACTCCTGGATTTTATCAGGCTCCGACTCCTTCATAAATGGCCAATTCGTAACAATAAATTTACTGTTGTCAAATATTAACATCGTGCTTATTCAGTTTCTCACCACCATATAAGTAATCAGACCACTTAGAGCAAAAACTATATTTATTAGAATACAATTAGAGTATAGCAAATAACTTTTATAAACTTTTATAAACTCTTGTAAGTAAATATGCAATAAACACTGCTATGCAGTTAATAAGAAATCTATAAATTTGTCCTCAGAAAAAGTATTGCCTCTGTCAGATCCTCCTTCATGGATGCCCTCAAATCTGATCTAATTATTTTGAGAGCAGAAAACAACCTCTCTACACTAAATTGGGCTGGTGGCAAAGCAGTAACCACTCGGGCAATATCTGACAATGTCAGGATACAGAGGAATCGCTTGTTGCACTGTTATTTTTGATGAACGGTCAAATTTCTCAATTTCTTTTAGTGCACATGAAAAATTCTGCTGAAATGTACTGGCTGTGTTCTTTGATTGGGATGACTCTTCTATGCGGGAACGCTTTGCACGGTCCTTGTGATCCAAATATTTTTTGAAATTAAATTCTTCATCAGTTGATGAGGGTGAAGATGTGGCAGGACGACCAAATTCTTCTTGTTCCTCCTGACTGTTCTGCAACCCTTTCATCCTTACTGCTATTTCAAACAGAGCTTCTTTTCCTTTAGTTAGCTGTTGATCATCTAGAAGAATCCGATGCATTGGGTCTACATAAACAGCTGCCAAAAGAATGTTATTTTGTAATAGTAGCTCCTCGCTCCGTTTCATTGATGTAGCAATGCCACTTGCAATTAACCCTCCTCTTTGGGACTGGCGAAACATCAGGTTCTTCCACTCCTTTAAGAAAATACCTGGAGTTAAGTCCTCTTCTTGTAATTTTTTAGTCACTGTAAATGGGTGCTCTAGCAATTTTTCCAGCTTCAGTTACCTGATTCCACGGACTTTCATTTAGCGTCAGTTGAGGGTTAGCCATGTCTATAAGAAAGGTTTTCAGTTCAACCAAGCGCTGAATCATTAAGTAAGTACTGCCCCATCGTGTGGCTTGATCAATAATTGCCCCTTTTCCAGCACGTCTCTTCAAAATTGAGTCAACTTTAGGGGTTCTGGCAACAGTAGCCAATTTTCTCTCCTTCCCAATCAGGGCAGCAGCATGTCCTTATTGCAGACTGTCTCTTATAGCCAGCTGTAGAGTATGCATAACACAGCGCATGTGATGAATGAAAGAACGTATTGACACAGTTTCAACAAGATCATCTAAACTATCATGTTGCTGTTCATCTGAAGCAACTTCAGTTTGCTCCTCAGTTACAATACTGTGTTCCTCTATTTCAAACATGTCTGTGGACCCATAATGTTCTTCTAGCTGCTGGTCACCATCATTACTCTCATTCATTAGCTTAATAGTACTTATCATATTTGAAGCATTGTCAGTTACGACAGAAAGAACTTGCTCTTTTTTAAGTTCATAGTCTTGCAGAACCTTTATTCGGACTCCCATGACAGCACTACGAGAGAGGGGATCCGCCCTTAAGGAACAGGAAACCTACAGATACAAAAGGGCGGCACCTCTCCCATGCATCAGTTGGTTTCCTGTTCCTGAAGGGACTGGATCCTACGGAAGATACTAGGATTCCAGGCCGGCCGGGCCGAATTAGGTAGCGAGAGGGTCTCCTACCTCGGCCGGTGCGGGGTACCTGAAGGAGACACGGTGGCTCTGGGGGGCTGCACGGCAGTGTCTCATCAGCGTGGAGCGGTCGCCAGGGGGTGTCCGATCTCCGAAGCCGGCGCTTGGTGAGTATATTGTTTCCCTCCCTTGAGCGGCTTAGGGGAGGCTCTGAGGGGTCGGCGACATTGAGGGGGCGCCACCCGGAGTCTCGTGGCAAGTCTCGGCGTCCCACGTTGTTCACAGCGCTAACAGGAAGCGCTGTGGGCCGGGGGTGACGTCGGAAGGCGGAGCCAGCTGTGACTTCCGGGTCACGGAGCTTCTGCGCATGCGCAGGAGCTCCAAGATGGCGGCGCCCACCGGAAAATGTGCGCTCATCACCCTCAGGTGTCGGCTGATCCCCTGCAGCTGCATGGGGGGAAGGGGAGCAACTGCAAGCGCGGTGCAATTACGCTGGCCGAAGGAGGGGCTATATATCGGCTCCAGGTGCGCGTTCCTTGCTCCTGGTCTCCAAACTGCTTCAGATGGAGTCTGATCAGGATCAGCAGCCTCTGCTGCTGGATGAAGAACCCCAGAAGCTTATGGAGAAGGAACGTGAGAAAAGGAGCGATGGATCTGGCCGCAGAAGCTCCTCCAGACAGGGGTCTGGAGCATCAGCCAAAAAAGATCCCCCTCGTGCTTCGGTATCTCTATGGGTGTGGGCAGCCTCTGGTAAGTGATCTTCGAGAAAGTTCACTTAGTGACTAGTTTCCCCTCATATGTTTTATGCAGGGAAAGAAAAGCGTCAGTAAGGCGAAGCATAGGGAGTGTGCCATCTGCGGGGTCCCCTTGCCTGACTCACACCCTAAAAAACTATGTGACCCCTGTATCCAGCAGACGGTGAGGTCCTGGAAAGAGGGAGGGGATATAGCATGTAGATCTTACACTCTAGTCTACCTTACTTATCCCTGTAGGTGGCAGAAGAATCCTCTTCTATGGTGACCAGTCTGAAGGAAATGGTTAGAAGGGAGGTCAAGCAATCCATTAAGGATCTTTCACAGTCAGGCTCTAAGCAGAGAACTCAGTGGGCATCTGATTCATCTGTGGATAAAGACAAGAGTGAAGAATCGGATGATTCAGCAGCATCATCTTCCTCGTCGGGGGAAGACGCTGCCCGGTTTTGTTTACCCATAGAGAGGATAGACAAATTAATAAAAGCGGTCAGAGGCACAATGGGTATAACAGAACCCAAGCCTCCGCTATCTAAGGAACAAATGATGTTCAGCGGCCTAGAACAGAGGAAGCGCAGAGTCTTTCCCCTGAATGAAAAGATACAGGAACTTATCAACAGGGAGTGGAGAAAACCGGAAAGGAAAGGCTCCTTACCACCTGCGCAGAAGCGTCGGTATCCCTTTGATGAATCAGCAGTGGGTAATTGGGAAAAGGCCCCAAAGCTGGACGCGGCAATTGCCAAGGTGGCAAAGCGATCCTCTCTCCCGTTTGAGGATATGGGTACGCTTAAAGACCCCCTGGATAGGAAAGTGGATACCTTCCTAAAAGGAACCTGGGAGATGGCAGCCGGCTCCTTAAAACCTGCGGTGGCGTCAACCTGCACGGCAAGGTCAATAATGGTCTGGCTGGACCAGTTAGAAACCCAATTAAAACAGGGGGCCTCTAGAGATTCCATACTTGCAGCGTTACCAGTAATCCAGGAGGGGGCAGCTTTTTTATCGGATGCCTCAATAGACTCTGTTAAATTGGCGGCTAGGGCAGCAGGTCTTTCTAATGCTGCGAGAAGAGCCCTATGGTTGAAATGCTGGCCGGGGGATATGCAGGCAAAAACAAAACTCTGCGCTATCCCTTGTAAGGGCGAGTATCTATTCGGACCTACCCTGGACGAACTCCTGGAGAAGGCAGGAGATGATAAGAAAAAATTTCCTAACCTTTTCAATCCATATCGTCGTCCCTTCAACAAAAGAAGGTTCAATCGGGGAGGAAGGCGGACCTTCTCACCGGGTAGGGATCGTTCCAGATGGGATGATAAGCGAAAAAGAGGCACAGGTCTCATGTTTCGCCGTAACCCGACGGAAAACAAAAAACAAGACCAATGACTGGCAATCCCGGTGGGAGGGAGACTGTCGCATTTCTCAGCAGAGTGGTCAAAAATCACAAACAGTGTTTGGATAAAAGACACTGTTTCCCATGGTCTCAGACTTGAGTTTGTCCATACCCCACAGGACAAATTCCAGTTAACACCCTGGCGCTCATCTCCCACTGAACAATTTGCCTTAGAAGAGGAAGTGAGGACTCTTTGCTCCAAAAATGTTTTGATTGAAGTGCCGTATTCTCAGGCAGGGAAAGGGTTCTACTCTCCCCTTTTCCTAATTCAAAAGCCGGATATGTCTTATAGGACCATTATAAACCTTAAGGGTCTCAATAAGTTTTTGGTGAAACATACCTTCAAAATGGAGTCCATCAATTCAACAATAAAAATGCTTTTCAACAATTGTTTTATGGTAGTAGTGGATTTGAAAGATGCCTACTATCATGTACCCATTCACGCTGATTTCCAACAATACCTAAGGGTAGCAGTACTAATGGGGGGTAGGATTCAACATTTTCAGCTCAGGGCACTCCCCTTCGGGATAACTTCTGCTCCTAGAGTGTTCACTAAAATAATCGCTGAAGTCATGGCACACTTAAGAGAATCAAACGTCCTTATAATTCCTTACTTGGATGATTTCCTCATTGTAGGGAACTCGATAGATCACTGTCTGTCACAATGGGAGGTTACTAAAGCCAAGCTAGAACACCTGGGTTGGATCATAAACTTCGAAAAATCTAAGTTACAGCCCCTAAATATTCAAAAGTTCCTGGGTCTAATGTTGGATTCAGTGACACAACAGTGTCTCCTCCCCATAGAAAAAATAGATCTAATTCAAATTTATGTGTTAAATGCAATTAATACACCTTCCATGACACTTAGGCAAGCAATGTCCCTACTTGGGTCACTCACATCTTGCATTCCAGCAGTTAAGTGGGCTCAGTTCCACACCAGATCCCTACAAAGAGAAGTCTTGTTCCATGACAGAGCCTTGGGAGGCGTGTTAAATGGGAAAAAAACGTTAGAGCCAACCACGCTAGATTCCCTTAGGTGGTGGTCAGATAAAAAGAATTTATCAGCAGGGGTCCCCTGGATAGTAAATGTGTCCCGGGTGATAACCACGGATGCCAGCTCTTCAGGGTGGGAAGCCTACATGGGGGACATGGTGGTCCAGGGACAATGGGAACCCTTCACAACATTCTCATCCAACCAGAAGGAGTTGTTGGCGGTTGAATTGGCTGTTAAAAAATTCCTCATATATCTGCAGGGCCAGCACGTCAGAATTCTGTCGGACAACAGAGTTGCAGTCGCTTACATAAACCGGCAAGGGGGAACTCGTTCCGAGACATTGATGCAAATCACGGATCGATTGTTCCAGATGGCAGAGCTCAATTTTCTATCTTTGACGGCTCTCCACATCAAAGGAAAGGAAAATGTGGCAGCAGATTTCCTCAGCCGAAACATGTTAAAGCAAGGAGAGTGGTCTCTCAACGAAGACATTTTCAATCTGATCGTCTGCAGATGGGGTCAACCAGTGGTAGACCTGTTCGCCACCAGAAACAACAGAAAAGTAAAACTTTTTTGCTCGCTAAATCCCAGGGAAAATCCCTTGGCGGTGGACGCGTTTCTGATAAAATGGGATTTTCCACTGGCCTATGCTTTCCCACCACTGAACCTGATACCTCTAGTGGTGAGGAAAATCAGGGAGGATCGAGCGAAAGTCATCCTTATCGCCCCCTTTTGGCCCAGAAGAACCTGGTTTGCCTGGCTCAAGACAATGTCTGTATCGGTTCCCTGGGTACTACCAGAGATCCCGAACCTGCTTTCTCAGGGACCGATCTCCCATCCACAAGTGGCAGCACTCCATTTAACGGCGTGGAGTTTGAACGGTCACTATTAGTGGGGAAAGGCTTCTCTCCAAATTTAGTCGAGACACTCCTAAAGAGTAGAAAGCAAGTAACTACAAAAATCTACTCTAGAACTTGGAGGAAGTTCTTGTCTTGTTCAAGATTTGACATCCAAGACGGGATACCAATACAACAAATCTTAGAGTTCCTACAAAGGGGTTTCGAGTTAAAACTCTCTACTAGTACCCTTAGAGTACAGGTCTCAGCTCTGGGTGCCCTGTTTTCATGCAATATAGCAAACAATTATTGGATAGCGAGGTTTATGAAGGCAGTTAGTAGATCTAGACCGGTATATAAGGATAGGACAGTTCCATGGGATTTAAATTTAGTTCTGTCCTCTCTAACAAAACCCCCCTTTGAACCTCTGCAAGAGGCCTCAATCAAAATGTTGACACTTAAGACCGCCTTCCTGATTGCCATAACCTCAGCTCGCAGGATAGGGGATATCCAGGCGCTTTCCAGAGCTCCTCCATACACAGAAATCTTATCAGACAGAGTAGTCCTTAGACCAGACCCGGCATATCTGCCGAAGGTAGCGTCACGTTTCCATAGATCACAGGAGATAGTTTTGCCATCCTTTATTCCTAATCCCTCTAATCCTAAAGAGCAGGAGCTTCATACGTTAGACGTTAGGAGATCTCTCCTTCAGTATATCTCAGCTACTGATAATTGGAAGAAAGATGGAGCACTGTTTCTTTCGTTCCAAGGTCCAAGGAAAGGATTTAGAGTGTCAAAATATTCACTAGCCAAATGGATTAGGGAAACTATATCTCTAGCTTACACAGCAGGTGGGGGGCCAGCTCCGCAGAATCTAAAGGCACATTCCACCCGGGCCATGGAGTCATCCTGGGCAGAGAGATCTGGAGTGTCAGTGGAGCAAATATGTAAGGCGGCCACTTGGTCATCTCCTTCCACTTTCTTTAAACACTATCGGTTGGATTTGGGGTCCTCCTCTGATCTCTCCTTTGGGTTAAGGGTGCTACAGACTATAGTCCCTCCCTAAGGTAGCTTACATCTCTGTAAATCTCTCGTAGTGCTGTCATGGGAGTCCGAATAAAGCATTAAGCTACTTACTGGTAGCGGCATTTTTCGGAGGCCCATGACAGCACCCTTAGTTCCCTCCCTATTCACGTGGGGGTAGCACTTCCTGATATGTAAATAGTGTAGTATGTAAATCTCACATATGGTGTCTGGTTACAATATAGTAGATTATTTTTTGGTTTCCAAATGTATATAATGTATATAATGTATGTTTGTGTACCACTAACCGCGGTAGTCCTCTCAGGCTCTGAAATACAACTGATGCATGGGAGAGGTGCCGCCCTTTTGTATCTGTAGGTTTCCTGTTCCTTAAGGGCGGATCCCCTCTCTCGTAGTGCTGTCATGGGCCTCCGAAAAATGCCGCTACCAGTAAGTAGCTTAATGCTTTTCCACCAAGACCTGGAGAAACTCGCTGGTGTGATGAGCTTTGGTGTCTTTTACTGCCAATCTCTTGGTAACTATTTCATTTTAACACAAACAAATCGGACATTGATGGCAAAATAGTTCACTCTGTGACATGTGCAGGCATCCATTTTAAGAAACAGAAAGCGTCCCTTGAGAGTTTTTTTTAAGTTCTTCCTTTTGTTTAAAAGCTTCTTCGATAACTAATTTTCTAATACTCTCTCTCTCCAGAGAAACACCAAGCTTGCGGGCCATTTCCCCATTCAGACACATAAAAGCTGGTCGTGTAAATAATAAAATAGGCACACTATCCTTTAAAAAAAACAGATCATAGAGCTTGTAAACGTATCTACTGTCATTGTCACAGTAACTTTGTCACTGACAAAATATCTTGCAACTAATGGCTGCAAAGTTCTCTGCTCCTTTGATTGGCTGGAAGAGCTGGGCACTGGTTCATTGGTTTGGATGCAGTCTTTCTCATCCACTGCTTTCAGTACTTCTGGATGAAAGCGCTGTAAATGTCTCTTTAGATTAGAAGCTCTGGTAGGAGCATTTTTATCTTTGCTTGAATATGCACTGATCTTGGCTTCACAGCATTTGTTTTCGTCTGGATCATTTGTCGTACACTGACAGACAATGTTTTCTATCTTGAGCGATGGTGAAATGTTCAAATACAGCTGATTTTAATGTGACGTTTCTTTGACACTCTCAGGTTTTTAATTCTGCATTCACAATCCACATGAATATTGTTTTTCCTAAAAACAATTGTACAAAATTGGCAGGTTGTACAACTGATATAGTGATCAGTAATACTGTTATTCCTCATGTACTCACAGTTAACTGATGCAAAGTTTGTTGAAGGGATAATACTACTTACAGTCTTCCTCTCCGGAGTAGCAGCTGTGAGATGCTTGGAAGACAGCCGCACACTAAACATCTAGTCTAGAGGAGGAGCTTTACTACTAAGAATTTGCAACACATTTTCACTTTAAGTTTCATACATTGTAAAAAGTAGGGGGGTTGGGGCAGCATGAGGTTAACCAAGTATAAGATTAGATAAGGGCAGTGGAGAACAGTGACACACAAGAAGTAAGAAATCTCTATCTCCAGCAGAACTGCTTATCACTGTTGTTCATAGTTTGATAGAACATATATATTTGAGTAACATTTATAAAATTCATATGAAAGTTCAATTATGAAATATTAATACTTTTTTTTAAAGCTGGAGTCGGTGCATTTCTTCCGACTCCAACCAAAACTAACTCCACGACTCCGACTCCACAGCCCTGCCAAAAACAATGGTGCCCCAATAGAGAAAACAATAGGTATAGCAGAAAGTGGTGTGACGGTAACTGCCTAGAGTAGCACATTTGCGAACGTCTGTGTAGGAGGTTTTAGTGGCATCTAAATTTTCAGTTCAGTTTGTGAGTTTCCAAAAATGCAGCATCTTACAGTTCCAGTAAAGTGGATGGGATTTATAGAAACTTGATGCAAATATGGACACTGACCGTCAATGCTATAAATTATTTTGTGATGTAAAACTATCCAATTGCTATGACTTTTTTTTTTTTTTGTCATGGGGACATTGGGAAACTATGGCTCCTTTTTTCTTTTTCTTTTTTTTTTTTTTGTTTATTTCTGTTGCCAAAAAGCATAAGGTGTTGATATGAAGCTTAATACTAAAATGAATATTTTCATGCTTTGACCAATGTTTAATTTTTAACTTTTTTTTTAATTCCTTCTGAAAACAGTTGCTGGCCGTGGCAGAGGGAGAGGGCGTGGCCGAGGAAGAGGCCGTGGTAGAGGAAGAGGAGGACCAAGACGATAGTTTAGAAGGGAAATGCCCATGGACAAACTAATTTTGTACAGTTTTCTTTTTTGTTAAATTTTAGTAAGTAGCGAATTTAAAACAGGTGCATACTGACATTTATGAAGCATTCATTTTTGAATAAAATGGTTAAAAGCTAAAGCTTGCTTATTTCTGCTTCATTTGTCTTCTAATTTATAGGCAAAAGAGAAAGTACCGCAGTTGTTTGATTGCTTACATACCTAATAAAGAATATGGAGCCCTATGTTTCCAATTTGTTCCATTAAATATAGTGAAGGCTTTTTCCCCACACCTCAGAGGTGATAGATGTCCGGTCACTGGGATCCAAATCCATGACTTCTCTTCACTGCACAACTCCATTGAGATGGAATTTAACCCCTTCATGGCCCCAGCTTTTTTCAGTTTTTCGCTCGCTTCCTTCCCAGAGCCATAACTTTTTTTTTTTCTGTCAATATGGCCATGTGGGGGCTTATTTTTTGCACGACAATTATACTTTTGAACGACATCATTGGTTTTAGCATGTCATGTACTAGAAAACGTGGAAAAAAAATTCCAAGTGCGGTGAAATTGCAAACAAAAAGTGCAATCCCACACTTGTTTTTTATTTGGCTCTTTTGCTAGGTTCACTAAATGCTAAAACTGACCTGCCAATTTGATTCTCCAGGTCATTATGAGTTCATAGACACCAAACATGTCTAGGTTATTTTTTTTTTTTATCTAAGTGGGGGGGAAAAATTCCAAACTTTGCTGGAAAATTTTTTTTTTTTAAATTGCACAATTTTCTGATACCCGTAGCGTCTCTATTTTTCATGATCTCGGGTTGGGTGAGGGCTTATTTTTTGCATGCCAAGCTGACATTTTTTAATGATGCCATTTTGGTGCAGATACGTTCTTTTGATCGCCTGTTACGGCATTTTAATGCAATGTTGCGGCAACAAAAAACGTAGTTCTGGCGTTTCATTTTCTTTCTCGCTACGCCGCTTAGCGATCAGGTTAATCCCTTTTTTTTTCTTTATTGATTTGGTCTATTCTGAACGCAGCAATACAAAATGTGTATATTAGTTGTTTTTTTTTTTTGGGGGGGGGGGGGTGTATTTAAACTTATATTTTAATTTTTTCATATTTTTTTTAACACTTATTTTCCTGGTCACCACCATGGAGGACATCCTTCTTATCCATAGTGGGACAGGAAACCACGAGAGTTTAAAAGGACCCTCCCACTACCACCCTTCAGTGTTTTTCCTGTCCCACTGAGGATAGGAACGACGGGAGATCCGTCTGTCCCGTGCAGAGGGTGAGGATTGGGGGGACTCGACCTCTTCCTTCCTACCGCAAGAGCTCTGCTATGCTGACATCCGATTAATAGGGTCCCTCAGCAGCACCAGTGCAGCTCTGCTCCTGGTTATAGGGTTGCTTCCCCCTGGAGGGCTCTCGACCCTTGACGAGGCCCCAGATGTACCTGAACCCGGGGATGCCTCTGTAAGGTCGCACCTGTAACAAGCGGATCCGGGAGAAAAATGAGGTGCTGCAGGTTGTCTGGGGAGGATGCGGACTCCGCCAGAAGGCACCAGACATATGTAAAGGTAATAAATGTGATACTATCCTGTCCTAGCTAAAAGAAGCAGTATGGAGGATAGCACTAAACCTGAGATGCTGGAGAGCCAGGCACATGTAAGTCCCCAATTAGGGGTTCTCCCTCAGTATCCCAGTAAGGATACAGGTCCATGAGGCATCTATTATGTATTATAGGGGCTTTCCTCCACGTTGGAAAAGAATAAGAAGTCTGGGAAGTATAAAAAGTGCCCCATTTGTGCTGTAAGGCTTAAGGACTCCTGGCAGAAATCTCTCTGCGAGACATGCACCAGTCGAATTGTGGGGGAAGAACAGGCTTCACTCATGACTTATATGAGGGCTATTGTCAGAGAGGAGGTGCAGGCCTCAATATCTGGTTTGGTATTTCCCCAGCCTATGCAGTCAGATCTCCAGGGATCCAGAAAAAGACAGGGAATCGGATCTATGGTCTGAAGACAGCTTTTCAGGTTCAGAGCTGGAGGCTGAAGAATTAAGCAGAGACCTTCCAGAGAAATGGAAAAAGGAGGATTATCAGAGCATAATGCTTAACATACAGGATAAACTTATACTACTACATACAAGGCTATTGCCAAATATGCCAGGTATGTGAGATGAAAATTAAATATTCAATAGTGCCCTTACATGGCCATGCCTGATAAATCATCCCAGTATAGAACGCTAATCCCAAATAATAGTATATTAATGCTGGAAGTCACAGCATTATTAGCATTATTTATTAGGCAATAAATCATATGATGAAGGGTGATTCGGTGCTTCCCTCTCGCCGCGACGTGCGTTTCGCCCTTAGCTTCTTCCAGGGGCGTGCCAAGGGGGTGGAAATAGTCTTTTAAATCGATGATGACCAATCAATATACCAAAAAAAGGAGGGCCTATATTATGGACCATATCTTATTAGTACGGCGAGAAAGCAGCCGGAGGAGAAGATGACGGCAGTGACCAGCATGTGGAACGCACCATAGCTACACCTCTGGAATTAGGCTACTTTCACACTAGTGTCGGAATCTCCCCGTCGCAATGCGTCGGGCCGAGATTCCAACGCTAGCGTTTGATGCGCTGCACAATGGGTGCAGCGGATGCATTTCTCTGGCGCATCCGCTGCCCCATTGTGCGGGGAAGTGGGGGCGGAGTTCTGGCTGCGCATGCGCGGTCGGAAAAAGCGGTCCGTCGGCAGCAAAAAACATTACATTTAATGTTTTTTGCTCCCGGCGGTCTGCCAAAACACGGCGCAACCGTCGCACGACGGTTGCGACGTGTGGCAAGGCGTCGCTAATGTTAATCTATGGGGCAAAAACACATCCTGCAAACAACTTTGCAGGATGCGTTTTTTGCCATAAACGACGCATTGCAAAAAACGCTAGTGTGAAAGTAGCCTTACGCATGTCGCCTAGAGTCTTCTGTATCAGCACACTACGAGCGAACATAGCGGCGCATGCGACCATCGTCATCAATAGTAAGGCACTTCCAGATCGGCGCTCTCTGGACCGGACGCTGATACGCAAGCGGATCCAGGAAGGAGCGCCTCCAGAAATGCATGGTGACGCGACGGAAGACGCATGCTCTCTATCGTAGTAACAACCATGTCTTTAAAGAAAATATGGCCATAAGAAAGTGCAATGATCTAAAAAAAAAGGGGGAGCGAACATATATTTAAAGAAAGAGGTGCAATAATATAAAATTAATACTTAATAGAGCATTTAATTACCCTCAAATCTATGAATAAAGTGCAATGAAAGTATTACCAATAAATCTATAAAAAATAATGAATAAAAAAGAAACCTGGTATACGTGATTAATAAAGTGCGAATAATAAAAAAGACCCAGCTATACAATTGAACATATGTAAATGTGAAAATAACATGCCATCAACATTATAAAGAACACATACTAAATATAGTAAGTACAGTACAAAGTTATTTAAAAATGATAAATATGGCATATGCAAACAAATGCAACAATGACATACACCACTGGCGTTATAAAGTGAACATTGTGCTAAAGTAGTGAATACAATACAAAATCCTTTAACATGACAATTATATCATATACAAAATGCCATATACTATTAACATTGTAAAGTGAACACGTGCAAAAAAAAAAAAAGTCCAGTCCAATATTCTAGATAAAAGACCATAAATAGTTATTACAGATCCAAAAACCTCTTCTATGAAGAATTCCGGCGCCTCATAGACCCCTATATTTGATGACAAGGGCCTTTTGAACACTCCAAAAAGTCCATATATTGAAAAAAGCCTCTCCAGAAACACTGAATGAACCACCGAACCAAAGACCCCAGGATGAAACAAGGTAAGCAATCTTAAAAAAACAGAAAAAAGACACAAATTAATATACAGAAAATATATCCAAATATGAAACACTTATTTTAATATATTAAAACAAAATAAATAACCCACCCCTAAAAAGATGCCTCATGATTATACTATAAAAATCACTGGATATTAACGCCATTATAAGAATGCTGCGAATCCCAAGCTCTCATTGAGACCTCCCGGGCTCATGGTCCCCAGCCGATAAATCCATTTGCTTTCTACTTGAGCTAATATTTTAGCCAGGTCTCCCCCTCGAGGTCCAAGTGTAACTTGGTCAATGGCTTTTACCAATAAACCCCTCGCATTACATTCATGGTTGTTTGAAATGCTTAGGAAGACTTTTCAAGGAAGAATCATCTTCACTTGTCTTGGCCTTTTCAATATCCCTTATGCGTTCACGAGTTCTTACCTTTAATTCCCTTGTGGTTAAGCCAAAGGAATTAAAGGTAAGAACTCGCGAACGCATTAGGGATATTGAAAAGTCCAAGACTAGGGTTGAGCGAAACGGATCGTTCATTTTCAAAAGTCGCCGACTTTTGGCACAGTCGGGTTTCACGAAACCCGACCCCTGTGTGGGGTCGGCCATGCGGTACGCGACTTTCGCGCCAAAGTCGCGTTTCAATGATGCTAAATGCGCCATTTCTCAGCCAATGAAGGTGGACGCAGAGTGTGGGCAGCGTGATGACATAGGTCCTGGTCCCCACCATCTTAGAGAAGGGCATTGCAGTGATTGGCTTGCTGTCTGCGGCGTCACAGGGGCTATAAAGGGGCGTTCCCGCCGACCGCCATCTTACTGCTGCTGATCTGAGCATAGGGAGAGGTTGCTGCCGCTTCGTCAGAAGCAGGGATAGCGTTAGGCAGGGTCCATTAACCACCAAACCGCTTGTGCTGTAGCGATTTCCACTGTCCAACACCACCTTTTGTTTGCAGGGACAGTGGAAGCTACATTTTTTTTCCTCAGCGCTGTAGCTCATTGGGCTGCCCTAGAAGGCTCCCTGATAGCTGCATTGCTGTGTGTACGCCGCTGTGCAAACCAACTGCTTTTTTCAAAGCACAAATCCTGTTGTTCCTTCCTTTCTGCACAGCTATCTTTTTTGTTTGTCCACACTTTTGATTTAATTTGTGCAGCAGTCCACTCCTTCTTATTGCTGCCTGCCATACTTGGCTGAGATTACTGCAGGGAGATAGTAATTGTAGGACAGTCCCTTTTTTTTAATTCTCCCTAAAAAAATAAGTTGTGGGAGATTAAGATTGGCCTTTGTGCTTGTGTGTTAGTCCTGAGTGTGCCATCTCTCTTAAATAGTGGGCCATGGAAAGCCCCGTTTTTTTTTTTTTAAATTTGGTTTCTAACTTCTCCCTGAAAAAATAAAAAAAACAGTGGGAGATTAATATTGGCCTTTCTGCTTGTGTGCCAGTCCTGAGTGTGCCATCTCTCTTAAATAGTGGGCCATAGAAAGCCCCGTGTTTTTTTTTTTTTTTTAAATTTGGTTTCTAAATTCTCCCTGGAAAAATAAAAAAAAACAGTGGGAGATTAATATTGGCTTTTCTGCTTGTGTGCCAGTCCTGAGTGTGCCATCTCTCTTAAATAGTGGGCCATAGAAAGCCCCGTGTTTTTTTTTTTTTTTTAAATTTGGTTTCTAACTTCTCCCTGAAAAAATAAAAAAAAACAGTGGGAGATTAATATTGGCCTTTGTGCTTGAGTGACAGTCCTGCGTGTGTGGCATCTCTCTCATTTGGTGCCACAGAAAACAGAGTAACATCGTGCCTGATTTTCCTTGCGGTCTCACCCACCTATTAAGGGATATCTAAATCATACAGAAGTTAGAGTTCACCTTGTAAGTTGTTTGACAGTAACAAATACCGTTAGTTTGGTGACGTTTTTAAAACAATGAGGAAGTCTGGTGGAAGAGGTCGTGGCCGTGGGCGTTCATTGCCAGCTGGTAATGATGGTAGTGGTAGTGGAGCATCGGGTGGTCGTGGGAAAAACAATATTGTACCTAAGTCTGGAGCTGTGGAGCCAGGTTCGTCGTCTGGCTACACAAGGCCTCGAACGCTCCCTTTTCTGGGAGTAGGAAAACCGCTTTTAAAGCCGGAGCAGCAAGAGCAAGTTTTGGCTTACCTTGCTGACTCTAGCTCTTTTGCCTCCTCTTCTGAAACTGCTAAATGTAAAAGCAGCGCGTCGTTAGTGGATGTTCACGGTCAGGGACAAGTCGCTTCCTTGTCCTCTTCAGCAAAAACAGCAACATAGAAGGATGCAGCAGGCGACACAATGGGTTACTCCATGGAGCTCTTTACACATACCGTCCCTGGCTTAGAAAGTGAAACAGTTAACAGGCCATGCCCATTACAAGTTGAATCTGACATGGAGTGCACATGGAGTGCACTGATGCACAGCCAGACTACTATGCTGGTCCTTTGACTCAGACCACAACATTGCCCTCGCAGGGTACTGATCCAGAATCAGACCCTGATGAGACTATGGTGCCCCGTCACGAACGCTATACCACCGACTTACACGGTGACACAGATGAAGTTGCACATGAGCTAGAAGAGGAGGTTATAGATGACCCAGTTGTTGACCCCGATTGGCATCCATTGGGGGAACAGGGTGCAGGCGGCAGTAGTTCTGAAGGGGAGGAGGAGGGGCCGCAGCAGGCATCAACATCGCAACAGGTTCCATCTGCCGGGCCCGTATCTGGCCCAAAACGCGTGGCAAAGCCAAAACCTGTTGGAGGACAGCGTGGCCATCCAGTTAAAGCTCAGTCTGCAATGCCTGAAAAGGGATCCGATGCTAGAAAGAGTGCAGTCTGGCATTTTTTAAAACAACATCCAATTGATCAGCGCAACGTCATCTGTCAAAAATGTTCAACTACCTTAAGCAGAGGTCAGAATCCGAAAAGTCTAAATACAAGTTGCATGCATAGACATTTAACCACCATGCATTTGCAAGCCTGGACTAACTACCAAACGTCCCTTAAGGTTGTAGCACCCTCGGCCAATGAAGCTAGTCAGCAACGCTACATCCCTTCCGTCACTGTAAGGCCACCATTTTCCGCACCACCTGCAGTATCTGTGCAGGTTTCTTTGCCAGGCCAAAGCAGTCAGGGAATCACCAGTTTCGTAGTAGGAAACACTGCATCTAGGGCACCGGCGGCAACAATACCGTCTCCAACCGTCTCTCAGTCTGCCATGTCCACCGGCACCCCCGCTAGTTCCACGATCTCCAGCTCTCCAGTCCAGCTCACCTTACATGAGACTCTGGTTAGAAAAAGGAAGTACTTAGCCTTGCATCCGCATACACAGGGTTTGAACGTCAACATAGCTAGACTAATCTCGTTAGAGATGATGCCCTACCGGTTACTTGAAAGCGAAGCTTTCAAAGCCCTGATGGACTACGCTGTACCACGCTACGAGCTACCCAGTCGACACTTCTTTTCGAGAAAAGCCATCCCAGCCCTCCACCAGCATGTTAAAGAGCGCATCGTCCATGCACTCAGGCAATCTGTGAGTACAAAGGTGCACCTGACAACTGATGCATGGACCAGTAGGCATGGCCAGGGACGTTACGTGTCCATCACGGCACACTGGGTGAATGTGGTGGATGCAGGGTCCACAGGGGACAGCAATTTTGGGACAGTTCTGCCTAGCCCACGGTCTAGGAAACAGTTGGCTGTAGCCGTTCGCACCCCCTCTTCCTCGTCCTCCTGCAGAAGCGAGAGCTCGTCCACAGACCGCAGTCGCCCAACCACTCCATCCGCAGCTGCCACTGTTGCACACCAGTTGTCCCATTATAGGGCAGCTACTGGCAAGCGTCAGCAGGCTGTATTGGCTATGAAGTGTTTGGGCGACAACAGACACACCGCGGAAGTTCTGTCCGAGTTCTTGCAGAAAGAAACGCAGTCGTGGCTGGGCACTGTAGATCTTGAGGCAGGCAAGGTAGTGAGTGATAACGGAAGGAATTTCATGGCTGCCATCTCCCTTTCCCAACTGAAACACATTCCTTGCCTGGCTCACACCTTAAACCTGGTGGTGCAGTGCTTCCTGAAAAGTTATCCGGGGTTATCCGACCTGCTCCTCAAAGTGCGCGGACTTTGCTCGCATATCCGCCGTTCGCCCGTACACTCCAGCCGTATGCAGACCTATCAGCGGTCTTTGAACCTTCCTCAGCATCGCCTAATCATCGACGTTGCAACAAGGTGGAACTCAACACTGCACATGCTTCAGAGACTGTGCGAACAGAGGCGTGCTGTTATGTATTTGTGGGAGGATACACATACACGGGCAGGCAGTACGATGGCAGACATGGAGTTGTCAGGTGTGCAGTGGTCGAAGATACAAGACATGTGTCAAGTCCTTCAGTGTTTTGAGGAATGCACACGGCTGGTTAGTGCAGACAACGCCATAATAAGCATGAACATCCCCCTAATGGGTCTGATGATGCAAAGTTTGACGCACATAAAGGAGCAGGTGTCTGCAGCAGAGGAAGAGGAAAGCCTTGATGACAGTCAGCCATTGTCTGGTCAGGGCAGTGTACAGGACGAGGTAGCGGGCGAGGAGGATGAGGAGGATGATGGGGATGAGTATTTTTTTTAATGAGGAAGCTTTTCCGGGGCCACTGGAAATTGGTGGCGTGGCAAGGCCGGGTTCTGGTTTTTTGAGGGACACAAGTGACGTAGATTTGCATGAAACAGCCCCTCAACCCAGCACAACCGCAGATTTGACAACTGGAACTTTGGCCCACATGGCGGATTATGCCTTACGTATCCTCAAAAGGGACACACGCATTACTAAAATGATGAACGATGACGATTACTGGTTGGCCTGCCTCCTTGATCCTCGCTATAAAGGCAAATTGCAAAATATTATGCCACATGAGAACTTGGAACTAATATTAGCAACCAAACAATCAACTCTTGTTGACCGTTTGCTTCAGGCATTCCCATCACACAGCGCCCGTGATCGTTCTCACATGAGCTGCAGGGGGCAGCACACCAGAGGTGTTAGAGGTGCAGAAATCAGAAGTGGCGTTGGTCGCATATACAACAGAGGCTCAAACAATGCTTCTGTACAACTACATGGTTTCTGGAACAGGCGGTAGCGGGCCGAACACCCTTGTGAGCGGAGTTGTCTCCTAAATAACACATTGGGCGAAGTGCGGAGCCGTGTGTCCCACCCCCCCCCCTCCCTCCCTTCGACTTTCCCTAGTCTGTTTGTTGACCCCTCCCCCCTCTTTTTTGTTTTTCATTTTTTCTCTAGCTATAACTTCCCCTCTCTCATCATTTGGGGTTATCTAGTTACAGAGTGGTAGTCCACTCGTATTGTATTTCCATGTTGAATTCTATGTTTTTAGCCTTATGTTTATCTTGATTGAGAGGTACTTTGCCTTAATTTGCAAATTGGAACGCTAAAATAGTTACCGTCTTTAATAATGGGCTTCTGTAATACCGGAAAGAGGGAGGTAATTCCTTGTACCTATGTTTGCATGTTAATATACTAATGTTGAAAATGTTTAATTGAAAATGTTTAATAAAAACAGTTTGGAAAAAAAAAAAAAAAGAAGTGGCGTTGGACAGAGGGGTTTTCTGACCAGGTTGTGGAGTGATTTTGCTATGACCGCAGACAGGACAGGTACTGCAGCATCAATTCAAAGTGACAGGAGACAACATTTGTCCAGTATGGTTACTAACTATTTTTCATCCCTTATCGATGTTCTCCCTCAACCGTCATTCCCATTTGATTACAGGGCATCCAAATTAGACACCTGGCCAGAATTGGCAGAATATGCATTGCAGGAGCTTTCTTGCCCGGCAGCTAGTGTCCTATCAGAAAGAGTATTCAGTGCTGCAGGTTCAATATTAACCGAAAAAAGGACTCGTCTGGCTACCCAAAATATGGATGATCTAACCTTCATTAAAATGAACCACAACTGGATTTCGAATTCTTTTGCCCCACCTTGCCCGGCTGACACCTAGCTTTCCTATGAAAAGGTCTTGCTTGTGGACTACTCTGACTGACTTTTCCAATCGCGTAATTTGCAGCAGCTGATTGTCCAGCATACGACATGTTTACACCTCCCTAAATGGCCAAACTCCCCCCAAGGGGCAGTGGTCTCGCCACTTGTCGCAAGCACCCGTGAGAGTGCCGTTTGTCTGAAGAGGTGGGTGTGCCCGCTTTTGGTCGACGGCACTGCCACTGGGTCCCTCATAGAACAATAAAGTGTCTGGCGGTGGTGGTGCGCACCCAACGTCAGACACACTGTTGTGACATGAGGGGCCCTGGGCCTGTACCGCCGGCCACAAGAGAGTTCCCCCCCAGCTCAAACATTGCTCTACCACTTGCACAATTATCTCTCACAGTTCCACCAATGTTTAGTCTATGCGCTGACATCATTCAATGCCTGGCACTGACAATACCATTGTGTTGACATGTATGATGGTACTTAACAAAGTCAGGGGCAGTGTCCTATATTTACACCAGTAAATAATTAGCGCCAAATTACTAGGTCTAAAACTCAGTAGAGTAGCCCACCCCTGTACCTAAGTATTCCACCCTTTTGTGTTTTGGTTTTGTTGTAATGCGAGACATTAACATCTATTTATTTTTTTGGAGTACTAACTGGCAGACACTCATTACAATCGGCCTCCGCTGACAACACCAATGCTGCCTGTGTACCCCTGCAAGAGAAATGCTAGTGCCTACAGCCGAATTTTGTTATGTTAGGCCTACTACGCCTGTCTGCGGTCCCTCCTTCCACTAGTCCTCCACAGACCTGACCACTGCTGCCCGTGTACCCCTAGAACCTATTTAAAAGTGCCTACAGCCAAATTTTGTTATGTTAGGCCTACTACGCCTGTCTGCGGTCCCTCCATCCACTAGTCCTCCACTGACCAGACCACTGCTGCCCATGTACCCCTAGAACCTATTTAAAAGTGCCTACAACCAAATTTTGTTATGTTAGGCCTACTACGCCAGTCTGCGGTCCCTCCTTCCACTAGTCCTCCACTGACCAGACCACTGCTGCCTGTGTACCCCTAGAACCTATTTAAAAGTGCCTACAGCCAAATTTTGTTATGTTAGGCCTACTACGCCTGTCTGCGGTCCCTCCTTCCACTAGTCCTCCACTGACCAGACCACTGCTGCCCGTGTACCCCTGGAACCAATTTAAAAGTGCCTACAGCCAAATTTTGTTATGTTAGGCCTACTACGCCTGTCTGCGGTCCCTCCTTCCACTAGTCCTCCACTGGCCAGACCACTGCTGCCCGTGTACCCCTGGAACCAATTTTAAAGTGCCTACAGCCAAATTTTGTTATGTTAGGCCTACTACGCCTGTCTGAGGTCCCTCCTTCCACTAGTCCTCCAGTGACCTGTCTACTGCTGCCCGTGTACCCCTGGAACCTATTTTAAATGGCATAGAGCATCCTTTTTTTAATAGTAGGCATACAAACTCTGTCTGTGGTCCATAATTGAAATTGTCCTCCACTGAACAGACCAATGCTGCCTGTGTACCCCTGTAACCTTTTTTAAACTGCATTGAGCCTAATGTTGTGTTTAAGGCCTACTACCTGTGTCTGTCTGCGCCACTCAATACAGCTGTCCTCCTTTTAAAAAAGCTGAGCGTCAATAGTCTGGTTTTCAGCCTATAGGAATTTGAAAACTGCATTGGGGCTACTACTTCGGTAGGGCCTACTAACGGTGTCTGCCGCTCCAAGGTGTTCCCCAGGTTTCCTCTCCATAGCTTCGAGCTTCTAGCTCTCGTTTAGTAGTTGTTGAAAACAACACTGCATTAGGCCTACAAGTTGGGTCTGGGTTGTAGAGACGGTGTCTTCCGCTCCAAGGTGTTCTCCAGGTTTCCTCTCCATTGCTTGAATCATAAAGCTCTCGTTTAGTAGTTGTTGAAAACAACACTGCATTAGGCCTACAAGTTGGGTCTGGGTTGTAGAGACGGTGTCTTCCGCTCCAAGGTGTTCTCCAGGTTTCCTCTCCATTGCTTCAATCTTAAAGCTCTCGTTTAGTAGTTGTTGAAAACAACACTGCATTAGGCCTACAAGTTGGGTCTGGGTTGTAGAGACGGTGTCTTCCGCTCCAAGGTGTTCCCCAGGTTTCGTCTCCATTGCTTCGATCTTCTGGCTCTCGTTTAGTAGTTGTTGAAAACAACACTGCATTCGGCCTACAAGTTGGGTCTGGGGTGTAGAGACGGTGTGTTCCACTCCAAGGTGTTCCCCAGGTTGCCTCTCCATTGCTTCAATCTTAAAGCTCTTGGTTAGTAGTTGTTGAAAACAACACTGCATTCGGCCTACAAGTTGGGTCTGGGGTGTAGAGACGGTGTGTTCCACTCCAAGGTGTTCCCCAGGTTGCCTCTCCATTGCTTCGATCTTCTGGCTCTCGTTTAGTAGTTGTTGAAAACAACACTGCATTAGGCCTACTAGTTGGGTATGGCGTGTAGAGACGGTGTGTTACACTCCAAGGTGTTCCCCAGGTTGCCTCTCCATTGCTTCGTTCTTCTGGCTCTTCTTAAGTAGTTGTTGAAAACAACACTGCATTCGGCCTACAAGTTGGGTCAGGGGTGTAGAGACGGTGTGTTCCACTCCAAGGTGTTCCCCAGGTTACCTCTCCATTGCTTCGATCTTCTGGCTCTTCTTAAGTAGTTGTTGAAAACAACACTGCATTCGGCCTACAAGTTGGGTCAGGGGTGTAGAGACGGTGTGTTCCACTCCAGGGTGTTCCCCAGGTTGCCTCTCCATTGTTTCGATCTTCTGGCTCTTCTTAAGTAGTTGTTGAAAACAACACTGCATTCGGCCTACAAGTTGGGTCAGGGGTGTAGAGACGGTGTGTTCCACTCTAAGGTGTTCCCCAGGTTTCGTCTCCATTGCTTCGATCTTCTGGCTCTCGTTTAGTAGTTGTTGAAAACAACACTGCATTCGGCCTACAAGTTGGGTATGGGGTGTAGAGACGGTGTGTTACACTCCAAGGTGTTCCCCAGGTTGCCTCTCCATTGCTTCAATCTTAAAGCTCTTGTTTAGTAGTTGTTGAAAACAACACTGCATTCGGCCTACAAGTTGGGTCTGGGGTGTAGAGACGGTGTGTTCCACTCCAAGGTGTTCCCCAGGTTGCCTCTCCATTGCTTCAATCTTAAAGCTCTTGTTTAGTAGTTGTTGAAAACAACACTGCATTCGGCCTACAAGTTGGGTCTGGGGTGTAGAGACGGTGTGTTCCACTCCAAGGTGTTATCCAGGTTGCCTCTCCATTGCTTCAATCTTAAAGCTCTTGTTTAGTAGTTGTTGAAAACAACACTGCATTCGGCCTACAAGTTGGGGTCTGGGGTGTAGAGACGGTGTGTTCCACTCAAAGGTGTTCCCCAGGTTGCCTCTCCATTGCTTCGATCTTCTGGCTCTTGTTTAGTAGTTGTTGTTAGGCCTACTAGTTGGGTATGGGGTGTAGAGACGGTGTGTTACACTCCAAGGTGTTCCCCAGGTTGCCTCTCCATTGCTTCAATCTTAAAGCTCTTGTTTAGTAGTTGTTGAAAACAACACTGCATTCGGCCTACAAGTTGGGGTCTGGGGTGTAGAGACGGTGTGTTCCACTCAAAGGTGTTCCCCAGGTTGCCTCTCCATTGCTTCGATCTTCTGGCTCTCGTTTAGTAGTTGTTGTTAGGCCTACTAGTTGGGTATGGGGTGTAGAGACGGTGTGTTACACTCCAAGGTGTTCCCCAGGTTGCCTCTCCATTGCTTCAATCCTAAAGCTCTTGTTTAGTAGTTGTTGAAAACAACACTGCATTCGGCCTACAAGTTGGGTCTGGGGTGTAGAGACGGTGTGTTCCACTCCAAGGTAAGAACAAAAAGGTGTAGGCGCACAACCATAATAATCATATATGAACAGGGGGTGCATGTAGCAGAAAAATAGCATAGATAAAGGAAAGAGAAAGACACTGCTACAAAATTGCACACCACCCAATATATGAACAAATAACAAAAAACACTTTATTGGCAAAACGATAAAAACAATTAAAAACACTATATCACCACAGACCACCTGGATACAAAATACATGTTCATATATTATAACAGTAATACAGCCTGTCACCAGACCCATAGGATATACTAGGCATATATAACAATATAGTCCTACCTAAAGGCTCATGGGGAATCTAAGAGTCACCGAACGGTAACTCACACACCCTCAGATGAATAAGGCCAAATAGCCACAAAACACCCATACGAACCGATGGAGACAGAAAATCCCAAACATGGGTCAAAAGAGCATAATACCTGTAATCGAACACAAGCCAAACTAAATGCTGGCAAGCCAAAGTATCCAGGGGACTGGGTGGACCATAGCCCTTCACGCGTATCGCCTCCCAAATGAGGCTTCGTCAGGGGAAGTATGTGCCCAGCCAATAGACTAGTGTTTATATAGATCCTCAATTATGTCTTAGAGCTCTTACCGGTGTGAATACATGTCCAGCCATGGAAGCTGCAGCGCCACCTCCAAAACCGGAAGCGGAAATGACGGACCTAGAGGCTCGAGAGCCCGGCGTACAGAGTAACCACAGAATAGTGCACACAAAACGCGCGTGCGCAGTAAAGTCCAAAGCCGCCCCATAGCAACAGGAGCTGCGTCCCAAACAGCGCACCCAAATGATCATAACGACCGGCGTACCAAGCGCCCACATATAGATGCCCACATATAGGCAGAGAGGTGCACACAAGGCACACCTGCATAATGCAACGCCATAATAACAAGAGGGGTGCAGTCAAAAAGAAAACTGCAGTCTCCCTCAAACCAAGGACAGCGTACCTTGAGGACTACATGGCCCAGCGTGTCCAGCGCCACATCAAGGCAAAGGGCGCATAGGCCCGCGCATGCGCAATAGTACATAGAGACGTATAACCAAAATACAGAAACGCCTGTATAGTATAAGCGCCTGTATAAGAATTAGTACCATGGTGTAGAAACCAATTAAATAAATAAGTAAACTAGGGCGCGTCCGCGACTAGTATCAAACAGAGTATCCCTCATATGATGTATACCAACTAACATGAGTCGTATGATGTATACCAACTAACATGAGTCCCTCCCTGCGTATGCCCGGGAAATGTTCCCGAGCCAGCGCAGACAGGTTACAAAAATGAATAAAAAAGACTGAAAAAGACAAGGGCCCATGTAGAGGAAAAGCAAAAGAGAGTGCATGAAACTGCAGTCCCCCACAGATATATGGAAGCCAAAAAGGCGATAAAACCTACAAACTATATCTCACCCACATATGGATACTAATCCACACCTGTACACTCAAGGGACCACATATACAATCATACCCATATATAAGCCATCCATGTGAGGGGTCTCACACATACCCATACCCACCACACAACACATAATCACACATACCCAAAACAACCCATATATACAACATGTATCCATGACACCTAAAAAGGGGGAAGGGAAGAGGTAAAGGTGGACGGGAAAGGGGAAAAAACATACAACATGAATCACCACACTACTAGCATAATCTATATATATAATTGCCTAAGGGTTTTTCCGTCTGCCTGTCTGTCTGTCTGTCTGTCTGTCCTGGAAATCCCGGCTCTCTGATTGGTCGAGGCCACCAGGCCTCGACCAATCAGAGACCGGCACAGCATCGACGTAGAAATCCCGCGTCTCTGATTGGTCGAGGCCGCCAGGCCTCGACCAATCAGCGACGGGCACAGCGACGATGATGTCATAAAGGACGTAGATATCCCGCGTCTCTGATTGGTCGAGGCCAGGATTGGCCTCGACCAATCAGCAACGGGCACAGCGACGATGATGTCATAAAGGACGTAGATATCCCGCGTCTCTGATTGGTCGAGGCCAGGATTGGCCTCGACCAATCAGCAACGGGCACAGCGACGATGATGTCATAATGGTTGCCATGGCGACGATGTCATAAAGGTTGCCTCGACCAATCAGCGACGGGCACAGTCTGCCGCAAATTCTGGAATCATCATTGTCCATATACTACGGGGACATGCATATTCTAGAATACCCGATGCGTTAGAATCGGGCCACAATCTAGTAATTAAATATTTATTGTATATAATATATAATATAGTGTATCTTAATTAGACACTAGTCCAAAATTAGGTCTATCTAAGGCCACAAAAGAGAATAGTAATGTGGGACCAGCCCATCCTAAATGAGACTATACTTCAAGAGGCCTGCCTAAAAAAACTATCCCACGTAACCGGAAACCATACCACGAAACCCCCCCACACACACCTCCATATGCATAGAATCCAAGCCCGTCCCCATGAGCCAACCTAAATCACCAATACTCCCTCCATGAGCCAAACAAACATATACTCTGTACTAAATGGCACAATATCCAAGGGGGAAGGACAAAGTCAGTGTTGGACATAAAGCCACTATTAAAGTCCCACGGCAGCCTTGAATCCAAAAATGGGATGATATCCAAGTGAAGAAAGTCCATGATGTAAGCTTCATGCTCATCTTAGATACCATATATGTAGCATCTTGTCTCCGACTCCACATAAGGGCAAGAAGAAGGAAAGGACACAGTCCAATAGGCCACATATGCGTAGATTAACCAAGGAATCCGGTGAATAGCAGCTCCTCATTCAAACCTGTAGGAGCAACAGATCCCAAATTAAAAATCCACCGTGACTCTACTTGAAGTAAACGTTTTTTGGGGGAGCCCCCCCCTCTCCGACATAAAGATCTTTTCTAATCCAATCACCCGTATATTCCTGGTGCTCCCAGAGTGGTGTGTAAGGAAGTGGGCCGCCACCGAGGTCAGGGTCCTCCCTTTATCACTGTCACTTCTTGCCAAGTTGATAGTAGAGAAGTGTTTTTGGACCCTCCGTCGCAATTCCTGAGAGGTCTGGCCCACATAGACCATCTTGCAAGGACAGATAAGAGCATAAATGACATATCTAGTCCTGCAGTTGATGTACCCCCCAAGCTTATATGTCACACCATCGACGGGTTTTTTAAAAAATTCCCTAGTTGGACCCATGTGGGGACAGATGTTACAGTCCCCACAGGGAAAGGACCCCCTAAGCCTCACCCCACGATTAAGCCGGGTAGTCTGTCGTCTGTAATGACTTTTGACCAGGAGGTCCCTCAAATTGGGCGCCCTCCTGGCTACCAAGAGAGGCCGTTCACCAACAATATTAGAGGTGTTCCGATCCTGGTGAGAATGCCCCAATGTCTACGTAAAATGCCTCCCAATTGTGACCAGTGCGTGTTATAATTGGCTATAAACCTGGGAGCATTGTCCCGTACCTTGCGTGTCGAGTTCAATAAAGACTCCTGTGTCTCACTCCTCGCCCTCTGGAAGGCACAAGATATACACCTCTGCGGATAGTTTCTCTCTTTAAAACGAGAAGTCAACGCCAGGGCCTCTGACTTAAAATCTTCATCACGTGTACAATTCCTTCTTGTTCTTAGAAACTGTCCGATAGGGACTCCGTGTCTCGTGTGCTGGGGATGGAAACTTTTGAAATCCAGGAGACCATTTGTTGCTGTAGGTTTACGATACAATTTCGTAATAATGGTGTCATTTTCCATTACCACCTCCAGATCCAGGAAAGCGACTGAGGAGGAAGATAACGAATAGGTCAAAAAGATGTTATAGGAATTCTGATTCAACCTTTCCATAAATGTCCTACACTCAGCCTCCGTCCCAGACCAAACGAAAAACACGTCGTCGATAAAGCGCATCCAATGATGCACTTTATCTTTAAACATGTCAAGCACATATACCACGGTGGCCTCCCACCAACCTAAAAATAGGTTGGCGAGGGCCGGGGCACATCTGGCCCCCATGGCCACACCTGAGGTTTGGAGATAATACGTCCTATCAAATGTGAAATAATTGTGCTTCAGGAGAAATTCCATTAGGTCCACAATTAATGAATCGTGCATTCTATCAGAATGCCCTACCTGGTCCAAGAAATGGAGGACCGCTCTAACTGCATCATCATGATTGATGTTGGAGTAGAGGGCCTCTACATCACACGTAACCAGAAACGTCTCCTTTGGTAACACAATTCCCTGGCAACTCCTGATGAAGTGGGAGGAATCAAGTATAAAGGAAGGTAGTTTCTTGACCAGGGGCTGCAGGAAGTGATCAACATATATGCAGATTTTCTCGCATAGACTCCCAATACTGGCCACAATTGGGCGACCTGGTGGTTTACAAAGATCTTTATGTACCTTGGGGAGCATGTAAAAGGTGGCTGTAATTGGGTATTCCACCCACATGAAATTAAATTCATGACCATTAATGATCCCCAGGTCCCGGGCCCTTTCCAAAAGACCCCTTAATTTGGCTGAAAACACCCCTGTAGGGTCAGATGGTAATTTTCGGTAGAACCGGGTGTTATCCAGCTGACGATGGGCCTCCTCCAAATAGAGGGTATGTGGCCACAAGACCACATTGCCCCCTTTATCAGCCTCCTTAATTAAGAAGGCCGGATTGGATTTCAAATTAAAAATGGCTCGTTTTTCTTCTTTCCCCAAATTACTCGGTGTACCAGAAAAGGGACGTAGCTGAAGAATATCCTTCTTCACCAGCTCAAAAAATTCCCTTATAGCCAGCACTAAAGAGAAAGGGGGGGCCACCATAGATTTGTTCTTATGGGGGAAACGATCCTTACTACTCTCGATGGTATCCTCCTGTAACAGTTGTAATAGATCTTGAAGCACTCGTTGGTCCGTGTGATCCAATCCATCCCTGTCCTGTGGTCTGCTGTGAAGAACTTGTAAAACCAAGCACCTACAAAATAAATACAGGTCCTTGACCAATGTAAACTTATCTATATTATGCACCGGGGAAAATGTCAAACCCCTTTGTAACACCGATAGTTCAACCGAGGTGAGCTGGTATTCTGATAAGTTAATGACCTGCAATTTACCTGATGGTCCCTGTGAGGTAGGTGATGGAGACCCGGACTCTAATGGTGCTTCTATTTGTGGAAGAATTTGTGCCGTTTCGGTGTCCTGCGGCCCCCAAATCTGGTGAACCGTCGAGGCGGCTGGGCGGCGTTTGAGACCCCTTCTAGTCCGGCGTCTGGCTCGCTGTCGGCCGATGATAAAAAAATCACTGCTGGACGAATGAACACCTCCTCCTTCGCCCCTAGATGGTCCTGATGCTGTCCCAGGCTGTCTGGAAATCTGAAGGGCCTGCCTACGATTCCCTTGATGTTTCCACTGGAATGCTTGTTGAGTATCGAAGTCCTTACGATCACGGAAAAATTTAGACCTCTTCTTCTCCCTAATATCATGGTCGTATTTATCTAAGGTATCCTTAAGTCTAGTCTTAAAGGGCTGAACCTGCGTCTTATCATCATAGTTGGACAATTTTGACTCCAGATTTTTAATATGGGCTATGGTCCACCCAGTCCCCTGGATACTTTGGCTTGCCAGCATTTAGTTTGGCTTGTGTTCGATTACAGGTATTATGCTCTTTTGACCCATGTTTGGGATTTTCTGTCTCCATCGGTTCGTATGGGTGTTTTGTGGCTATTTGGCCTTATTCATCTGAGGGTGTGTGAGTTACCCTTCGGTGACTCTTAGATTCCCCATGAGCCATTAGGTAGGACTATATTGTTATATATGCCTAGTATATCCTATGGGTCTGGTGACAGGCTGTATTACTGTTATAATATATGAACATGTATTTTGTATCCAGGTGGTCTGTGGTGATAGTGTTTTTAATTGTTTTTATCGTTTTGCCAATAAAGTGTTTTTTGTTATTTGTTCATATATTGGGTGGTGTGCAATTTTGTAGCAGTGTCTTTTCTCTTTCCTTTATCTATTCCACTCCAAGGTGTTCCCCAGGTTGCCTCTCCATTGCTTCGATCTTCTGGCTCTTCTTAAGTAGTTGTTGAAAACAACACTGCATTCGGCCTACAAGTTGGGTCAGGGGTGTAGAGACTGTGTGTTCCACTCCAAGGTGTTCCCCAGGTTGCCTCTCCATTGCTTCGATCTTCTGGCTCTTCTTAAGTAGTTGTTGAAAACAAGACTGCATTAGGCCTACTAGTTGGGTATGGGGTGTAGAGACGGTGTGTTACACTCCAAGGTGTTCCCCAGGTTGCCTCTCCATTGCTTCAATCTTAAAGCTCTTGTTTAGTAATTGTTGAAAACAACACTGCATTCGGCCTACAAGTTGGGTCTGGGTTGTAAAGACGGTGTCTTCCACTCCAAGGTGTTCTCCAGGTTTCCTCTCCATTGCTTCAATCTTCATGCTCGTCTTAAGTAGTTGTTGAAACAACACAACATTAGGCCTACAAGTTGGGTCTGGATCGTAGAGACGGTGTCTGCCGCTCCAAGGTGTTCTCCAGGTTGCCACATAATCGAAGCTGCATAGAGCCTATTTTGTAATTTTACGCCTACAAAGTCTTTCTGCGGTCCCTCCTTCCAATTGTCCTCCACTGAGCACAACAATGCAGAACGTGTACCCATGTAACCTTTTTTAAACCAGCGTCGAGCCAACTTTGTGGTTTAAGGCCTACTTGTAGTGTCTGGCTGCGCCACTCAATACAGCTGTCCTCTTGACAAAAAATGACCTACAATTATCTGGTTTTCAGCCTATCGGAATTTTAAAACTGCAGTGGGCCTACTAGTTGGGTTGGGGCCTTCTATCTGTGTCTGCCGCTCCTTGCTGTTCTCCTACAGTGAACAAAGCTGTGCCGCCTGTTTACTACTCTTGCCAATTTTGAACTGCATTTAGACTACTTACAGATTTGGGCCTACTCTCTGTGTCAGCCTCTCATTCCAGTTGTCCTCCACTGAACAAAACAATGCCCCCTGGTTAGTCCTGTTACCAATTTTGAACTGCATTTAGCCCCTTCCCGCATACCATACCACCTTACACGGGGACAAAGAGGAAGGTGCAGATGAAGGTGCAGGTTCCTTCATCAGGTGGGGGGAGGAATACTCGTTGGCGACGTCACTGGGACAGGGCCCCTCATAGTACGCAAAAGTGTTGCTGCCGGTGGGAGGCGCCCCCGCCGTGCAAACACACCGCTGTACTTTGAGGGGCCCTGTGCCAGTGCCAATGCCAACGAGGGGGCCCCCCCTGCTTGCTCAGGATCACAGCACTTGCAAAGTTGAAATACTTATCTCTCCCTGCTCCACTGCCGTGACGTGGTCCAGATTTACTGGGCCCACTAATTACTTGAACCAGCCCTACCCCCAACTTTAGCCAAATGACCCCCAATTTCAAATGCCTTACAATTATTATAAGCTAAATTAAGATTGACAAGCTTCAGTAACAAGAATGGATGTTTTTGCCCTTAAAATGGGCTCTGTACATGTTTTCCTGGCCTCTACTCACTGCCGACTATGCTCCCCCATTGACTTGCATTGGGTTTCGTGTTTCGGTCGATCCCCGACTTTTCGCGATAATCGGCCGATTCCACTCGACTCGACTTTTGAGATAGTCGGGTTTCGCGAAACCCGACTCGACTCTAAAAAGGTTAAGGTCGCTCAACCCTATCCAAGACGAGTAAAGATGATTCTTCCTTGAAAAGTCTCCCTAAGCATTTCAAACTTTACCATGAATGGCCATATTTTCTTTAAAGACATAGTTGTCACTCCCCATATTTTCTATTTTAGTATTTTCTTCTAACAGGCACCCTAGCGATAGAGCGCATGCGTCGTCTGTCGCGTCACCATGCTGGAGGCGCTCCTTCCGGGGTCCACTTGCGTATCAGCGTGCGGTCCAGAGAGCGCCGATCCGGAAGTGCCTTACTATTGATGATGACAATGGTCGCATGCGCCGCTGTGTTCTCTCGTAGTGCGCGGATACAGAAGACTCTAGGCGACATGCGTAATTCCGGTGCGTTCCACATGCTGGTCACTGACGTCATCTTCTCCGCCTGCTTTCTCGCCGTACTACCAATAAGATACGGTCCATAATATAGGCCCTCCTTTTTTCGTTATATTGATTGGTCATCACCGATTTAAAAGACTCCTATTTCCACCCTCTGGGCATGCCCCCGGAAGAAGCTGAGGGCGAAACGCGCGTCGTGGCGAGAGGGGAGCACCGAATCACCCTTCATCATATGATTTATTACCTAATATATTTGTGACTTCCAGCATTAAGGTAATACTATTATTTGGGATTAGTGTTCTATACTGGGATGATTTGTTGTGCATGCCCTGTAAGGGCAGTATTAAATATTTAATTTTCATCTCACATACCTGGCATATTTGGCAATAGCCTTGTATGTAGTAGTATAAGTTTATCCTGTATGTTAAGCATTATGTAGAGAAAGTAAATATGGATCCAGCTTCAGGTATAAAATGTAAAAACTTTATTAGTCACATTAAAATGCTGCTGAGACATGACCAGCATAGTGGGTAAAGGAGAGCAACCAGTACCCGACTGGACGCGTTTCGAGCAACAAATGTGCCCTTAGTCCTCAGTATGCTGATAGAAACACAGGTTGAAATAAGTATGTTCATAGCAGGTGAGTACAATTAAAATGGACATGTGAGATAAATACAAACGTGATAAACTCAACATAGTGAACAAATTAAAACTACTTGACGAAAAGGTTGACAGAAAATATATAAATAAAGAACGTGCGATTACATAGAAAAAATGAAAATGATAATAAGGAAAAAAAAACAAAAAAAAACAAACCACAAGATTCGTTAGTAATGGAGCATAATCTCCTTTCTAAGATTTAACCCTGAAGGGGCTCTGGTATTGAGTCTGAAAATCCAGAAAGCCTCCCTATCACGCAGTTTTTTTCCCCGATCACCACCGCGTATATCTTTATGTATTTGCTCAATGGCAAATGTCTTAAGATGCATAGTTTGCCTGTCATGATTATTAATAAAGTGGTTAGATACATTGGATACATGTCGAAGTGTAGGATGTACTATATCATAAAGATGTTCTCTGAATCTTTCTCTGAACTTCCTAATAGTAGATCCAACATAGAACAATTTACATTCAGTACATTCAACAATGTAAACCACATGATCAGAGTTGCAATTAAGACATTTTTTTATGGGAAAAGTGGTTAAATTTTGTGAGCAATTAAAAAATGCGTTTTTTTTCATGTAAGCACTAGTTTTACAGGAGTGCGAACCGCACTTGAAACAGCCTGTGATGGACAACCAATCTGCATGATTTTTAGTTTTTTTGGAATGTAAAAAACTAGGCGATAGAGCATTCCCCAATGTTGGGGCTCGTCTTGATACGATTCTGATGCCGTCTTTCAAGATAGAATCCATGATATGGTCATCTCTGAGTAAATTTAGATTACGTGTAACAATTTGGGAGACAGATTTGAAAAAAGTACTATAAGTAAGAACCAGCACAGGCTGTGCTGAATGCGCATTGCGAAGGGAATTTATGTTGGACACAGTATTTATTTGAGTGCGACTATCAATTACTGTAGGTTCAATGAGTTCTGACCTCTGTCTGGAATCAGCAATGTTAAAGGCTCTGTTCAAAGTCCAATTAGGATATTTTCTGTAGTGAAGCCGCTGTTTGATAGTTGTTTTTTCACGGCTGAATGAGGATTCAAGACTGCAATTTCTACGTGCTCTCAAGGCTTCACCTAAAGGAATCGACTGAATGGTATGTGGGGGATGGAAACTTTTAGCATGTAAAATGGTGTTACCTGCAGTTTCTTTTCGATATGTGTGACTTCTGATGTTTTCAGAAGGAATACCCTCAAGGCAAAGGTCCAGAAAATTAATACGATTTTTATTCCATAAATAAGTGAATTTTAGATTAAACTGATTGTTATTGATATAAAAAAATACAATTAGATATGGATTCCTGATCACCTTCCCACACAAGCAATACATCATCAATGTATCTAGAATACCATTTGATGTTGTCCAAAAAAGGATTATTGTGGGAATAAATATAATGTTCTTCCCACCATGACATTGTTAGATTGGCGACTGAAAGGGAAAATTTAGCACCCATTGACACGCCACTGGTTTGAATGAAAAATTTGCCATCAAATAGAAAATAATTATGTGATAACAAAAAAGATAATACTGATAAAATAAAAGACTGAAAATCATGAGAAAAATTACTGTACTTGAACAAATGAAATTCAACCGCTGTCAGTGCAACCTTGTGTGGAATGGAAGTGTACAAAGAAGAAACATCAGAAGTTAGCCAAGACCATTGCTGATTCCATAAAACCCCTTTAAACATATTCAAAATGTCTCTAGAATCTTTAAGATAGCCTGGGACACGTTGTGCCAATGGTTGTAAAATGGTATCCAACCATTCCCCAAGGTGTTCACTGTATGAGCCTATGCCCGAAACGATAGGTCGCATGGGAGGTGGAAAGACACCTTTGTGGGTTTTCGGTAGCGCATGCAATATAGGAATGATAGGGTTATCAACAAAAAGATGTTCAGATTGTTGTCTGGTAAGAAAACCCAATTCAAAACCATTATCAATAAGCTCCTTGATCAATAACATGAATGCAGAAGTGGGATCTGATTTCAACACACTATATATTTCACTTTCTGCAAGCATGTCATGAATGGCTTTAAAGTAATCAACTTTATCCAAAATGACCACCGACCCTCCTTTATCGGACATTTTGATCACTATGTCTGAATTAGCTCTAATTTTCACAAGAGAATCCCGTTCACTTCTGGACAAATTGGATTTATCTGAGAAACAGGCTGTTTCATTGACAAGATGACGAATGTCTCTTTCCACTGACTCCTGAAAACGATCCATGGCCTCCGTTCTGGACTGGATTGGATAAAAAGTGGGATTTTTTATCCTGAAGGATGGAATAGAATTTATGTCCTTCACTAGCGATTTTTCAGAATCCATGTCCAAAAGCATGGTAAGTGTGAACTGTTCACAAAAATCTTTTTTGTGGAGGATTAAGGGCACATTTGTTGCTCGAAACGCGTCCAGTCGGGTGCTGGTTGCTCTCCTTTACCCACTATGCCGGTCATGTCTCAGCAGCATTTTAATGTGAACTAATAAAGTTTTTACATTTTATTCCTGGAGCTGGATCCATATTTCCTTTCTCTACACGTTGACCAGTGTTGTGGCAGCAACACTTTGTTTCCGTGCTCGGATGGATACTTACCACATCGGACAGATGAACTAAGGGTGAGCTGAAATATACTCTTTTTTTTTCTATGTTAAGCATTATGCTCTGATAATCCTTTTTTTTTGCTATGATTTCAGGCACATATTTATGCAATGTGATTCTGGGTGTTTTTCTGGTCTCCCTTGGGTATTTTTTTGTATTTTATGTATCATGCATTTTATCTTTGAATTATTGCCAATAAAATAAGATATTTTTTAGCATTATTTGGTTCTCTTCTTTGGGCTCGCTGGTTAATTCGGGCTGAGTAAGACAACGATGCAGATTGAGGAGCCCTCATCCACTCCGTCAGTTCAGGATGAGATGTTTGGAAGGGGGGGGGGCTATGTTCCCAAACCTCAAAGGTCTTTCCTGTGAACTCCCATATTCGTTCTATGATTTTAGAAGAATGGGAATAGGCGGAAAAAGAGACTATCGATTCCTAGAGACTTCAGACTTCGTCTCCCATTTGATCATGAGGAGATCAAGAACTGTGAGGATGTTCCCAAGATTGAAATTCCACTTGCAAAGGTGTCTAAAAGAACTGCCATTCCTTTTGAGGACTCCTCTAACCTGAAAGGAGCCTGTGGATCGCAAAGCGGATGGGCTCTTGAAAAGAGCCTGGGAAAGCTCAGCAGCGGTCGTCCGTACAAACATAGCAGCAACATCTATAGCGCGGGCTATGCATTTGTGGGTAGACGATGTGAAAGAACAGCTGTCAGCTAGAACCCCTAGAGTGTCTATTCTAAAATCTATTCCTCTGCTAAAGATGGCAACCAGTTTTCTAGCAGACGCTACTGCAGAGCCTGTTAGATTTACAGCTAGGGGCCAGTCTTTATCCAATGCAGCCAGAAGAGCTATCTGGCTAAAGAACTAGTCAGGGGATGTTCAGTCTAAAAATAAGCTGTGCTCTATCCCTTTCTTAGGAGGTAGAGTCTTTGGCCCCATCCTTGATGATATTCTGGAGAAAGCCTCATATGAAAAGTATCAGCCATTTCGCAGACCCTATTATAGTCAGAGATCAGACTACAGGGGGAAGGGAAAGCAGGGGAGGTGGAGCTTATCCCAAAGGAGGAGAAAGTAGGAACAGAAATAGAGATTTGGGTTCCTCAACCTCAAGGCCTGGGTTCCAGAGGAAATGACGCCATCAGAGTAGGGGGGCGGCTATCAAAATTCCTGGTAGAGTGGGAGATTTCCAAAAGTCCTTGGGTACTCCAGGTTATCTCCCAGGGGTACAGAATGGAATTCTATGCCCTTCCCCCAGAAAAATTATTTGTGTCCAATGCCCATCTCTTTTCAGACTCCCCTATGTGGCTGGACATTCAGGACCTCCTGCGCGTGGCAGCAATATGTTCAATACCTCCTCAAGAAGTAGGAAGAGGACATTACTCGGGCCTCTTCTCTATAAAAAAAAAACCTTCGGGGGAATCCAGAACTATAATAAATCTCAGACCCCTAAACAAATGGCTAGTGTACAAAAGGTTCAAAATGGAATCCATAAGGTCCACAATTCCCCTCTTAGGAAAGAAGGTGGTAATGTGCACTTTAGACTTAAAAAGTGCATATTACCACGTGCCAATTTTTTTCAGATCATCAAAAGATCTCAGATTTGCGGTGGAGAAGAAAGGAAAGGTCTACCACTATCAGTTCCGTTGCCTCCCATTCGGCTTAGCCACAGCACCCAGAATTTTCACAAAGCTTATGGTAGAGGAAGTGGCTTATTTGAGAAATCAAAACATCACAATAGTACCTTATTTAGATGATTTCCTAATAGTGGCAGATTCTTTGAGTCAGCTCAGAATCGACTGTCAGTCAGTGGTTTCCATGCTGCAGAAATTGGGATGGGTAGTGAACTGGTTAAAGTCAGATCTAATTCCCAAACTAAAAATTAAATTTCTAGGAATCATTCTAGACTCAAGGGTGAGAAAGTCTTTTCTTCCAGAAGGAAAACTGACCGATTTAATAAAGAGGATTCGCCAGTTCTCAAGAAGCCGGGTCTCCATCTGAGATGCAATGAAGATCCTCGGTTTGATGACCGCCTGCATTCCGTGTCAACTGGAGCCAGTTTCATTCTCGGTGTTGGTTGAGGGGGAGTTGGAGTATGTGGTGGAGAAGATTTTGGATTCTCGTATTTCGAGACGGAAACTCCAGTACCTGGTCAAGTGGAAGGGTTATGGTCAGGAAGATAATTCCTGGGTCTTTGCTTCCAATGTTCATGCTGCCGATCTGGTTCGTGCCTTTCATTTGGCTCGTCCTGGTCGGCCTTGGGGCTCTGGTGAGGGTTCGGTGACCCCTCCTCAAGGGGAGGGTACTGTTGTGAATTCTGTTGTCAAGCTCCCTCCTGTGGTCATGAATGGTACTTCGGCTGGTTCTGTCCATGGGGCTGCGGCTTCTGAGTTTCCTTCCACAGGTGACGAGGTTAATTCGTTAGCTGGCTGCTCTATTTAACTCCACTTAGATCATTGCTCCATGCCATCTGTCAATGTTCCAGTATTGGTCTTGTTCACTCCTGGATCGTTCTTGTGACCTGTCTTCCCAGCAGAAGCTAAGTTCCTGCTTGTTTTTCTTTAGTTTGCTATTTTTCTGTCCAGCTTGCTATTTTGATTTTTGTCTTGCTTGCTGGAAGCTCTGGGACGCAGAGGGAGCGCCTCCACACCGTGAGTCGGTGCGGAGGGTCTTTTGCGCCCTCTGCGTGGTCTTTTTGTAGTTTTTTGTGCTGACCGCAAAGTTACCTTTCCTATCCTCAGTCTGTTCAGTAAGTCGGGCCTTACTTTGCTAAATCTATTTCATCTCTGTGTTTGTATTTTCATCTTTACTCACAGTCATTATATGTGGGGGGCTGCCTTTTCCTTTGGGGAATTTCTCTGAGGCAAGGTAGGCTTTATTTTTCTATCTTCAGGGCTAGCTAGTTCCTTAGGCTGTGTCGAGTTGCATAGGGAGCGTTAGGAGCAATCCACGGCTATTTCTAGTGTGTGTGATAGGCTTAGGGATTGCGGTCAGCAGAGTTCCCACGTCTCAGAGCTCATCCTATATTATTAGTAACTATCAGGTCATTCCGTGTGCTCTTAACCACCAGGTCCATTATTGTCCTTACCACCAGGTCATAACAGTACAGGTGGCCAAAAGTATTAATGCATCTCAATAGAGGGATAAGAGAAGTTCTGAGACCATTTTTTTTTCTTTGCAGTGTGTTTTGTCTCTCTTTTCCCCTTTACCTCTGGGTGGTTCAGGATACAGGTGTAGATATGGACATTCAAGGTCTGTCCTCTTGTATGAATAATCTCACTGCAAGGGTACAAATCATTCAAGATTTTGTGGTTCAGAATCCGATGTTAGAGCCTAGGATTCCAATTCCTGATTTGCTTTTTTGGGGATAGATCTAAGTTTCTGAATTTCAAAAATAATTGTAAATTGTTTCTTGCTTTGAAACCTCGCTCCTCAGGTGACCCTGTTCAACAAGTGAAAATCATTATTTCTTTGTTACGTGGCGACCCTCAAGACTGGGCATTTTCCCTTGCGCCAGGAGATCCGGCATTGCGTGATGTTGATGCATTTTTTCTGGCGCTCGGATTGCTTTATGATGAACCAAATTCAGTGGATCAGGCAGAGAAAATCTTGCTGGCTCTGTGTCAGGGTCAGTATGAGGTAGAGATATATTGTCAGAAGTTTAGGAAGTGGTCTGTACTCACTCAGTGGAATGAATGTGCCCTGGCAGCAATTTTCAGAAAGGGTCTCTCTGAAGCCCTTAAGGATGTCATGGTGGGATTTCCCATGCCTGCTGGTCTGAATGAGTCTATGTCTTTGGCCATTCAGATCGATCGACGCTTGCGTGAGCGTAAAGCTGTGCACCATTTGGCGGTATTATCTGAGCATAGACCTGAGCCTATGCAATGTGATAGGACTTTGACCAGAGCTGAACGGCAAGAACACAGACGTCGGAATGGGCTGTTTTTACTGTGGTGATTCCACTCATGCTATCTCCGATTGTCCTAAGCGCACTAAGCGTTTCGCTAGGTCTGCCACCATTGGTACGGTACAGTCGAAATTTCTTTTGTCCGTTACTCTGATTTGCTCTTTGTCATCCTATTCTGTTATGGCATTTGTGGATTCAGGCGCTGCCCTGAATTTGATGGACTTGGAGTATGCTAGGCGCTGTGGTTTTTTCTTGGAGCCCTTGCAGTATCCTATTCCATTGAGAGGAATTGATGCTACGCCTTTGGCCAAGAATAAGCCTCAGTACTGGACCCAATTGACCATGTGCATGGCTCCTGCACATCAGGAGGATATTCGCTTTTTGGTGTTGCATAATCTGCATGATGTGGTCGTTTTGGGGTTGCCATGGCTACAGGTCCATAATCCAGTATTGGATTGGAAATCAATGGCTGTGTCCAGCTGGGGTTGTCAGGGGGTACATGGTGATGTTCCATTTTTGTCTATTTCGTCATCCACCCCTTCTGAAGTCCCGAAGTTTTTGTCGGATTACCGGGATGTATTTGATGAGCCCAAATCCAGTGCCCTACCTCCTCATAGGGATTGCGATTGTGCTATCAATTTGATTCCTGGTAGTAAGTTTCCTAAGGGTCGTCTGTTTAATTTATCTGTGCCAGAGCACGCCGCTATGCGGAGTTATGTAAAGGAATCCTTGGAGAAGGGTCATATTCGCCCGTCGTCGTCACCATTGGGAGCAGGGTTCTTTTTTGCGGTCAGCAGAGTTCCCACGTCTCAGAGCTCGTCCTATATTATTAGTAACTATCAGGTCATTCCGTGTGCTCTTAACCACCAGGTCCATTATTGTCCTTACCACCAGGTCATAACAGTTCTCGCTTCCTGGGACAGAAGGCAGAGCTCACTGGACAAAGAGGTCCGTCTATCCCATCAAATCAGACGATCCCTACAGTGTTGGACCATTCCCTGAAATCTTCAAATGGGGGTTTCGTGGATTCAGTCTCCAGTAATCACAACAACCACGGACGCAAGCCAGCAAGGATGGGGTAGACATGTCCAGAGAAAATATTATCAGGAACGGTGGAGTTCGGAAGACAGCAGGAATTCCTCAAATCACAGAGAGCTGCATGCAGTTAGGAAAGTTCTCCCTTCAGCACAGGTTTTATTAAACAACAAACACAAAGATACTGTCAGACAACACAACGACGGTAGCTTTCCTTCGTCATCAGGGTGGTTCGAAACATCCAACATTGCAATATCTAGCGGATCGGATCTCCAGTTGGGTAGAAAAATTTGTTCTTTCAATCTCAGGGGTACACCTGGAAGGTACAAAGTACAAGATTGCAGACTTCCTGAGCAGGAAGACGTTATCAGCAACGGAATGGGAATTAAACAACAAAGTTTTCACTGAGTTGTGTCAGCGCTTGGGAACACCGGAGGTAGACCTGTTTGCGGTCAGAAGGAACGCAAAGGTCAGAACATATTACTCTCTGAACCCTCGAGAAAACCCAGCGGGAATAGATGCTCTCACAATCGTGGAGCAGGGGTCTGTTGTATGCATTCCCTCCTCTCGCACTAATCCCAAGGGTGCTCAGAAAAATATACAAGGACAGAGCTCAGGTCATTCTTGTGGTTCCTTTCTGGCCCAAGAGGAGCTGGTTCCCCTTGCTGAAGAAGCTGTAGAAGAACCCTTTCTCCTTCCAGGAAGAAGAGACTTATTTCTTCAGGGTCTGGTTCTGCACCAAAACCCAGAGAACCTGCAGTTACCAGCTTGGATCCTGAGCGCCAGATCCTAAAAGCTAAGGTCCTTTCGGAAAAAGTTATTTCCATTCTTCAAGCAGGTAGAAAGCCTCCAACCACAGGGTGGCGCTCACAGCAATCCAGCATCAACAACCATAGAGGTCTTCAATAGACCTCTGGTTGTCATGCCAACACCTCGCTGACCCCCGATCATGTGACGGGTCAGCGATGCATGCATTTCCAGCCCGATAGCCGGAAGAACTAGTTAAATGCCGCTTTCAGTGTTTGACAGTGGCATTTAACTAGTTAATAGCAGCAGGTGGATCACAATTCCACCCGCCGATTTTGCGGGCACATGTCAGCTGAACAAAACAGCTGACATGTCCCAGCTTTGATATGGGCTCACCGCCGGAGCCCGCATCAAAGCAGGGGTTCTGACCTCGGGCGTACTATTCCGTCTGAAGTCAGAAAAGGGTTAAAACTACACTTTGAGCTCCAATTATGTTTGATCACAGCTATTCTGACTTAATACTTGTGATTTCTTGTATGAGAGAAAAAACGGGCTGAGTTTTATCGGTTATCAAGTTTCATCAGGGTTTTATTTATTTTTTACACCAAGAAAGTGTCTCCACCTCCATCAGTCAGTGACACAGATAGCATCTGAATTCAGTCTTTTTTTTTCTTCACTAACCCACAGAATTTCATTGCTGATTTTGATCCAACCCTTGGATCAATATTGGACATACATCTGTGATTTTGTGTGGATGACTCTGGAAAAAATCCAGCACAGGAATATCCTAATAAACTCAAAGGTATGAGTGATGGCCTTGAAAAACACGATCATGCTTCATGTGACTTTTGAACGAGCCCTTAAACAGACAGTGATCGGCTGGTCACCACTTTTGAAATTGAATGGATCGGCAAGTTAGAATGTCAAATGCAAAGTCTGGGTGTGGTTTTTTTTGTCTTGTTTTTTTGCCCCAGCCAAAAAAAATTTTGAATATTTAAATCATCATAAAATTATCAGCTTGAAAATAATCTTGCAATATTTGGTCAAACATTTAATAACTCGTCCCTAATGTGACAGGTGAAGTGAAAACCATTCCCGGTTGCCAGTTGCCTGCTGTCTATGTTCAAAAGAAAAACACTTCTAAAAAGTAAATTTTACGTGGAATCAGACATTCTACGCTGTGTGCGTTGTGATGTAAAGATGTCTGAGAAACTCCGGCGTAACTGGGCTCTCTTAAAAACCCTGGTGAAAGCAACCCCCGATGTCAGAAAGTCTATTTTGCGCAATGCAAGCAATGATTTAATTACAGCCATAGGCGAGATTGCTTTAAACATCTTAAAAGGCAGGATTCCGCTGAAAGAGCGCCAAAAAGGCATATTAAAGAAGTGGTGTAAAGCTATAAGAACGCTGAGTGACAGATCTCAGCCCATAAATAAAAGAAGCGTCTACTAAAGCAGACCGGCGGATTTATCGGCCCTCTTTTAGGTTTTGCAATTCCAATAATAAGTCTGCTCACAGGAAAATAATGGAGCATACAGAGAAAATGAGTCTAGTTCCCAAACAGGAGCTAGACAAACTAAGACACAGTACTACAGAAAACATATGCAAAAGTGCTTTTCGACGCCATGATGGTGAAATTAGCGACATTTTACAACGTCGTGAAAATTAAAATGTATAGCTCCATGCTACAGCGCTACTTGGTACATACATTGCACAGCTCAAAAGTAGTAACGGCTTTAAATCTCGTTAGCACTCCTGATCAGCAACAATTGTCAAATACCGACTCTGATAAAAATCAAGAGGTCACTGAAATTGTCAGCCACACCAAACCAAAGATATAAAAAGAATGCTGAATTTTTACTAAACATTTTACTGCAGAATAAAAATGTTACAGCCTGGAATAATAAAGCTGAATTTGTTTACCCGGGTCTAACTTACTGGATTTGGTACGTAGTACAACACAGAGTCATGCTCTGACCAGCAGAAATGTACCTCCGGGTTGGGATTCATTTATGCAGGCTATGGTCGAGCTAAATATACCATCTACAGTTGTGGGTAATCCCACTGCTAGGCAGCTTTTAAATGAATTAAAAATTTCCAGCAGTGAGACACGCGCTGTATCTACACCACAGAAGCTAACCCCGCCGCCCCATACAATTCAATCTTTACATTCCCTGTCATTAGGCACCACACGCGGAACTCTGCTACCTAAAAAAAGGTCTCTACCGATACTACAATCCATGTGGCTCACGATGTAAAGAATGTACTGGATTAATGCTGTACTTGGCTTGTAACGCTATATTATTTATTTTGTAAGAAGTGTAATGATGTATGTTAATTGTACTTATGATACTATTTACTTATTTATTTTGTAAGAAGTGTTTTGATGTATGTTCATTGTACTATTTAATGTTTGCTTTTTTTATATTCTGTAAGAATTTTTATATTATTGATATGTCTTTGAGATGTATTTATTTTACAACAATAAAATCTTTTAAACTTTTTACAATATCGTGTCTTTGCTTTTTTATAAACGTATAAAACACACCGCTTCATACTTGCTGGTGTTGTAACATGGCCATATACATAATATGCCCATATGAGACTAGTTTTATAAAGCACGTGTAAAAATGAGAATCACAGTATCAAATAAATACACGGCTAGGATATAAAATTATATAATCGGCATGGTGTGTTATAAAACACATATAAAATGAAATAATAATAGCCTAACAATCGAAATCATTGCGCTGTACAGCCACAAAATTGTAATTAATTGATAGCAACATTCTCAAAAGCAAAATTAAATATTTTGATAATACATCTAGCACCATGCACTGAGCCTGGTGTGTTATAAAAAAAAAAACCACATAAAATGAGAATGGGAATACAATACATATCAACTTCATATAAAATGAAAATCTAATATGATATAAAAGCGATGTATCAAATACTGTGATAATATCAAACACTATCAAAAGGGGAAAGCTACCAAATACACTGATGGAAGGGAAGGGTTACACACTTTGATAGGGGGCGGGGCACCTGTCAAATTGAGTTTGACTAAAGATCCCTATTCTCTACTACTGACATGGATATCAGACATATGTAACATCCTCCAAAACTTTGAAGACTGCACCAAGATGGTGAGCGTCGATGATGCCATAATTAGCATCACCTTCCCGCTTCTCAGCATTCTGAAAAACTCTCTGCTCACAATCAAAGATGCATTGCAGGCGGAGCACAAGGACATGGAGTAAGGAAACATGGGGATTACACTCAGCCCAGCCTCATGTCTTCTCAATGTGGATTGGTAGGCAATGAGGAGGAACAGGAGCTACTTTCATGCGCTATAGATGGTACTACAAACACATCTGTATTAGCTTCTGTTCAGTGGGGATGGCCTGAGGACAGGGAGGAGGATGAGGACAGCATGGTCAGTGGTCCTGTTGGTGAGGACACGGAAGTCTGACATTATGTTGCGCTGTCACATGACCCTCAGATTATCAAAATTTTGGGTGACACTCATTACTGGTTGGTGACACTTCTAGACCCATGCTACAAGGAGAACTTTCAATCTCTTCTGCCTGCGGCAGAGAGGTGTATTAAAATGTTGCAGTACCACAGGGCCCTTGTAGCGGAATTAGTTAGAAAATTCCCATGTGAACGCTGGCAGCAGACGTCAGAGTTTGTTGTACAACCAAGGATTCCAAGCGAGAGAGCGAGAAGTACAATCCAGCTCAGGCAGGGAAACAATGGCCAAGTTCTGGGACAGTTTTCTCCGACCCTCCCATCGTGGTGGCACAGAGGCAAGGGGTGCTGTCACAAGAAGTGCAATGTTTGGGAAGATGGTGAGGGAGTACCTTGCAGATCGTCCTCCGTGATTCCTCTGTGCCTTTTAATTATTGGGTATCCAAGCTCGACACGTGACATGAACTGACTCTCTACGTCATGGAGGTCCTGGCCTGCCCTGCTGCCAGCTTTCTGTCAGAGATGGTTTTGAATTATAACAGATAAGCGTATCCGCCTGTCAACTGAAAATGCTGACAGGCTGACTTATCAAAATGAACAAGGCCTGGATTGGGAAAGACTTCTGTACACCACCAAGTGAAAACAGCAAAACATAACCTCAAATACATTCTCTCCGCACCGAAACGCAGCTTTTTGTTTCCACAGCATGTCACTGCGGAAATGCGTTTCTGCACCCATAGACGTTCATTGAGTTGGGCACGTCCGCAGCAAAACGGCAGATGTAAAAAAGATCTGCAGTTTTGTTGCGGATGTGGGTCAGAGAAACGATGCAGTTCGGGAAGAAGGAAGTGTGTGGGCGGGGTCTGCGGGCTGTTCGGGTGTGTGCGGGACTATTTGGGTGTGCGCTGGACTGTTTGGGTGTGTGCGGGCGAGGTCTGCGGGCTGTTCGGATGTGTGCGGCACCATGCAGGACTGTTCGGGTGGGTGCGGGACTGTCAGGGTGTGTGCGGGACTGTCAGGGTGTGTGCGGGGGTCTTTGGGGTCTGTGTGCAGGCATCATCCGATGGGACAAGTACGCAGCATCCAATCTGCAGCTAATACAGATGTAATCTGGACAGTGGACACGTACTCTACACTATCCATACATCTATCAATAGATATATCTATTCATAGATATATCTATCCAGATATATCTATAGATAGATATATGAATAGATTGATGTATGCATCTATAGATCTATCTATATGTAGATCGATCTATCTATCCAATGGAGTGTGGGTTGGACAAATGTAAAAGAGGAGGTTGGACAATAATTAAATCACAAATTTTTTTTTTCAATACTACTTTGGCTTTCAAAAACGCATACAAAAACGCATTAAAAAACGCATAAAAACTGGGCAAAAACCGCACCAAAAACTGACTCAAAACCATACCAAAAACTGCACCAAAAACAATCAAAACCGCTCAAAAAACCGCACCAAAAACTGCATCAAAACTGCGTAAAAAACGCACCAAAAACTGCATGAAAACTGCACCAAAATCTGAATCAAAAACACGCAAAAACCGCACTAAAAAACTGCATCAAAACCTGAATCAAAATTGCGCAATAACCGCACCAAAAACTGCATAAAAATTGCATCAAAACTGCACCAAAACCTGAATCAAAATCGGGCAAAACCCGAATCAAAACCGCACCAAAAACCACATCAAAACTGCACCAAAATCTGAATCAAAACCGCGCAAAAACCGCACCAAAAACAGCATGAAAACCGCACCAAAACCTAAATCAAAACCGCGCAAAACTGAATCAAAACCACACCAAAAACCGCATCAAAACTGCACCAAAAACAATCAAAACTGCGCAAAAACCAGACCAAAAACTGCATCAAAAGCGCATCAAAACCTGAATCAAAATCGCGCAATAACCGCACCAAAAACTGCATAAAAAATGCATCAAAACTGCACTAAAACCAGAATCAAAATCGTGCAAAAACGCACCAAAAACTGCATCAAAACCACGCAAAAAAACACTCCAAATCAAGACCGCACCAAACACTGCATCAAAAACATCCAAAAAACGCACAAAAACGCATTAAAAACGCAGCTGCGTTTTATGCCAGGAGATGCAGATTTTGTGCAGAAAATTCTGCATCCAAATCTGCAACGTGTGGACACAGCCTAAAACTGAGCTGCCATTATGATTCTCCAGGTCATTACGAGTTTATAGACACCAAATATGTCTAGGTTATTTTTTATCTAAGTGGTGAAAAAAATTTCAAACTTCGCTAAAAATAAAAAAATAATTGCGCCATTTTTCGATACCCGTAGCGTCTCCATTTTTCATGATCTGGGGTTGGGAAAGGGCTTATTTTTTGCGTGCCGAGCTGACGTTTTTAATGATACTACTTTTAGGCTATGTTCACACTTTGCGGATTTTGCTGCGGATCCGCAGCGGATTTGACCGCTGCGGATCTGCAGCAGTTTCCCATGAGTTTACAGTACAATGTAAACCTATGGGAAACAAAAAACGCTGTGCACATGCTGCGGAAAAAACCGCGCAGAAACGCAGTATGTCACTTCTTTTCTGCGGATTTTCACCTGCTCCAATAGGAAACTGCAGATGAAAATCCGCAGAAGAAACCGCAGTAAAAACCGCGATAAATCCGCAGTAAAAACCGCAACGGTTTTCACTGCGGATTTTGGAATGCTGCTGCGGAAAAATCTGCAGTGGAATCCGCAAAGTGTGAACTTAGCCTTATGCAGATATTTTCTTTTGATCGCCCGTTAATGCATCTTAATGCAATGTCTCGGCATAAAAAAAAACAATTTTGGATTTTGATTTTTTTCTCGCTATGCCGTTTAGCGATCATGTACATTTTTTTTATTGAAAACAGCTGACATGTTGCGGCTTTGGAGTGGGCTCACCGCCGCAGCCCACCTCAAAGCGGGGGATACTGCCAGCTGACGTACTATTTTGTCAGCTGGCAAAAAGGGGTTAATGAACAATGTTTCAATAAAAAAAATAAAAAGGCGTGGGCTCCCGTGCAATTTTCTGCGCCAGAGGGGGAAAGCCGACGGCCAGGGGCCAATATTTGTAGCCTGGGAAGGGAGTAATACCCATGGCCCTTCCTAGGCTATGAATATCAGCCCGCAGCTGTCTGCGTAGCCTTTACTGGCTATTAAACTAGGGCGACCCCCCAAAAAATGATGTGGGGTCCCTCTATATTTTATAGCAAGAAAGGCTACACAGACAGCTGCAGGCTGATATTCATAGCCTAGAGAGGGGCCACGGATATTGGCCCACCGGCTACAAATACCAGCACCCAGCTGCCCTAGAAATGGCCCATATGTAAGATGTGCCAATTCCGGCACTTAGCCCCTCACTTCCCACTCCCGAGTAGCGGTGGGATATGGGGTAATAAGGGGTTAATGTCACCTTGCTATTGTAAGGTGACATTAAACCCCGTTAAAAATGGAGAGGCGTCAATAAGACTCCTATCCATTATTAATCCTAGAGTAGTGAAAGGGTTAAAAAATAAATAAAGACACAGCCAGAAAAAAGTATTTTAATATACTCAATTTAACCATACTTACCATACTCGATCACCTGCAAAAAAATTAAAATAATAAACCAACCATATACTACCTGTCTGCCGTAGTCCAATTAATAACGAGTGTCCCACGACGATCTCCCCTATAGAACAGCGGCATCGGGTGATGTCACTGCTCTATAGGGCCTCCAGTGACACACTGACAGGAGACAATGGCTCATGCTGTGTATCACTGAGGTTACCCAAGTTCAGACTCACTTTATGGCAAAGAGGTGTGAGAGGTTTCCCACACAGCAGTGCCACAAGTGAGAGTAGGGACTATTTCTCACAGGGGCGGAGGAATACATTGTGAGGAATACATTGTGGAAGGATACCATCCGACATTGTATTCCTGGAGAGCGGTCACATCAGCTGATGCTGCTGCTCTCCACGGGAGATCATCGTGTGACACTCGTTTTAATTGGATATCTGCATGTCGCATGTTGTATGTCGCATGTTGTATGTCGCATGGTGCATGTCGCATGTTGTATGTCGCATGTCGCATGGTGCATGTCGCATGTTGTATGTCGCATGTTGTATGTCGCATGTTGTATGTCGCATGCCACATGTCATAAGTCGCATGTTGTATGTCACATGTCGCATGTTGTATGTCCCATGGTACATGTTGTATGTCGCATGGTGCAAGGCAGAAACATTACTGTGTCCAACAGTTATTAGATATATGAAACAAATAGCTGTTGCAAAAAAAAACTTTTTATAAAACATTAAGTTTAAGATTAATAGGGGTGCCCAAACTTTTTCATATAACTGTATATACGTAATCACTATATTTCATCCTTATATGTACTTATTAATCTGTGTATGTTAACACCTACAAAAGTGTACGCACTCACACTATTCAATCATACTATTCCTTGAATTTTGTAGTTTGCAATAAAATGTCCTTGCATTACAAGTATTTGCCTATTTTAAAGCCGTATCTGAACCTTAGTGTTAAAAATGTCAAATAAAATTGCCAAATTCTCCTGTAAATAATTGTGCAAAGAGGGAACCATCATACCATTAAAAAATACGAGTTAATTTTCCTGGGCCCATCCACTATGTGGGTTCCAAGGCTAATGGGGTGCATATGACTATGCAGCAGAGCTCGCCTTCCTGCCAATGTATAAAACAAAGGAATATAGAGCACAAAATGCATATTGTGAAGTGGATTTTCCTGGGCCCAGCCAGTATGTGGGTTCCAAGGCCTAATGGGTGCATATGACTGACTATGCAGCAGGGCTCGCCTTCCTGCTAATGTATAGAACAAAGGAGTATGGAGCACAAAATGCATATTGTGAAGTGGATTTTCCTGGGCCCATCCAGTTTGTGGGTTCCAAGGCCGAATGGGGTGCATATAACTGATTATGCAGCTGGGCTCGCCTTCCTGCCAATGTATAGAACAAAGGAGTATGGAGCACAAAATGCATATTGTGAAGTGGATTTTAATGGACCCATCCAGTAAGTGGGTTCCAAGGCCTAATGGGGTGCATATGACTGACTATGCAGCAGGGCTCACTTTCCTGCCAATGTATAGAACAAAGGAGTACGGGAGTACAAAATGCATATTGTGAAGTGGATTTTCAGGGGCCCATCCAGTATGTGGGTTCAAAGGCTTATTGGGGTGCATATGAATTGGTAGCAGGGCAGGCCTTGAATTCAATGCAACACTTTTTCAGGAGTCCCCCTGGACATCTTATGACAGGGGTATTGTGGTGCGTTGTAATTCTTGGCAGCCCATCCACTCACAGTATAGGCTACAACAGCTTAGGAGACCCACTGTTTAATAATGGCCCTTTAAAAAGATTAATGCAGCACCAGTAAAAATAGGCTCTGTGACTTTAAGAGTCCCTCCTTCATAAATGAAACAAGATGGGTCTGCTTATGTGTCACACCACATGGCCAGCTAGGGTTGGTAAATGTTACAACGACGTTTCCCAGTGAATGCATTTGTAGTGGTTGAAAGCAATGATAAAGTTGAAAAACGCTTCAAAAATGCAGCATCTGAACCAAGCCTAAGTGGGGGAGGAAATTTTCGGTCTAGGGTCAAATATTTGGCCTTACAGGCAAGTCATTAACCTGCAAAAGACATTCTGATATGGTAGGTGCCACACAAGAAATGAAGTGAAAAAGATATGAATAAAACAAGGATTTTTAAAAAAACAATTATAAAGACAGATAATGGGGTAACGGAAACCTCCAAATACCAGAGGAGACTTGAAAAGCACAATACCCAACAATATAATAAGCTAGGGTAATACAAATATAGATCTTATGTTATTAGTACCTCGTAGCTCAGAAAAGTATACCCAGTAGTGTTCAGCGCACAGGGCTATGTATGTATGGTGTGTTATATAGAAATGTATTTATAGAAGTATATTTGTATTACCCTAGCTTATTACATTGTTGGGTATTGTGCTTTTCAAGTTTCCCCTGGTATTTGGAGGTTTCCATTCCACCATTATCTGTCTTTATAATTCTTTAAAAAAAAATCCTTTTAACCAATTTTTCATAAATAAATATATTGTTTTATTCATATCTTTTTCACTTCATTTCTTGTGTGGCACCTACCATATCAGAATGTGTTTTGATGTAATATTGGAGTGACTTTAGTCGTTGCTAAACATAGGACTATGGGAATAAAGGATGCACCTTGACATATTTCCCAGCAAAACCAGTTTTGGTTTAGTTTTCATGTGTTTCTTTGTGGCACCGGGAAAAATGGCATGAATCTCGGAAAAAAATGATTAAAACTGTGAACTAGGAGTCAGGAATGCTTCCAGGGGCGATCCCCATGATGTCCCTGTGCCATTTGATCAGTGTTTCCATCATTTTCAGACGTTTTTAGACCTTAAAAGGACCCCCGGGGGGATCGCGGTAAAAATACTCGGGTCTCCTATAGACTTACATTGGGCTCATTGCTCTCGCCGAGTACCCGAGTATTCCAATCTGCTTGACCCGAGCAACGAGCACCCGAGCATATTAGTGCTCACTCATCACTATTAATAACTCAATCATAATGACTATTCAAAGACTAATTGAAGCTGCAACCATACAGTATAAAATATTACAATGCAAGCCTATATACAGCACAAAACAATTAGGCTTATTACAACTGTGGATACCTCTGGTAGCTCTCCCTTCTATTTTACATTGTAATTTTCTGCCATTCCAGCAGATTTACTTCATTTTTAGCATTTTAAATCCCTAAAGCAAACATTTATATTCTAGTAATAAGTCTAAGTTTAAACATTTTATTAGTATAAATTAAGGCATACAAATGAAGAAAATAAAATAGAGAAATGCTCAAGAAAGAATGTATTTATGCGTGTCATCTTGTTACTATTCAAGATAAAATTTAAAAAAAGAACTGTGATTTAGAGACAATTATAAGGCAAGGAACTCAAAATGAAAATCTTTATTGATAACTATTGACTTTAAAATGCTCAAAAAGATTAGGTCTCTTCTGCAACGGTGGAGTAGTTGAAAATAAGCTGCATATCAATGGAAAATGCACATTGAAAAGCAGAACATTATTTTATTGTTGTACTCCAGGTGAAGTAGTATAATACCGCTGCATCTTCATGCACATGGCGTAAAGATTCATTGCTAATGATGGTTTCAATTCCAAGTCAAGATTAGGAAGATCAACAATGTGTTTCCAAGCAGATTAGTAAAGACTCCAATTATGGCTTGTGGTACAATCACTGCCAAGAAGCTTTGAACAATTACAAATTCAGTCCATCTTCTCCTTTTGCACTAGTTTTGGAGAATCAACAAAGTCTTTGCCATTGTAGAGGATAATAGTGGCTGTTCCAATGCTAGCAGTACCCCAGAACAGTACATAGGCAAGGGTCTCAGTCCAAGTGTCACCTTTAAGAAACAAATATACTACATCAGTACACACTATTCATACACAGACAAAAATATTTAACACCTTGTTACTATATGGCATTTATCCATCATGAGTGCTTGTTAATAAGAACGTCATGATCGATATACACTTATGCTCAGAAATATTTGGACAGTGACAGGTTTTGGCACTTTAGCGGCTTACCACAACATATTCAATGTACAGACTTTTAATCAATATGGGTTTAAAGTGGAGACCCTCAGCTTACGAGATATACGTCCGAGTCTCGCATGTGGAAACGAAGCTCTGGCGCCGGCACTCCAGAGTGGAGCGTGCAGCTGCATGTGTTGCTATGTGGCTGCACGCTCCACTCTGGAGTGCCGGCGCCAGAGCTTCGTTTCCACATGCGAGACTCGGACGTATATCCCTCAAGTGGAAACAAGACCTTAATTTGATAGTATTCACATTCTATTTGAAGTAAGGGCTTAAGAATTACAGCTCTTTAATATGTAGCTGCCTCTTTTTAACCCCTTTACCCCCAAGGGTGGTTTGCACGTTAATGACCGGGCCAATTTTTACATTTCTGACCACTGTCCTTTTATGAGGTTATAACTCTTCATCGGATCCCGGTGATTCTGACAATGTTTTCTAGTGACATATTGTACTTCATGATGTGGTAAAATTTCTTTGATATTACCTGTCTTTATTTGTGAAAAAAATGGAAATTTTGCGAAAATTTTGCTGTTTTCCAACTGAATTTTTATGCCCTTAAATCACAGAGATATGTCACATAAAATACTTAATAAGTAACATTTCCCACATGTCTACTTTACATCAGCACAATTTTGGAAACAAAATTTTTTTTGTTAGGGAGTTATAAGGGTTAAAAGTTGACCAGCAATTTCTCATTTTTACAACCTTTTTTTTAGGGACCATGTCCCATTTGAAGTCATTTTGAGGGGTCTATATGATAGAAAATACCCAAGTGTGACACCATTCTAAAAAATGCACCCCTCAAGGTGCTCAAAACCACATTCAAGAAGTTTATTAACCCGTCAGGTGCTTCACAGGAATTTTTGGAATGTTTAAATAAAAATGAACATTTAATTTTTTTCACAAAAAATTTACTTCAGCTTTAATTTGTTTTATTTTACCAAGGGTAACAGGAGAAAATGGACCCCAAAAGTACAATTTGTCCTGAGTACCCGGATACCCCATATGTGGGGGTAAACCACTGATTGGGTACATGGCAGAGCTCGGAAGGAAGGAGCGCCATTTGACTTTTCAATGCAAAAATTGGCTGGAATTGAGATGGGACGCCATGTTGCGTTTGGAGACCCACTAATATGCCTAAACATTGAAACTCCCCACAAGTGACACCATCTTGGAAAGTAGACCCCTAAGGAACTTATCTAGGTGTGTTGTGAGCACTTTGACCCACCAAGTGCTTTACAGAAGTTTATAATGTCGAGCCGTAAAAATACAAAATAATATTTTTTCACAAAAAGGAATTTTTCGCCCCCAATTTTTTATTTTCCCAAGGTTGCCAGAAGAAATTGTACCCCAAACGTTGTTGTGCAATTTGTCCTGAGTACGCTGATACCCCATATGTGGGGGTAAACCACTGTTTTGGTGCATGGCAGAGCTCGGAAGGGAAGGAGCGCCATTTGGAATGCAGACTTAGATGGATTGGTCTGCAGGCGTCACGTTGCATTTGCAGAGCCCCTGATGTACCTAAACAATAGAAACCCCCCACAAGTGACACCAGTTTGGAAAGTAGACCCCCTAAGGAACTTATCTAGATGTGTTGTGAGAACTTTGAACCCCCAAGTGTTTCACTACTAATAGCGCAGAGCCGTGAAAATAAAAAAAATCATTTTTGTCCCACAAAAATGTTTTTTTAGCTCCTCAAATTTTTATTTTCCCAAGGGTAACAAGAGAAAGTTGTTGTCCAATTTGTCCCGAGTACGCTGATACCCCATATGTTGGAGTAAACCCCTGTTTGGGCGCACAGGAGAGCTCGGAAGGGAAGGAGCACTGTTTTACTTTTTCAATGCAGAATTGGCTGGAATTGAGATCGGACACCATGTCGCGTTTGGAGAGCCCTGATGTGCCTAAATAGTGTAAACCCCCAATTCTTACTGAAACCCTAACCGAAACACACCCCTAATCCCAACCACACCCCTAACCCTAATCCCAACCATAACCCTAACCACACCCCTAACCCCTAGCCCACCCCCAATCCCAACCCCTAGCCCAAACCCCAGCCCTATCCCTATCCCTAATAGGAAAATGGAAATACATTTTTTTATTTATTTTTTATTTTTCACTAACTAAGGGGGTGATGAAGGGGGGTTTGATTTACTTTTATAGCGGGTTTTTTAGCGGATTTTTATGATTGGCAGCTGTCACACACACACACTAAAAAACGCTTTTTATTGCAAAAAATATTTTTTTGCGTTACCACATTTTGAGAGCTATAATTTTTCCATATTTTGGTCTACAGAGTCATGTCAGGTCTTGTTTTTTTGCGGGACGAGTTGACGTTTTTATTGGAACATTTTCGGGCACGTGACATTTTTTGATCGCTTTTTATTCCGATCTTTGTGAGGCAGTATGACCAAAAACCAGCTATTCATGAATTTCCGCGTTTGGTAAAATGGATAAAGCAGTTTTATTCTTCGGGTCAGTACGATTACAGCGATACCTCATTTAGATTTTTTTTTATGTTTTGGCACTTTTATACGATAAAAACTATTTTATAGAAAAAAGATTTATTATTGCATCGCTTTATTCTGAGGACTAACTTTTATTTTTTCACTGATGATGCTGTAAGGCAGCTTGTTTTTTGCGGGACAAGATGACGTTTTCAGCGGTACCATGGTTATTTAGATCTGTCTTTTTGATCGCATATTATTCCACTTTTTGTTCGGCAGTATGATAATAAAGGATTGTTTTTTGGCTTTTTAAATTTTTTTTACGGTGTTCACTGAAGGGGTTAACTAGTGGGACAGTTTTATAGGTCGGGTCGTTATGGATGCGGGGATACTAAATATGTGTACCTTTATTGTTTTTTTATTTAGATAAAGGAATGTATTTATTGGAACAATATACATATTCTTTTATTTATTTAGGATTTTTTTTTTTTTACACATGTAAATATTTTTTTTTTCTTACTTTGCCCCGGGGGGGAAAGGAAGGGGAGGGAGGGGGATTGGCATCACAGTAAAGTGACAGATGACAGATCGCTGTTCTGACACTTTGCTGTGCACTGTGTCAGATCAGTGATCACACAGGCACAGCAGGGAGGCTTGTAAGCCACCTCCCTGCAGGAAGCGGATGCAGCCCCGCGGCCATTTTGGATCCGGGGCCTGCAGGGAGGGTCTCAGGGAAGCCCGCAGGGAGCCCCCTCCCTGCGCGATACGGGCCCACCCCACCTCAACGGGATAGTACGTCTAATGTCAGAAAGGGGTTAAAGAGATCAAAGGTAATTGGACAATTTATCTAAAAAACCCTTAAATGGGCTCCTCCCCATTAATCCATCAGCAATTAAGCAGGTAAAAAATCTGGAGCTGATACCAAGTGTGGCTTTTGCATTTGGAACCTGTTCCTGTGAACCTACATGTGGTCAAATAAGCTCTCAATGCAACAGAAACAGGCTAAAAAGAGGAAATCCATCAGAGAGATAGCAGAAATGTTAGGAGTGGTCAAATTAAAAGTTTCTTATATTTTGCAAAACAGAGTGCAATGGTGAGCTTGCTAATTAAAAAAGGCCCGGACATCTATGGAAGACAACAACGGTGTATGATAGAAGAATCCTTTCCACATGGTGAAAAAAAACAATTTCACAACATCCACCCAAGTGAAGAACACTCTCCAGAAAGTAGATGTTTCAGTATCTACGAAAAGACTTCATGAAAGGAAATATAGAGGGTTCATTACAAGGTGCAAACAATTAATCAGCCTTAAAAATAGAAAGGCCAGATTAGACTCTAGAATCCAGAGCAGTTCTGAAAAAGCATTCTTTGGAAAGATGAAATAAAGATCAATCTGTACCAAAAAAAGTTGGAAAAAAAAGAGAAAACGGGTCATGATCCAAGTCATACCACATCCTCTGTAAAACATGGATGGTGTGAGCATGTATGGTTTCCAATGGCACTAGGTCACTGGTGTTTATGGATGATGTGACTGAAGACAAGCAGCTGAATGAATTCCAAAGTGTACAGAGTGATACATTCTGCTCATATTCAATCAAATGCAGGACAGTTGATTGGACAGAGCTTCACAGTATAGATCGATAATGATCCAAAATATACTGTGAAAGCCACCCAAGAGTTTCTTTTTTTAAAGTAAAAGAAGGAGTATTCTGCAATGGCCAAGTCAATAACCAGATCTCAACACCATCTAACATGCATTGAACATTAAGGCAGAAAGACCAACAAACAAGCAACTGGAGGCAACAACTTAAGTCAGCTACAGTAAAGGTCTGGCAAAGCATCACAATGGAGGAAACCCAGCGTTTGGTGACATCCATGGCTTCCAGACTTCAGGCAGTCATTGCCTGCACAGGATTCACTATAAAGAATTAAAAATGAGGATTTTATTTATGGTAAAGTTAGTTTGTCCTATTACCTTTGAGCCCCTGAAATGAGGAGTCTTTGTAGCAAAATGGTTGTTATTCTAAATGTTTCACAGGATACAGTGGGGAAAAAAAGTATTTAGTCAGCCATCAATTGTGTAAGTTCTTCCACTTAACCCCTTCATCACCCAGCCTATTTTGACCTTAATGACCTGGTTTTTTTCAATTCTGACCAGTGTCCCTTTATGAGGTAATAACTAAGGAACGCTTCAACAGATCCTAGAGATTCTGAGATTTTTTTGTGTGACATATTGGGCTTCACATCGGTGGTAAATTTAGGTCGATAATTTTTGTGTTTATTTGTGAAAAAAAATTGAAATTTGGCAAAAATTTTGCAATTTTCAAATTTTTATTCTATTAAACGAGAGAGTTATGTGACACAAAATAGTTAATAAATAACATTACCCACATGTCTACTTTACATCAGCACAATTTTGGAAACAAAATTTTTTTTCCCTAGGAAGTTATAAGGGTTAAAATTTGACCAGCGAATTCTCATTTTTACAACGAAATTTACAAAACCATTTTTTTTTTAGGGACCACCTCACATTTGAAGTCCGTTTGAAAGGTCTATATGGCTGAAAATACCCAAAAGTGACACCATTCTAAAAACTGCACCCCTCAAGGTGCACAAAACCACATTCAAGAAGTTTATTAACCCTTCAGGTGCTTCACAGCAGCAGAAACAACATTGTAGGATAAAACGAACATTTTACTTTTTAGTCACAAAAAAAATCTTTTAGCAACAATTTTTTTATTTTCCCAAGGGTAAAAAGAGAAACTGGACCCCAAAAGTTATTGTACAATTTGTCCTGAGTACGCAGATACTCCATATGTGGGGAAAAACCACTGTTTGGGCGCACGACAGGGCTCGGAAGGGAAGGAGCGCCATTTGACTTTTTCAATGAAAAATTGGCTCCAATCGTTAGCGGACACCATGTCACGTTTGGAGAGCCCTTGTGTGCCTAAACATTGGAGCTCCCCCACAAGTGACCCCATTTCAGAAACTAGACCCCCCAAGGAACTTATCTAGATGCATAGTGAGCACTTTGAACCCGCAGGTGCTTCACAAATTGATCTGTAAAAATGAAAAAGTACTTTTTTTTTTTTTTTTCACAAAATTTTTTTTTTTTTAACTTCAATTTGTTCATTTCCACATGGGCAACATGATAAAATGGATCCTAAAATTTATTGGGCAATTTCTCCTGAGTACACTGATACCTCACATGTGGGGGTAAACCACTGTTTTGGCACACGGCAAGGCTCGGAAAGGAAGTAGCGCCATTTGACTTTAGAATGAAAAATTAGCTCCAATCGTTAGCGGACACCATGTCGCGTTTTGGAGAGCCCCTGTGTGCCTAAACATTGGAGCTCCCCCACATGTGACTCCATTTTGGAAACTAGACCTCTCATGGAACTAATCTAGATGTGCGGTGACCACTTTAAACCCCCAAGTGCTTCATAGAAGTTTATAACGCAGAGCCGTGAAAATAAAAAAATTTTCTTTCCTCAAAATGATTTTTTATTTTCACGTCTCTGCATTGTAAACTTCTGTGAAGCACTTAAAGGGGGTTCAAAGTGCTCACCACACAACTAGATAAGTTCCTTGTGGGGTCTAGTTTCCAAAATGAGGTCACTTGTGGGGGGTTTCTACTGTTTAGGCACATCAGAGGCTCTGCAAATGTAACATGATGCCCGCAGACCATTCCATCAAAGTCTGCATTCCAAAACGTCACTATTTCCCTTCCAAGCCCTGACGTGTGCTTAAACGGAGGTTCCCGCCACATCTGGGGTATCAGCGTACTCAGAACAAACTGGACAACAACTTTTGGGATCCAACTTCTCCTGTTACTCTTGTGAAAATAAAAGATTGTGGGCTAAAAAAGAATTTTTTCTTTCCTCAAGCAATTTTTTATTTTCACAAGGGTAACAGGAGAAATTGGACCTCAATATTTGTTGACCAGATTGTCCTGGGTACACTGGTACCCCATATGTGGGGGTAAACCACTGCGTACATGTCGGGGCTCGGAAGGGAAGCAGTGACGTTTTCAAATGCAGACTTTGATGGAATGGTCTGCGAGCGTCACGTTGCGTTGCGTTTGCAGAGCCCCTGATGTGCCTAAACAGTAGAAACCCCCTCATAAGTGACCCCATTTTGGAAACTAGACCCCCCCAAGGAACTTATCTATGTAGTGAGCACTTTAAACCCCCAAGTGCTTCACAGAAGTTTACATCGCAGAGCTGTGAAAATAAAAAATAATTTTTCTTTCCTCAAAAATGATGTTTTAGCAAGCAATTTTTCACAAGGGTAACAGGAGAAATTGGACCCCAATAGTTGTTGCCCAGTTCGTCCCGAGTATGCTGGTACTCCATATTTGGGGGTATACCACTGTTTGGGCGCACGTCGGGGCTCGGAAGGGAGGGAGCACCATTTGACTTTTTGAACGCAAGATTGGCTGGAATCAATGGTGGCGCCATGTTGCGTTTGGAGACCCCTGATGTGCCTAAACAGTGGAAACCCCTCAATTCTAACTCCAACCGTAACCCCAACACACCCCTAACCACAACCCTAACCCCAACACACCCCTAACCCTAATCCCAACTCTAGCCATAACCCTAATCACAACCCTAACCCCAACATACTCCTAACCCTAATCCCAACCCTAACCCTAATCCCAACACACCCCTAACCCCAACCATAACCCTAACCACAAGCCTAATCTTAACCCTATTTCAAACCTTAGCCCTAATTCCAACCCTAACTTTAAATCCAACCCTAAGGCTATGTGCCTACCTTGTGGATTTGTGCGAGATATTTCTGCATCATTTTTGAAAAATCCGCAGGTAAAAGGCACTGCGTTTTACCTGCTGATTTACCACGGATTTCCAGTGTTTTTTGTGCGGATTTCACCTGCGGATTCCTATTGAGGAACAGGTGTAAAACGCTGCGCAATCCGCACAAACAATTGACATGCTGCGGAAAATACAACGCAGCGTTTCCGCGCGGTATTTTCCGCACCATGGGCACAGCGGATTTGGTTTTCCATAGGTTTACATGGAACTGTAAACCTGATAAAGAACTGCTGCAGATCCACAGCCAAATCCGCACCGTGTGCACATAGCCTAATTCTAAGGGTATGTGCACACGCTGCGGATCCGCAGCTGCGGGTCCGCAGCAGTTTCCCATGAGTTTACAGTTCAATGTAAACCTAAGGGAAACAAAAAACGCTGTGCACATGCTGTGGAAAAAAATGCGCAGAAACGCAGCGGTTTACATTCTGCTGCATGTCACTTCTTTCTGCGGATTCCGCAGCAGTTTTACAACTGCTCCAATAGAAAACCGCAGTTGTAAAACCGCAGTGAAATCCGGAGAAAAACCATGGTAAATCCGCGATAAATCCGCAGCGGTTTTGCACTGCGGATTTATCAAATCTGCTGCGGAAAAATCCGCAGAGGACCAGAATACGTGTGCACATAGCCTTACCCTTAGTCTAACCCTAGCCCTAACCCTAGTTCCAACCCTAACCCTAGTTCTAACCCTAACCCTAACCCTAGTGGAAAAATAAAAGTGAATATATTTTCTTTATTTTATTATTATCCCTACCTATGAGGGTGATAAAGGGGGGTCATTTACTATTTTTTTTATTTGGATCACTGGTATAAAACCTATCACAGTGATCAAAATGTAAATGGAACGAATCTGCCATCCATTTTGGAAGCCCATGGATAAGACGGACGGACACCGGGAGGCTCGGTAAGTATGAGGGGGTGGGAGAGGGGGGGGGGGGCTGGGGGAAGGGGGGGGTGGATCGGAGCAGAGGGGGGTGGATCGGAGCATGGGGGAGCGGACACGGAGGATGGGGGAGCGGACAGAAGGACGGAGGGGAGCGGACCACAGAACGGAGGACTGGGGAGGAGATCGGTGGCGGGGAGCAGATCAGGGTTTCCAGCCATGGCCGATGATATTGCAGCATAGGCCATGGCTGGATTGTAATATTTCACCACTTTTCATAGGTGAAATATTACAAATTGCTCCGATTGGCTGTTGCACTTTTAACAGCCAATTAGAGCGATTGTAGCCACGTGGGGGCAAAGCCACCCCCCCCTGGGCTAAAGAACCACTCCCCCTGTCCCTGCAGATCGGGTGAAATTGGAGTTAACCCTTTCACCCGATTTGCAGGGATGCGATCATTCGGTGACACAGCATATGCATTACAGGTCGGATTGGCACCGACTTTCATGACGCATACGCTGTGTCACAGGTCGGGAAGGGGTTAAAAATATGACAGAACTCTGTAATTGACATCATACGTAGACCACAACTCAAAATGAGAAAACAAATCCAGAAAATCACCTTGTCCGATTTGGCAATATTTATTATGCAAATTATGGTGGAAAATAAGTATTTGGTCACCTAAAAACATGCAAGATTTATTGCTCTCACAGACCTGTAACTTATTTTTTAAGAGGCTCCTCTGTCCTCCACTCATTACCTGTGGCACTTGTTTGAACTTGTTATCAGTATAAAAGATACCTGTCCACAACCTCAAATAGTCACACTCCAAAGTACTATGGTGAAGACCAAAGAGCTGTAGAAGGACACCACCAGAAACAAAATTGCAGTCCTGCACCAGTCTGGGAAGACTGAATCTGCAATAGGCAAGCAGCATGGTGTGATGAAATCAACTGTGGGAGCAATAATAAGAAAGTGGAAGACATACAAGACCACTGAATCTCCCTCAACCTGGGGCTGCATGCAAGATCTCAACCCGTGGGGTCAAAATGATCACAAGAACGGTGAGCAAAAATCCGAGAAGCACACGGGGGACCTAGTCAATGACCTGCATAGAGCTGTGACTATCGTAACGAAGGCTACCATCAGTAACACACTACGCCGCCAGCAACTTAGATCCTGCAGTCCCAGACATGTCCCTCTGCTTAAGCCAGTACATGTCTGGGCCAGTCTGAAGTTTGCTAGAGAGCATTTGGATTATCCAGAATAGTACTGGGAGAATGTCATATGGTCTGATAAAACCAAAGTAGAACTGTTTGGTAGAAACAAAACTTGTGTTTGGAGGAGACAGAATGCAGAGTTGCATCTAAAGAACACCATACCTACTGTGAAGCATGGGATGGCAACATCATGCTTTGGGACTGTTTCTCTGCAAAGGGACCAGGACGACGGATCCGTGTACATGAAATAATGAATGGGGCTATGAGATTTTGAATGCAAACCTCCTCCAATCAGCAAGGGCACTGAAGATGAAATGTGGATGGGTCTTTCAGCATGATAATAACCCCAAGCACACCACCAGGGCAATGAAGGAGTGGCTTCGTAAGAAGCATATGAAGTTCCTGGAGTGGCAGAGCCAGTCTACAGATCTCAACCCCATAGAAAACCTTTGGAGGGAGTTGAAAGTCTGTGTTGCCCAGCGACAGGCCCAAAACATCACTGCTCTAGAGGAAATCTGCATGGAGGAATGGGCCAACATACCACCAACAGTGTGTGCCAATCTCGTGAAGCCTTACAGAAATTGTTTGACCCCTCTTTGCCAAAAAAAGATATATAACAAAATATTGAGATTAACTTTTGTTAATGACTAAAGGTACCGTCACACATAATGATATCGTTAACAATATCGTTGCTTTTTGTGACGTAGCAACGATATCGTTAACGAAATCGTTATGCGTGACAGCGACCAACCATCAGGCCCCTGCTGGGAGATTGTTGGTCGCTGGGGAATGATCAGGACTTTATTTTGTCACTGGATCACGCGCTGACATCGCTGAATCGGCGTGTGTGATGCCGATTCAACGATGTCTTCACTGGTAACCAGGGTAAACATCGGGTTACTAAGCGCAGGGCTGCGCTTAGTAACCCGATGTTTACCCTGGTTACCATTGTAAAAGTAAAAAAAAAAAACACTACACACTTACATTCCTGTCGCATCCCTCAGCGTCAGCTTCCCTGCGTCCCCCAGTGTCAGTGCCGGCCGGCCGTAAAGCAGAGCACAGCGGTGATGTCACCGCTCTGCTTTCCGGCCGGCGCTTACACAGTGCAGGGAAGCTTACGCTGAGGGACGTGACAGACATCAGAATGTAAGTATGAAGTGTTTTTTTTTTTACTTTTACAATGGTAACCAGGGTAAACATTGGGTTACTAAGCGTGGCCCTGCGCTTAGTAACCCGATGTTTACCCTGGTTACCCGGGACTTCGGCATTGTTGATCGCTGGAGAGCTGTCTGTGTGACAGCTCTCCAGCGACCACTCAACAACTTACCAACGATCACGGCCAGGTCGTATCGCTGGTCGTGATCATTGGTAAATCGTTAAGTGTAACGGTACCTTAAATACTTATTTTCCACCATAATTTGCAAAATAAATCTTGCCAAATCAGACAAGGTGATTATGTGAATTTGAATTCTCATTTTGACTCTCATAGTTGTGATCTACCTATGATGTAAATTACAAATCTCTCTCATCTTTTTAAGTGGGAGAACTTGCACAATTGGTGGCTGACTAAATACTTTTTTCCCCACTGTAATTTTGATCAACCCCTTTAATTAAACCTGAAACTCTACACTTCAATTGCACCTCTTATTTCCTTTTTTAATAAAAAATAGTGGCACGCAGAGCCCAAATCACAAAGATTCTGTCACTGTCCATATATTTCTGAGCCTACCTACAAGTTATGATGATCAGAAGGAAATTGCCTGTGTATCGGAACGATCAGAAGTTGAAGCCCGACTAACAGCAGAAATTGTAGGGATTATTAAAACCACTAATCCCAGGAGTCCATATTTTTAGATGACTTTCAATTACATTCACTGTATCCTCCTTATCTTTTTATGCAGCAATAAAAATTAAGTGATACAATTAATATTAGTACAAATAGTTATATATTAATATTGAGCAGCATTAATTTCAGCCTACTGGTTCGGCCTCCACTACAGTGACGGTCTCTATGTCGCACCTCGGGAAAATTAAGTGCCCACCCTTGCATTATTGACATTATCAGCTTTAAAAGCAACTTTATGAAGATGTCACCTACAAATTTTTATTGCCCATAGAAACTAATCACAGCTCAGCTTTCAGTTTTCTAGTAACGAAAGCTGTGTTGCAATTGCTTTCAACAGGTAAAAAAACATGTTTCCTTTTACACAGTTTCATAAATCTGCCCCCAAATATATGAAGCATGTTAGAGAAAGTTCCTAACTGGTCATCTTTCATCAGTTTTCTGTTGTGGAATTTCACATTATATCTTAATTCTGTAAATACATACAGTATAAATAACTTACCGGCCATGAGTAGACAGATAATGCACATGGAAAATGCAACCACCATAATGATTGGCAGCTAAAAGAGATAAGACGACAAAACTTTTGTTTAAAATGTTCATGGTCAACAAAAATTACAACATTTTAAGAAATGCAATGCTATTTGAATAGAAGTATAACTCTGCCCCAATCAAAGGGTGTTTTGGAGCAGATTATAAAAATCCAAAAAGACTGATATACACAACAGCAACTTTACTATAACACCACTTTACACAATACATATAATTGTAAACAACAGAAAATTCACTAGTCAGTTTTTTCATCAGTGTGCTGGATCAGATTTTAAATCAGTTTTTGGTCAGTGTTTCGGTTTTTCTCAGCAATCAGAGAAAATTAGAGAACGCTAGGATGCAACTAGGCTTTTTTCACTGACCTGAATCCTGCCCAGAATAGAGATCAAAATAGGACACATCTTGTTTTTATGCATCCCAATGATCAACATAAAAAATAGACAAATAGCCCCATGGAATATAACGTGTTCGTGTGCTGTCAGTCAGAAAAAAAAAACCTGACCGCACGTACAACAAACATTTCACTTCAAAAACGTTTTCCCTGCATGCTCAGTTAACATTAAAGGGGTTGTCTGACACTTTAACCCCTTAGTCACCGGGCATATTTTTTTTTAAAAATTTGACACGTGTCACTTTTTGTTGTAATAACTCTGGAACGCTTTAACTTATCCCACTGATTTTGAGATTGTTTTTTTCTGTGACACATCATACTTTATGATAATCGTAAATTTAGGTCGATATGCTTAGCGTTTATTTATGAAAATATCACAAATTTGACGGAAAAAAAATCGCCATTGTCACATTTTTAATGATTATCCCTTTAATCCTTATAGTCATACCACAGAAAAACATGATAAAATAACATTTTACAAATGGTGCTGATGTAAAGCAGAAATGAGGGAAATGTTTATTTTGTCAGCATTTTAGGTTTAAAAATGTAACAAAACTTTTTTTAAGGGACATGTTCAGTTTTGAAGTGACTTTGGGAGCCCTTATACACTGTGTGCAGAATTATTAGGCAAGTTGTATTTTGATCACGATACTTTTTATACATGTTGTCCTACTCCAAGCTGTTCAGGCTTGAGAGCCAACTACCAATTAAGTAAATCAGGTGATGTTCATCTCTGTAATGAGGAGGGGTGTTGTCTAATGACATCAAAACTCTAGATAAGGTGTGCTTAATTACCATATATACTCGAGTATAAGCCGACCCGAGTATAAGTCAACCCCCCTAATTTTGCCACAAAAAACTGGGAAAACTTATTAACTCGAGTATAAGCCTAGGGTGGGAAATGAAGCAGCTACCGGTGAATTTAAAAAATAAAAATAGATGCTCCATACCGTTCATTATGGCCCCATAGATGCTCCATATAAAGCTGTGCCACATATAATGCTGCATACCGTTTATTATGGCCCCATAGATGCTCCACATAAAGCTGTGCCATATATAATGCTCTGCACCGTTCATTATGGCCCCATAGATGCTCCATATAAAGCTGTGCCATATAGAATGCTCTGCACCGTTCATTATGGCCCCATAGATGCTCCATATAAAACTGTGCCATATAGAATGCTCTGCACCGTTCATTATGGCCCCATAGATGCTCCATATAAAGCTATGCCATATATAATGCTCTGTACCGTTCATTATGGCCCTATAGATGGTCCACATAAAGCTGTGCCATATAGAATGCTCTGCACCGTTCATTATGGCCCCATAGATGCTCCATATAAAGCTGTGCCATATAGAATGCTCTACACCGTTCATTATGGCCCCATAGATGCTCCACATAAAGCTGTGCCATATGGAATGCTCTGCACCATTCATTATGGCCCCATAGATGCTCCTTATAAAGCTGTGCCATATATGCTCTGCACCATTCATTATGGCCCCATAGATGCTCCATATAAAGCTGTGCCATATGGAATGCTCTGCACCATTCATTATGGCCCCATAGATGCTCCTTATAAAGCTGTGCCATATATGCTCTGCACCGTTCATTATGGCCCCATAGATGCTCCACATAAAGCTGTGCCATATAGGATGCTCTGCACCGTTCAGTATGGCCCCATAGATGCTCCACATAAAACTGTGCCATATAGAATGCTCTGCACCGTTCAGTATGGCCCCATAGATGCACCATATAAAGATGTGCCATATAGAATGCTCTGCACCGTTCATTATGGCCCCATAGATGCTCCATAGAAAGCTGTGCCATATAGAATGCTCTGCACCGTTCATTATGGCCCCATAGATGCTCCATGTAAAGCTGTGCCATATGTAATGCCCTGCACCATTGATTATTGCCCCATAGATGCTCCAGACATTGAGGATGCGCCTTTGTCTCAGTCTAAGGTCTACGAGTAAAAAGTTCATTAGAAAGGTCTTTGTACTGTACTGTCCCCTCATGTTTTTATACATTGTAATAAGATCACCTCTTAGTCTTCGTTTTTCCAAACTAAATAGCCCCAAGTGTAATAACCTGTCTTGGTATTGCATACTCCCCAGTCCTCTAAACCTTGGTCGCTTTTGTATGCACCCACTCTAGTTCAGTTAGGTCTTCCTTATACACCGAAGACCAGAACTGTACACAGTATTCTAAGTGTGGTCCCACTAGTGACTTGTATAGAGGTAAAATTATGTTCTCCTCATGAGCATCTATGCCTCTTTTAATGCATCCCATTATTTTATTTGCCTTTGTAGCAGCTACGTGACACTGGCCACTAAATGTGAGTTTGTCGTCCACCCATACACCCAGGTCTTTTTCATTGACGGTTTTGCCCAGAGTTTTACAATTAAGCACATAACTATACATCGTATTTCTTCGGCCCAAGTGCATGACCTAATATTTATCTCCATTAAAGCTCATTTACCATTTATCAGCCCAAGCTTCTAGGCTACATAAATCCTCCTGTAATATAAAATTGTCCTCCTCTGTATTGATTACTCTGCACAGTTGAGTGTCATCTGCAAATATTTAAATTATACTCTGTATGCCTCCTACAAAGTCATTAATAAATATGCTAAAAAGAAGCGGGCCTAATACTGACGCCTGTGCTACACCACTGTTAACTGTGACCCAGTCCGAGTGTGTTCCATTAATGACCACCCTTTGTTTCCTATCATTGAACCAGTTCTTAACCCACTTACACATATTTCCCCTATTCCCATTGATCTCATTTTATGTATCAACCTTTGGTGTGGCACCGTATCAAAGCTTTTGAAAAGTCCATATACACCACGTCTACTGCGTTTCCTTGGTCCAGTCCGGAACTTACCTTTTCATAGAAGCTTATCAGATTAGTTTGGCAAGAACGGTCCCTAGTAAACCCATGTTGATATTGGGTCAAAAGATTATTCCTATTCAGATACTCCAGTATAGCATCTCTTAGAATACCCTCCAGGATTTTACCCACAGTAGAGATTAAGCTTACTGGCCTATAATTACCTAGTTCAGTTTTTGTCCCCTTTTTGAATATTGGCACATTTGCTATACGCCAGTCCTGTGGTACAGACCCAGTTATGGAGTCTTTTAAGATTAAAAATAATGGTCTATCATTGACTGTACTTGATTCCTGTAGTACTTGGGGGTGTATCCCATCCGGGCCCGGAGATTTGTCAACTTTAGTGATTTTTAGATGCCGCCGTACTTCCTGCTGGGTTAAGCAGGTGATATTTAATGGGGAATTTTTGTTATTCCTGAAGAGGAGGGTTTTCAGGTTCCGTCTGAAGCATCCGAATGTGGCTGATAGTCGGACGTGTTGGGGCAAAGAATGCAAGAGGATGGGGGATATTTGGGAGAAGTCTTGGTGGCGGTTGGGTGAGAAGCGAATAAGTGTGGAGGAGAGGAGGTCTTGGGAGGTCGGAGATTATGTGACGGAAGATATCGGGAGATTAGTTCAGAGATATATGGAGGAGACAGGTTATGGATGGCTTTGCAGGTCAGTATTAGTAATTTGAACTGTATACGCTGAGGAAAAGGGAGCCAGTGAAGAGATTTGCATAGGGGAGAAGAGGAGGAGTAGCGAGGAGAGAGATGAATTAGTTGGGCAGCAGAGTTAAGGACGGATTGGAGAGGTGCAAGGGTGTTAGCAGGGAGGCCACAGAAAAGGATGTTGCAGTAGTCGAGGCGGGAGATGAGGGCATGCACAAGCACTCTGCCATGAAAGAGAGGGGCGACCTCGTCAATAGCTGATGCGAGAGTGGCATTGTAGAAAGCAGTAGCACTGTGTGTCATGGAGTGAGGATATGGATACCAGTGGTAGAATAGAGTCAGAGAGCATGTGGGTGTCTAGGTGTGCAAGGTTTCTGCGGGGGTGCGCGTGTTGATGGACATGGGTGATAGGTGAGGAGGACAGGGATGAGAAAGTGAGTAGATGGTGGTTGGACAGAGGGAGAGGGGAAGTGGTGAAGTTAGATAGAGAGCAGAGACAGGTCAAGACCAGGTCTAATGTATGTCCGTCTGTGTTGGTGGCTGAGGAGGACCACTAAGCAAGTCCAAAAGATGAAGGGACAGGAGTTTGGAGGCTGTTGACTGAAGGGTATCAGTGGGGATGTTGAAGTCACCCATGATGATAGTGGGAATGTCAGTGGAAAGAAAGTGAAGAAGCCAGGTATAGAATTGGTCAATAAAGGTAGTGGCCGGCCCCAGGGGTCGGTATATGATTGCCACTTGGAGGTTGAAGGGAGAGTAGATGCGGACAGAGTGGACTTCAAAAGAGAGGAGAAGGGAGGGTAGAGGTAGGATTGGGTTAAAGGTGCAGTTACAAGAAGGGAGAAGACCCACTCTTCCACCATCTCTGTTGCTGGGGTGAGGGGTTTGGGTGAAATAGAGGCCCCGTAACACAGCGCAGCAGGGGAGGCGGTATCAGAGGTTGTTAGCCATGTTTTTGTTATGCCAAGGAAAACAAGCTTGTGAGAGAGAAAAAGGTCATGAATCACATGAAGCTTTTTGCAGATTGAGCGGGGATTCCAGAAGTGCTCTAGAGAGAGGGAGCAGGGTGGTGGGCGTCAAGGGCACGTGTTTTATGTTGGAAAGATTGCAGTAGTTCATGTTAGATAGGGAGCGGTAGGAGGGGGTAGTAATGAGAGGTATGAGCTGTGGAGGTCCAGGATTGGGAAATATGTCGCCAGCAGTGAGGAGAAGCAGAGAAAAGTAGAGCAGGCGGGAGAAGGAGAGTGGCTGGCTTGTTTTATTAGGACAGATTTGAGGTTGAGAAGCAGGTCAGCAGAGGAGGTCAAGTGGGGAGGAAAGAGGGAAGGGGAGATGATTATTTGGTTAGAGGGTGCTGGGGTTTGTTCTTTTAAATTAACTGAGCCTGCAGAGAAGTTTTTTTTTTTTTTTTTAATGTGGACAACCCCTTTAATGAGACATTCTATTTGCAGAAAAAAAATCATCCACCATTATGTTATACACAGCAGCACAGCCTTACCATTTGACAATATGGATATGATTTACGTTATCCATATATTTTAGCCCGATTCATCATTTGACACTTTTTATAATGTTGTCAATTTTTAAAACATTGCACTCCAGTACTCCAATTTTATTGTTGCACAGTTAAAGACTATGATTGGACTTTTTAAGAGTGGACTTTTTGCACTAAAAAGGCACAACTTGTGGACAATTTATTAATGCACGTATGACATGTTAGTAGTAAGAAAAGAAAAGAAAAAGAACACGATACAAAAAAAGAAAATTAACTTATACCCCCTCCCGCAAATAATACATTCAAGGCCCAAGTTTGTTTGTAGTCTAGTTACAGGGAGCTATTTATCGGAGGGTTAAACAGGCACAAAACAAAAAAGGTGAGTCAAGATGGCCTATTTGTAAATTGCTTCATTTTTCATTTTTGAGGCATTGAACAAATAAGTAAAATCAAATGATTACGACTGCTTAAACACAACAAAAAACTAAAACCAACATTGCTTAGTAAATCAGACCCCACATTTCACAGGTACCATTACCGCTGGGACAACAATGATACAGATTACAAACTTACAGCTAAAAATTTCCAGTCTTTCTGAATTTGTAAAGGACTTGTAGAATAAACTTCTTCAACTGAATAATTTCCAAGAAACAAATCAATTGAATCCTGCAAAATAAAATATATGCCTAAAAATGTGTAATACACACACACACTTTTGAATGACACCATCCATTTTGTCATATGGTTTATTGCAAAGTGGAGAAAGTTCACAGTGAAGTGATATTGGGCATTCATTTTGCAGTAAAAAATGACTTGATAATAAAAACATGACTGTCCAGGTCAGCATGATTGCAATGATACCAAACTAGCATATTTAATTTTTTTATTTAAGTGACAAAAAATGTTATACATATTTATATATATCTACAGTGCCTTTCGAAAGCATTCGGTTCCCTGGAACTTTTCAACCTTTTCCCACATATCATGCTTCAAACATAAAGATACCAAATGTAAATTTTTGGTGAAGAATCAACAAGTGGAGCACAATTGTGAAGTTGAACGAAATTTATTGGTTATTTAAAATTTTTGTTGAAATTCAAAAACTGAAAAGTGAGGCAGAAAGACTCCAGATAACTAAGAACATTATTCGCACTGCCTCTCCATTTGAAAGAAAATGCCTAAATTGATTACCTTGGCTTATCAATGGACTCATGACACTTCCCACCCCCTAACAAATGTCCTGCTTTAGTATTCTTTAAATGTTGTGCTTGTTTCTTATTAATCTACTTGTAATCTTGCCTGAAGAAGGAGTCACTGTGCTCTGAAAGCTTGCAAACATATTATTTTCTGGTCAGCCAATAAAGGTATCACTCCTAGAATACTTCTGTCATCATTGGGCAGAAAAGTATTCACATCTGCTTTCTACTTTGAAGTTTTACCACATTTTCAAGTTGAGCACCATGATTTCCAACAGCTGCAGTGTATGTCCTGTGTCTCATTATGATACAGGAAAGATGTATATCTTGGTACCGTGTTATCCAGTAGATTGAAAAATATTTAGAATTGAGAGTCCTCAATGGTTGATACCTTTGAATGGCTAACTGAAAAGATGGTAACAAATTGCAAGCTTTGCCTGATGAAGAGACCTGTGTAGTCTCGAAAGCTTGCAATTTGTTACCATCTTTTCAGTTGGCCATTAAAAGGTATCAACCACTGAGGACTCTCAATTCTAAATATTTTTCTGTGTCTCATTAGGAGTTTTCCCAAGTACTGTCACATTTCCCCATTTTTTACATTCTTCCTCCTCTCCTTCTTACCTCTGTCAACTCCTATCTAAGTAATGGGAAAATGTACACTACTGAAGAGAGACAGATTTTACCAATAATGAGTGATAGATATCTCAAGGAGGAGAAAGATATAGATCTCAGAGAAATTTACTACAAAATTTCTTATCTTCACTTTTTCTTATCTTTCACTATTGATTTATGAAATTAATCAAAGCTGAACCATTTCTTCACAAATGTTAGTAAAGGCAGACTTCATGGTAATATAAAAGATTTAGAAAGTTTCAAGTTTTCGTGTTTGGTCTAATATTTTCTTTTCTCATATGCAATAGTTTGCAAAACTGTGTATTTTGGTAGTATACTGGAAAAGGCATGAAAACTAAAAATTAAATCGACATACTCCTGAGAAGTGGGAGTTTGGTGGAACTTCCAAAGGGAACTTTGCATGAAGTGTTACTTTGTCTTTAAATGGTTTAAGAAAATAGCTTACAGGGCAATATTCAGAAATGCATATACTTACTTGTGTTAATCCACGTCTCTGGGCACCCGTAAGGCGGCCAACTTCCACATTTGGGTCTCAGTAGTCATCTGTAGTCTGAATTTGTCAGCAGCTTTTCATGTATATATAGCTCTTTCAATTACAAGTACAACAATATCTTTACATGGTGAATCCGTTCCTATGTTTCTGAGAAATCAGTGTTTGAATTTGATAGGCAGATGTCTATAGTGGATCTGAAGCCTCTCACTCCAGCTCTATTCCTCGCCAGTGCTGCCGCCTTCTGTTTGACTGACAGCTCCTTTTCCTGAAGTCATGCAGCATAGGTGCCGCTGGACAGAAAATAGAGCTTGTGTGACAAAAGCTTCAGATTTACCATAGTGCAATCATATAATGTTAGAGTTGGAAGGTCAAAGGTCGTGTCCAGCTCAATGCAGTATTCATTAGTCATCTCTGACATATGTCTGTCTAGCCTCTGTTTGAAGACTTCCATAGTAATTTGCACATCAATTCAAACTATGATTCTCCTAATAACGGAGGAAAAGACTGGCCATGTAAAGGTATTTCTTGAATAGTCTTTGAAAGACAGTGCTTCCTTATATTTTTATCTATATAGAGTACACTACACATAGAAATGTATTAAATATTCAAAGAATATATTGCTTGCCATACAGTGCTGTGGAGTCTGTGTCCATTTTAGTGGAGTCAGTGTGTGTATAAAATGAACTGACTCCTAAAAATATAATACATTGGGTACAGTAGTTTAAAGGGCCACTGTCACCCCCTCCAGCCGTTATAAACTAAAAGAGCCACCTTGTGCAGCAGTAATGCTGCATTCTAACAAGGTGGCTCTTTTAGTTTTAGGTTCAAGTATACCCCAAATAAAGTGTTTTTATACTTAGTCACAATTCCTGTCTCTAGCCAGGGAGGCGGGTCCTTACTCCCTAGCTCTAACCGCTCCTCTGCCGTCACTCCAATCTTAATGCGCTTTCGGCGCCGCCCCCTCAGCGCTGTGTACCTTTCAAAACCGGCGCCTGCGCAGAGTACTGCTGTGCTGCGCAGACGCAGTAAGCTCTGGCCATCTGACGTCCCAGCCAGGCTTGCAGACTGCGCCTGTGCGGGCATTGCGGCCAGCCACCTTTGGAATCCCCGCCCCGCACTGTGCATAATGCATAACACTGCGTCTGCGCAGCACAGCAGTACACTGCGCAGGCGCCGGTTTTGAAACGTACACAGCGCTGAGGGGGCGCCGCCGAAAGCGCATTAAGATTGGAGTGACGGCAGAGGAGCGGTTAGAGCTGGGGATTGAGGACCCGCCTCCCTGGCTAGAGACAGGAATTGTGGCTAAGTATAAAAACGCTTTATTTAGGGTATACTTGAACCTAACATAGTAACATAGTAACCTAAAACTAAAAGAGCCACCTTGTTAGAATGCAGCATTACTGCTGCACAAGGTGGCTCTTTTAGTTTATAACGGCTGGAGGGGGGTGACAGTGGCCCTTTAATGCAATATGTGCTGAATATTTTTTCCTAAGAATTTGGGAGTGTTATGAAATGTCCTATAAATATAGGTTCTATTCCTGATTTAAGGATCTAGGCATCTGGAGGTGATAAATTGGTGCTGCACTTTATGCACATGCTCAGTAATGACGCTCCTCCTCCAGTGCAGTGTAGTCAGAATAATGGAGTCAGAGTCAAAGAAATTGAGGATTTTGAGGTTTGGCTTACCGACTCCACAGCCCTGTTGCCATATACAGCCACTATGATGGAGCAAAACTGTGTCTTACCTGTCTAAATCCATCAGAAAAGTTGTTTTTGTAGTACCGTATGAGAGAGTTCCAGCCATCCATTATAAGACCCCACTGTGTCCGTTTGCCAGTTCTAAAAAAAATTAACATGCTTTTAGCGAAGCACAAATTTGAGATGTAGAAGTGAATTTTCATACAGCAGCATTTCAACTTACCTTGTGAAGTCTGTCTTTAAAGCTCCTGTTCCTGCATATTGCTTTGCACAAGCATTTGCATTATCGGCCCAAGCTGTAAATGTAGTGTAATATGTAACTACACAACTGAACAGTGGCACAATCTCTTTACATGATTGATTTTACACACAACTTTATTAAAATTAGCAAGAATAGGTATGGCCGAGCGGTGCATGCAGTGAGACATTTCTAAGCTCTCGCTGCACTCATCCTGAAGGAGCAATTTGAGACTCAGAAATGGACCAGTGAGTAGCTTACCCGCTTGCCTTGAGGTCCAAGAACTTTGGGGTGCTGTTCTCCGAGCTGTGGTGGTGACATGACATGCTCCAAAAGGCATATAAAACAAGAGGACGCAGTGTCGGCGAGTGTGAAGAAGAGCCGAGCGTCTGGAACAGTTTGCCCACAGACCACGCTCTTCTAGTACCCTGCATAAGAGGTCAGTGTCTGTCGCACAAGTGTATTGAGAGAGGCCGCGCCCACTAGACGGCTGTGTCCTCACTCCATACACTTGTACTTAAAAAAAAATTTTTTTAGAGAAACTTGCAGGATGGACAGACATTTTCCTGGTAGTTATGGGCGATTTTAATAACATTTGCAATCCTCACAGATACAGGTTTCCTGAGGACACAAAAGAGAGTAGTAAAACCAAAAACACTCAGTTTGAAAAAATGTTGCAGTAATCCGCAAGTGCTAGTAAAAGATGTAAAAAACAGGGTATTTGGTTGATACGTTTTTTGCAAAAAATGTATACTAAGCTGCTCTACCAATCTTCACGGTATACCCTTATCAGAGCAGTCCTAACTAATGTATGCAATCCCTATCTGATGTATTTAAAAACCTGATCATCTGTATATAACCTGTGTGAACAGGGTTCAGAGAGGAAAAATCCATGTGTGCATACAGGGTAGAACAGCATTTGTGCAGATAGCCCAAGAGGAGTGGTGGAACTCCCCAGTCTTGTAGACACAAGAGAACAATTATGGAAACAGGAACACATGGGCTACTTGCACAGTGAACAAGTCTGTATGATCATGTTCACACACCAACAAGAAACCTGAAGACACAAAAGAGAGTAGTAAAACCAAAAACACTCAGTTTGAAAAAATGTTGCAGTAATCCGCAAGTGCTAGTAAAAGATGTAAAAAACAGGGTATTTGGTTGATACGTTTTTTGCAAAAAATGTATACTAAGCTGCTCTACCAATCTTCACGGTATACCCTTATCAGAGCAGTCCTAACTAATGTATGCAATCCCTATCTGATGTATTTAAAAACCTGATCATCTGTATATAACCTGTGTGAACAGGGTTCAGAGAGGAAAAATCCATGTGTGCATACAGGGTAGAACAGCATTTGTGCAGATAGCCCAAGAGGAGTGGTGGAACTCCCCAGTCTTGTAGACACAAGAGAACAATTATGGAAACAGGAACACATGGGCTACTTGCACAGTGAACAAGTCTGTATGATCATGTTCACACACCACCAAGAAACCTGAAGACACAAAAGAGAGTAGTAAAACCAAAAACACTCAGTTTGAAAAAATGTTGCAGTAATCCGCAAGTGCTAGTAAAAGATGTAAAAAACAGGGTATTTGGTTGATACGTTTTTTGCAAAAAATGTATACTAAGCTGCTCTACCAATCTTCACGGTATACCCTTATCAGAGCAGTCCTAACTAATGTATGCAATCCCTATCTGATGTATTTAAAAACCTGATCATCTGTATATAACCTGTGTGAACAGGGTTCAGAGAGGAAAAATCCATGTGTGCATACAGGGTAGAACAGCATTTGTGCAGATAGCCCAAGAGGAGTGGTGGAACTCCCCAGTCTTGTAGACACAAGAGAACAATTATGGAAACAGGAACACATGGGCTACTTGCACAGTGAACAAGTCTGTATGATCATGTTCACACACCACCAAGAAACCTGAAGACACAAAAGAGAGTAGTAAAACCAAAAACACTCAGTTTGAAAAAATGTTGCAGTAATCCGCAAGTGCTAGTAAAAGATGTAAAAAACAGGGTATTTGGTTGATACGTTTTTTGCAAAAAATGTATACTAAGCTGCTCTACCAATCTTGGTAGAGATTGGTAGAGCAGCTTAGTATACATTTTTTGCAAAAAACGTATCAACCAAATACATCTACATCTTGGTAGAGATTGGTAGAGCAGCTTAGTATACATTTTTTGCAAAAAACGTATCAACCAAATACCCTGTTTTTTACATCTTTTACTAGCACTTGCGGATTACTGCAACATTTTTTCAAACTGAGTGTTTTTGGTTTTACTACTCTCTTTTGTGTCTTCAGGTTTCTTGGTGGTGTGTGAACATGATCATACAGACTTGTTCACTGTGCAAGTAGCCCATGTGTTCCTGTTTCCATAATTGTTCTCTTGTGTCTACAAGACTGGGGAGTTCCACCACTCCTCTTGGGCTATCTGCACAAATGCTGTTCTACCCTGTATGCACACATGGATTTTTCCTCTCTGAACCCTGTTCACACAGGTTATATACAGATGATCAGGTTTTTAAATACATCAGATAGGGATTGCATACATTAGTTAGGACTGCTCTGATAAGGGTATACCGTGAAGATTGGTAGAGCAGCTTAGTATACATTTTTTGCAAAAAACGTATCAACCAAATACCCTGTTTTTTACATCTTTTACTAGCACTTGCGGATTACTGCAACATTTTTTCAAACTGAGTGTTTTTGGTTTTACTACTCTCTTTTGTGTCTTCAGGTTTCTTGGTGGTGTGTGAACATGATCATACAGACTTGTTCACTGTGCAAGTAGCCCATGTGTTCCTGTTTCCATAATTGTTCTCTTGTGTCTACAAGACTGGGGAGTTCCACCACTCCTCTTGGGCTATCTGCACAAATGCTGTTCTACCCTGTATGCACACATGGATTTTTCCTCTCTGAACCCTGTTCACACAGGTTATATACAGATGATCAGGTTTTTAAATACATCAGATAGGGATTGCATACATTAGTTAGGACTGCTCTGATAAGGGTATACCGTGAAGATTGGTAGAGCAGCTTAGTATACATTTTTTGCAAAAAACGTATCAACCAAATACCCTGTTTTTTACATCTTTTACTAGCACTTGCGGATTACTGCAACATTTTTTCAAACTGAGTGTTTTTGGTTTTACTACTCTCTTTTGTGTCTTCAGGTTTCTTGGTGGTGTGTGAACATGATCATACAGACTTGTTCACTGTGCAAGTAGCCCATGTGTTCCTGTTTCCATAATTGTTCTCTTGTGTCTACAAGACTGGGGAGTTCCACCACTCCTCTTGGGCTATCTGCACAAATGCTGTTCTACCCTGTATGCACACATGGATTTTTCCTCTCTGAACCCTGTTCACACAGGTTATATACAGATGATCAGGTTTTTAACCCCTTCACCCCGAAGCCTGTTTTCACCTAAGTGACAGAGCCAATTTTAACAATTCTGACCACTGTCCCTTTATGAGGTTATAACTCTGAAACGCTTCAATGGATCCTGGCGATTCTGACATTGTTTTCTCGTGACATATTGTACTTCATGATAGTGGTAAAATTTATTTGATATTACCTTTGTTTATTTGTGAAAAAAATGGAAATTTGGCAAAAATTTTGAAAATTTTGCAATTTTTAAACTTTGAATTTTTATACCCTTGCATTAGAGACTCATATCGCACAAATTAGTTAATAAATAACATTTCCCACATGTCTACTTTACATCAGCAACATTTTGGAACCAATTTTTTTTTCGTTAGGGAGTTATAAGGGTTAAAAGTTAAACAGCGATTTCTCATTTTTTCATCAACTTTTATAAAACCATTTTTTGTAGGGACCACATCATATTTGAAGTCACTTTGAGAGGCTTATAGGATTTAAAATACCCAAAAGTGACACCATTCTAAAAACTACACCCCCCGAGGTACTCAAAACCACATTCAAGAAGTTTATTAACCCTTCAGGTGCTTCACAGGAATTAACGGAATGTGGAAGGAAAAAAATAACATTTAACTTTTTTTTCCACATAATGATCTTTTAGCAACATTTTTTTTATTTTCACAAGGGTAAAAGAAGAAAATGGACCACGAAAGTTGTTGTGCAATTCCTTCTGAATACACTGATACCCCATATGTGGGAGAAAACCACTGTCTGGGTGCACGGCAGGGCTCGGAAGGGAAGGAGCGCCTTTTGACTATTTCAAACCAAAATTGGCTGGAATTGAGATCGGACACCATGTCCCGTTTGGAGAGCCCCTGATGTACCTAAACAGTGGAAAACCGCCACAAGTGACCCCATTTTGGAAACTAGACCCTTCAAGGAACTTATCTAGCTATGTGGTGAGCACATTGAACCCCCAGGTGCTTCACAAAAGTTTAGAACGTGGAGGCGTAAAAATAAAAATTCACATTTTTCCCCCAAAAATGATCTTTTAACAACAATTTTTTTATCTTCACAAGTGTAAAAGGAGAAAATGGACCACTAAAGTTGTTGACCAATTTATCCTGAATACACTGATACCCCATATGTGGGGGAAAACCACTGCTTGGGCACACGGCAGGGCTCGGAAGGGAAGGAGCGCCATTTGACTTTTACAAACCAAAATTGGCTGGAATTGAGATCGGACACCATGTCCCGTTTGGAGAGCCCCTGATGTGCCTAAACAGTGGAAAACCACCACAAGTGACCCCATTTTGGAAACTAGACCCTTCAAGGAACTTATCTAGCTATGTGGTGAGCACATTGAACCCCCAGGTGCTTCACAAAAGTTTAGAACGTAGAGGCGTAAAATTAAAAATTCACATTTTTTCCCCAAAAATGATCTTTTAACAACAATTTTTTTATCTTCACAAGTGTAAAAGGAGAAAATGGACCACTAAAGTTGTTGACCAATTTATCCTGAATACACTGACACCCCATATGTGGGGGAAAACCACTGCTTGGGCACACGGCAGGGCTCGGAAGGGAAGGAGCGCCATTTGACTTTTACAAACCAAAATTGGCTGGAATTGAGATCGGACACCATGTCCCGTTTGGAGAGCCCCTGATGTGCCTAAACAGTGGAAAACCGCCACAAGTGACCCCATTTTGGAAACTAGACCCTTCAAGGAACTTATCTAGCTATGTGGGGAGCACATTGAACCCCCAGGTGCTTCACAAAAGTTTAGAACGTAGAGGCGTAAAAATAAAAATTCACATTTTTTTCCCAAAAATGATCTTTTAACAACAATTTTTTTATCTTCACAAGTGTAAAAGGAGAAAATGGACCACTAAAGTTGTTGACCAATTTATCCTGAATACACTGACACCCCATATGTGGGGGAAAACCACTGCTTGGGCACACGGCAGGGCTCGGAAGGGAAGGAGCGCCATTTGACTTTTACAAACCAAAATTGGCTGGAATTGAGATCGGACACCATGTCCCGTTTGGAGAGCCCCTGATGTGCCTAAACAGTGGAAAACCGCCACAAGTGACCCCATTTTGGAAACTAGACCCTTCAAGGAACTTATCTAGCTATGTGGGGAGCACATTGAACCCCCAGGTGCTTCACAAAAGTTTAGAACGTAGAGGCGTAAAAATAAAAATTCACATTTTTTTCCCAAAAATGATCTTTTAACAACAATTTTTTTATCTTCACAAGTGTAAAAGGAGAAAATGGACCACTAAAGTTGTTGACCAATTTATCCTGAATACACTGATACCCCATATGTGGGGAAAAACCACTGTTTGTGCGCATGGCAGAGCTCGGAAGGGAAGGAGCACCATTTGGAATGCAGACTTAGATGGATTGGTCTGCAGGCGTCACGTTGCATTTGCAGAGCCCCTGATGTGCCTAAACAGTGGAAAACCGCCACAAGTGACCCCATTTTGAAAACTGGACCTCCCAAGGAATTTATTTAGATATGTGGTGAGCACCGTAAACCTCCAAGTGCCTCACTCCACAAGTGACCCCATTTTGAAAACTGGACCTCCCAAGGAATTTATTTAGATATGTGGTGAGCACCGTAAACCTCCAAGTGCCTCACTCCACAAGTGACACCATTTTGAAAACTGGACCTCCCAAGGAATTTATTTAGATATGTGGTGAGCACCGTAAACCTCCAAGTGCCTCACTCCACAAGTGACCCTATTTTTAAAACTGGACCTCCCAAGGAATTTATTTAGATATGTGGTGAGCACCGTAAACCTCCAAGTGCCTCACTCCACAAGTGACCCTATTTTTAAAACTGGACCTCCCAAGGAATTTATTTAGATATGTGGTGAGCACCGTAAACCTCCAAGTGCCTCACTCCACAAGTGACCCTATTTTTAAAACTGGACCTCCCAAGGAATTTATTTAGATATGTGGTGAGCACCGTAAACCTCCAAGTGCCTCACTCCACAAGTGACCCTATTTTTAAAACTGGACCTCCCAAGGAATTTATTTAGATATGTGGTGAGCACCGTAAACCTCCAAGTGCCTCACTCCACAAGTGACCCTATTTTTAAAACTGGACCTCCCAAGGAATTTATTTAGATATGTGGTGAGCACCGTAAACCTGCAAGTGCCTCACTCCACAAGTGACCCCATGTTGGAAACTACACAGTGTGTTGTGTCAACAGGGTATAAACTAATTTTTATTAATTTGTGGACGTGTGGTATGCTTTGAAGCAATCCTTAATGCAAAGGCCAGGTTTCTCAGGGCAGGTTTCACAATGGTAAATTGTGTCCTTTCGGATTCCCCTCTTGGAACATACTCTGCACCGTTTTTGTGATCGTCCTGTCCTCGCTGTTTGGGGAACCTGTCCTGGGAAATGTTGACCTTGGACAATACGGGCACTATCAGATTCAGAAGTACTGGGACCCTCACCTCCCTGAGTGCCAAACATTAGGGCCTTGATGACTACCTCCTGAAACTGAAGGAAGGTCCCCGTATTGCCTGCAGATCGGGACAGCACAAAAGCATTGTACAGTGCCATCTGTACAATGTGCACGGCCAATTTTTTGTACCATACGTAAGCTTTTCGCATGGCACTGTATGGTTGGAGAACCTGATCTGAGAGATCCACACCACCCATGTACCGATTGTAATCCAGGATACAATCTGGCTTTGGGACTTGTGTTGTGGTCCCACGAACAGTGACAAGGGTGCTGTTGTCACGGTGTATGGTGGTCAGGATAAGGACATCCCTTTTGTCCTTATACTTGACCACCAGCATGTTGTCGCTGCATTTGGCTCTGCTTTCCCCTTTTCTTAGCGTTTGCCCAATTAGCGGCTTAGGGAGGCCTCGCTGATTTTTTCGCACGGTGCCACATGCAGCTGTACCTCTGGCAGAGAGGGCCTTGAAGAGTGGGATGCTGGTGTAAAAGTTGTCAATGTAGAGGTGATAACCCTTATCCAGCAGTGGGTGCAGCAATTCCCACACAATTTTCCCACTCACCCCCAGGATGGGGGGGCATTCAGGGGGGTTAATCTGGGTGTCCTTACCCTCGTAGACCCTAAATCTGTGGGTGTACCCTGAGGTACTCTCGCACAGTTTGTACAACTTTATTCCGTACCTGGACCTCTTACTGGGCAGGTACTGTCGGAATTTTAGCCTCCCTTTGAAATGAACGAGAGATTCATCAATAGCGATGTCCCTCTGGGGTGTGTACGCCTCAGCAAATTTTCTGCTGAAGTGTTCAACCACTGGACGAATTTTATATAGACGATCAAAGTTTGGATCGTCTCGGGGAGGACACTGCGCATTATCACTGAAATGCAAAAATTTTTGGATCGCTTCAAATCGTGTCCTTTTCATGGCCATGCGGAATACCGGTGTACTGTAGAGAATGTCAGTACTCCAGTATTGCCGAAGCTTTGGCTTTTTGATTAGGCCCATATGCAGCACAATTCCCCAAAATGTCATCATCTCTGCTGCATTTACGGGGGTCCATCTGGCATAAAATGACGTGGGATTTTGGGTGAAAAATTGTTGGGCATACAGGTTCGTCTGGGCCACCATAATATTTATTATTTCATCACTGAAAAAGAATTTGAAGAAATCAATTTCAGTGAGGCCAGTCGTGTCAAACTGGATTCCTGAGCTGCTGCTGAAATCCGGAATGACGGGCTGAAAATTTTCCGGGGGTGCAATCCATACGGGATCGATTGCTGCAGGAGTTGCCTGGGTCCTACGGCGCCTTATTAGGGGTCTTTCCTCACCAGATGAGGAGGAGGATGAGGAGGAGGAGGAGGAGGAATAGAGGAACGTGGGATCTTCCTCACTGGCTGAATCTGTGTCGGACGCAAGGATGGCGTAAGCCTCCTCTGGTGAATAGCGCCTTGTTGACGAATGGGCCATTTTTTTTTCCCAAACGCACTAAAAATTAGACGACGCAACTAATTATTCTTTTTACAAAAGAAAAGCGAACGCCACTAACAGTGTGACGTACGCTCCCCTAATGCACTAGAGATTATCCGGCGATAGCAGATTTTTTTTATGCACAAGACGCTACCTCCCTACCTATAAAACTCAGTACGATTTTTTTTTTCTAAAAGATGATCGGTCGTCACTAACGCTGTGACGCCGGCTACACTAACACGCTACCACTAAACTACTCTGTACAATTTTTTTTTTTCTCTAAAAAAAAAAAAAAGACCGGTCGTCACGAACGCTGTGACACCAGCTAATCTACGTCTAAGACTACACTGTACTAACTACTATTATATTTTTGTAAAAGAAAAAAAAAAAAAATCGGACGTCGCTTAGACTGCGAAGTCCGTTACACTAACTAGCTAAAAAATAAAAGTCCTGTGGCGCAGTCTCTGATCAGCAGCGATACTGATCAGAGCGCTGCGGACACAGGAAGAGCACGAATGCTCTGCGCGGGACGCCGCGCACAGGAAAAAAAGCGCAAAAAAGTGCGCAAAAATTGAATTGGAGGGGGGTACTTGAACAGGGATGGAGGGACGTCACCAAACACTGACGCCGGCTACGCTACCTTGTTACGTCTAAAACTACACTGTACTAACTACAATTTTTTTTCTAAAAAAAAAAAAACGGACGTCGCTTAGACTGCAATGTCCGCTACACTAACTAACTAAAAAAAAAAAAGTCCTGTGGCGCAGTCTCTGATCAGCAGCGATACTGATCAGAGCGCTGCGGACACAGGAAGAGCACGAATGCTCTTCGCGGGACGCCGCGCACAGGAAAAAAAGCGCAAAAAAGTGCGCAAAAATTTCAATTGGAGGGTGGGGGAGGGAGGGGGTACTGGAACAGGGATGGGGGGATGGGAAAGGGGTGGGGGAGGTGCTGCTGCTGCTGTGATCACAGGAGTCACACAGCAGGCAGATGGCAGCAGAGAGCACACAGCACTGGAGCACAAGCTGGAGCACAAGCTGGAAGCAGGAGATCGCAGGGACGATCGCACTGGCCACCAATGGATTATTTGACTAAGGTGACAGAGGGGCTTAGACCACCGCTCTGCACGCCAAATCTGAGAGAATGATGGCGTGCAGGGCGGTGATCGGTATTTTAAATTAACCCCTTTGGCGCTGATTGGCTAGAAGCTATTGTTCAGCCAATCAGCGCCATAGGGGTTAATCAGGTGAGGTGACGTGGTGATCACCCCACCTACTGTGACGGCTGTGATTGGTGCGACGTCACACAGCATCAATCACAGCCTGTCACATGCTTTTTTTTTTTTTTTTTTTTAAACTTTATTGTCAAATCGCTGTGATTGGCTGGTCAGAATTGACCAGCCAATCACAGCGATCGCTGATGCGGGGGGGCGGTGCAGGCACTCGGGGCTGCGTGCACGGATGGTCTGCTGTCAGGGACAGCAGACACCGGAACCCGATCACCGCGCGGTGCCGCGCGGTGACCGGAAAATGGCGGCGCCGTACTAGTACTGCGGCTGGCAGTAATGCAGTGCCGGCAGCGCAGTACTAGTACGGCGCATGGCGCGAAGGGGTTAAATACATCAGATAGGGATTGCATACATTAGTTAGGACTGCTCTGATAAGGGTATACCGTGAAGATTGGTAGAGCAGCTTAGTATACATTTTTTGCAAAAAACGTATCAACCAAATACCCTGTTTTTTACATCTTTTACTAGCACTTGCGGATTACTGCAACATTTTTTCAAACTGAGTGTTTTTGGTTTTACTACTCTCTTTTGTGTCTTCAGGTTTCTTGGTGGTGTGTGAACATGATCATACAGACTTGTTCACTGTGCAAGTAGCCCATGTGTTCCTGTTTCCATAATTGTTCTCTTGTGTCTACAAGACTGGGGAGTTCCACCACTCCTCTTGGGCTATCTGCACAAATGCTGTTCTACCCTGTATGCACACATGGATTTTTCCTCTCTGAACCCTGTTCACACAGGTTATATACAGATGATCAGGTTTTTAAATACATCAGATAGGGATTGCATACATTAGTTAGGACTGCTCTGATAAGGGTATACCGTGAAGATTGGTAGAGCAGCTTAGTATACATTTTTTGCAAAAAACGTATCAACCAAATACCCTGTTTTTTTACATCTTTTACTAGCACTTGCGGATTACTGCAACATTTTTTCAAACTGAGTGTTTTTGGTTTTACTACTCTCTTTTGTGTCTTCAGGTTTCTTGGTGGTGTGTGAACATGATCATACAGACTTGTTAACTGTGCAAGTAGCCCATGTGTTCCTGTTTCCATAATTGTTCTCTTGTGTCTACAAGACTGGGGAGTTCCACCACTCCTCTTGGGCTATCTGCACAAATGCTGTTCTACCCTGTATGCACACATGGATTTTTCCTCTCTGAACCCTGTTCACACAGGTTATATACAGATGATCAGGTTTTTAAATACATCAGATAGGGATTGCATACATTAGTTAGGACTGCTCTGATAAGGGTATACCGTGAAGATTGGTAGAGCAGCTTAGTATACATTTTTTGCAAAAAACGTATCAACCAAATACCCTGTTTTTTACATCTTTTACTAGCACTTGCGGATTACTGCAACATTTTTTCAAACTGAGTGTTTTTGGTTTTACTACTCTCTTTTGTGTCTTCAGGTTTCTTGGTGGTGTGTGAACATGATCATACAGACTTGTTCACTGTGCAAGTAGCCCATGTGTTCAGGTTTCCTGAGGAACCCCTTTTGGTCACCTTATAGGGGAGGTAGGTGTTTCAGACATCTTGAGAGAAAAGTTCCCACATTCAATTGTCTTTTACTGTGCCTCATCCACATATGAATCTTGATCATGAATTGATTAGGCCTTATGCAATACTCATATGACTATTAGTCACCAAAATTGAGCATCTCCCCATATGCTTTGAGGTATAGACGCACTTTCTCCATGCACTGCTTCGCACCGGGGTCTGAAACGTGGTGGTCAGTCGCAGTGGAGATTGGAGGGGGGATGACCCACTGGTCCCGACTCCAATCATGTGTGGCTCCGCCCGCCCATGTCACTCCCTTGGGCAGAGCATCATAGTGCATTGTGTGTAGACTTTCCACTTGCCAGGTGACACCCCCTACCACATCAATATCAGGTGGGTGTTTGCCACGCCTTCAGACCGCGGACTGATCCTTTTGATTCTGTATTCTACATTTAACTATTCCCATTGTGGGAGGAGCAAGATCTACCCATCGCTTGATATATGTATTGAATCTTCCCTCATTACACCTATGGGGAGGCAGCATAGCCTTAAATGACTTACTATTGATTCATTTATATTCAGAGCGGCTTACAGATGACCTCCCTGCTGGCAACACAGCGGGTCTGCGCCGCGCTATCATGGAGGGTAGCCACACAGTAGCTTTTATTTCATCAATCTAAATGACACTATTTAATGAGCCCAGCCTCCCGAGGAAGCTCAGAGAATAAACCATGTGCAGAGGTGCCACAGATTCAGTGACAACATGACTTGAACTGGACTTTATTTGTACCTTATCCCTTATGCAGGCCGGTTTTATACAAACTGGTGCCATGAGCAAAATTCAAAGAGGGGCCCCCAAACCTGAAATATTCTACCAATAACACTTTTAAGCCCCCTTCACATTTCCATATAAAACACATGTGTTACACTGGTTTCAGTGTCACAGTGTTTTCAATCAGTGTGTCGTCCGTGTGCCATGTTTTCCGGGATGGATATTGGAAATTAAATTACAAAGCTTCTCATACTTGCACTGTTAAATATGTACAGCACACGGACAGCACACAGACGGCAAGTTTACACAGACCCATAGGGTACCGTCACACTCAGCAACTTTGCAAAGAGACCGACAACAATCCGTGACGTTGCAGCGTCCTGGATAGCGATCTCGTTGTGTTTGAAACGAGCAAGCAAGCAAGCGATCTGGATCCCGCTGTGCCATCGCTGGTCGGAGCTAGAAGTCCAGAACTTTATTTCATCGCCAGGTCGGCGTGTATCGTCATGTTTGACATCAAAAGCAACGACGCCAGCAACAAGCATAGGGACCCTAGATGTGTGTCGGATCAGTACACTCCGGCTGTTTGACATGGAGCTAACAACCAGCGAGAACGAGAAGTGAGTCGCCGTTACGTCACTGGATCGCTCCTGCATCGTTCTGGAGTTGCTGTGTTTGACGTCTCTACAGCGACCTAAACAGCGACGCTCCAGCGATCTAGTTTAGGTCGGCTCACTGTCTATATCGCTGCAGCGTCGCTGAGTGTGACGGTACCTATACACTTGTATTGGCTCTTGTCATCTGTGCTGTTGGGAAAACACAGACATGAGTGCAGCATTATAGGTTAAAAAGAGTTCCCGTGGCATCCGTGAAAAACATGATGGTTGTGTGAAAGGGGCCATACAGTCAAATAATAGAAAACATTAGCAGAATTGCTGTCTTTTGGTACATCCTACCTCACAAACGGCAGAATAAAAAGGGATTAAAAAAAAAAGTTCTACATGTCCCCCAAACTATTCTGCTAAATCCCCTCTAACTTCAGTGTCGATGGTTCGGGGTCGGTTATTATTCACTTTGCAACTATAATATAAGGTGCAGCCACAAAATGACTACAGCCCAGTGGTAAGACTGGCAGAGAGCCCCGGAGCATTGGTGCTGGAGCTGAGGGAGATTTATCATTTCATGCTAATTATTTTGAAATTCTCAGAAGCAGTGTCTGTTCACACGCTCTGTGTATTGGAACAATATTGCAACGTTGTCTGCCTGTGAGATGGAAGCTACAGCTGAGAGGAAACTGCAGATGTGTCAGTTATAACCACACACAGCTCTGCAGTGAGATCAGGAGAGTAGCCACCACACATCACACTGAGCTCTGGTGGAAGAGGTTTTTTTTAAGGCTATGGGGAGGATGCTGCCTGGAGATAACGGTCTCCAGAGCTTATTTTACATGAAGAGGGGAGTTACCAGTGTTACCTTTTTCTGCCCTTGGAAGAACAAATCTTATTAAAATGTGACTTGTGCCCTGTGTTCCAAACGTCTTGCATAATTTTTCCATTTGGATTCCAAAATACTGGTTTAAAAAAAAAATGCAGAAGATTTTTAGAGATCTGGTGAGGAATAAAACTGAAAAAACTAGTCGCCCAAAGACAAAGGTGGATTAGCCTCACCGCATAACTCAGTTCTAACATTTTAGAGGGTGGGCACTGGTATTTACAGTTAAGATACGCAATAGGAGCCCAGTAAACCATATCTGACCTCTCTATCCCTTCCATTGGGCTATTGGATTATGTAGCTATAGCAACTAGGGGCCCTGATGTCTTTAATGTACAAATCTCTGCTAACCAATATTTTGGGGACCCTATGGTCTTGGTTAAGTCTAGATGGGAGGATGTAGGACATATCTTTAGAAGAGTGGTAGGATATTTTGTAGCCTCCGAAAAACGTTGTAATTAACGTGGCTCAAAGAAAATCTCAATTATTTCTTATACATAAAGCATATAGAACTTTAAAGACTCTACATTAAGATGAACATTACAACAGATGACCACTGTCCAAGATGTAGAGACTTGGTTCATATGTTCTGGTCATGTTCCTGACTAAACAAATTGTGGGACAGAGTTGGCAGACTGATTAATGGTGTGTATAAAATCAAATTGGCTCTAAATATTAAATCTTCTGTACTAGGATATGTAGGGAATATTGGAGGCTCGCTTCCAGTACAGCTAGCTATAGGTAAAATACATTATCAAACCATGAACTCTATTGCTAAACATTGGCTGGCTAGTACTCCACCTATAATAAAGGAAGGAGTTCACTGCTTAAACAACATTATTTTAATGGAAAAAAGGGTCTATATATTAATAGGGGCGCTACTGCCAATATTGGTAAGCAGCGGGGGATTGGATTAGATACCCAACAGTGGTATGCAACGTACTAGCAGGTGAAGTGACATTTAATTGGTTTAATTCTTGGATAGTTTCTCCTCTCCAGCTTGGAAAATCATTAAATTAAGGTATTGCAATATTGGATTCAACCTTGAATAAGTATTTTTAGGTTACATATTCCAAATAAGGGTGAGGGGGTGTTGAGGTAGAAATGTGTTGTAGGCGTTAAAATGCGGTTTTTCATTTAGAACCAGAAAAAAAATCAAGATGTTCTTTACCCATGTTTTTCCTTTTCGTGAATCCAAATTGCTCTGGTGATTGTTACACGATTATGTGAATATTTCAATAGAAACATTTTTGATTAAAAAAAAAATAATAGCAAGAACATTACCGTTTTTATAAATCTTTTCAAACTGTACTTGCTCTTCAATTCTCTGCCCAATGTGGAGAACTCCAAGTCTCTAAAACATGAAAAAGTAGACTTTTATGTGAGATAAACGTGACAATGGCTAAAACAGGCTGTACTGGATATAGATATAATAAAAACAAGGTTTCTAGTAGATTACTTGTTTTTGTTAATTACCTACATGAATCAGGGTCTGGGTGTGTGGCTGCAGTAAGGTATTTTTTTCTTTGAAATGCTGCAGTGTTTTTAGAAAATATATATAGAGGGAGAGACCTCACTAGTTTGGCGAAGCCCCCCTGAACTTCTCCCTCCCTTAGTTGATTAACAGGTCTATGTACAAACTTGGGAGAGACTTGTCAATCTGTTGGAGCAGGGCAAAGATATGCTGGCTGGGGGCTACAGCAGACTAGGGAGGCCATAGCATTTCATAGAAAGACATGCCTTGGAACAACTGTGCAGCCAAGCTAGGCTTCATGCTGCCCATAATTTAGTGGCAGGTTCCCTTTAAACCTTTCACCCAAAGCCTCTCATCACTTTCCTGACCAAGCCAAATTTTTCAATTCCAGTTTCACTATGTGGTAACTGTGGAATGCTTCAACATATCCTTCTGATTACTGCTTTTTGGTGACATACAGTTCATCATATTAGTGGTAATGATAGGTCAATATGATTTGTGTTTATTTATGAAAACATTGAAAATTGCTAAATTTGTCAAATTTTCAAACTTTGAACTTTTATGCCCTTTAACTAAACTAAATTTCTTCTTCACATCAGTATTATTTTTGAAATGTTTGTTTTGTTAGGAACTTAGAAGGGTTAAAAGTTTAAGAATTTTTTCAATTTTCCAACACAATTTACAAAACCAATTCATTTTAGGGACCACATCACATTTGAAGTGACTCTGAGGATCCTTAATGGCAGAAAATATCAACAAGTGACAGCATTTTAAAAATTGCACTCCTCTAAATGTTCGAAACCAAGATCAAGAAGTTTAATTAGGTACTTCACCGGAATTAAAGGAAAAATGTTTTATGTTTTTTCCACAAGAATGGAATTAAGAGAAAATTGCCACCAAAATTTGTTCTGCAATTCCTCCTGAGTACACAGACACCCCATATGAAGGGGGAAACCACTGTTTCCCAACACAGCTCGGAAGGGAAGGAGCACTATTTGACACTTGGAGTGCAAAGTTGGTTGGAATAGATAGTGGATACCATGTTGCATTTGAAGAACCCCTGATGTGCCTAAACAATGGAAATGCCCACAAGTGATCCTTTTTGGAATTTACACCGCTCAAGGAATATATCTAGAGGCGTGGTGAGCAACTTGAACCCACAGGTGCGTCACATAATTTTATAACTTGAGCCATAAAAAGGAAAAAATTAAAATGTTCCCATTAAAAATGTTGCTATACCCATACATTTTTCATTTTTTGCAAGAGCAATAAGAGAAAATGGACCACCCAATTTCTCCTGTGTACACCGAAGCCCTATATGTAGGGGAAAACTACTGTTTGGGCACACAGTAGAGCTCCAAAAGAAAGGAGTGCCATTTTGGGAAGCTGACTATGCTCATATGGTTTGTGGGCACCATGATGCATTCGGAGTTCCCTCGTACTGCCAGAAGAGCAGACATCAACATACAAATAACCCCATTTTGGAAGTTACACTTCTCAAGGAATTTATCTAGGAGGGTCATGGGTATATTGAACCCACAGTTGAATACCATAATTTTATAACATTGGGACACGAAAATTAAAAATGTCTTTTTAGTGCTATTTTAGCCCCACACTTTTACTTTTCACAAAGATGAATATGACAAAGTGGACACAAAAACATTTTTAAAGCATATACTTTATGTACTTCTGTTTGGGCATGGGCAGTGCACCATTTGACTAGTAGGGAGCAGTTTGTGTGTGGGCACAATTTGCAGAGCCCCTAAGCTTCCAAAAGAGTAGAAATCCCCCTAAAAATAACTCCATTTTGCAAATTACACTCAGAGAAATCATCTAGGGATGTAATGACTTTTCGATCACACTTGTGTTTTTCAGGAGTTAGTGCGGAATGAATGTTGCAGACTGAAAATTACAAATATGCCATTTCAGTGCCCAATGCATAGTGTCCGGCTTGTGCTTCTGGAGACATGTGACATATAGATTGTTAAAAGGTCTGTCCAGGACCTAACAACTCACTAGTTTAATACTCTCACTATCATCTGATACTGCTCTGGCAGTGTCTCGAACTAAGCTAGATCCACACTGCGCTTGTGGACACTGTTGGGTGCATACGCACAGGAGGTATATGCATATCAATGTGCACTGTCAAGATGGATCCCGAAGTACCATAGGAACCCACTACACTGAGACGTATCTCACATGATATACAGCTCTGTGCAGTGCCCCCCTGCATAGAAAAGTACAATCTGCTGCGCTTTCCTATAGGGTGTGTTTCCACGTGTCGGATTACATCCGGATTAGATGCGGATTGAACGCTGCGTTGAGCCGCAGCGTTCAATCCGCGGTGTCCAGATGTTACAGCATAGTGGAGGGGATTTTATGAAATCCGGTCTCCACTATGTGTGCGAACACGCATCCGGCGGCCCTGCGTTTACGGACACGCAGCACATCTTTTTAGAACGCAGCACGTCTGTTTACCTTGCGGCAACACTCCGTCGCCGCAAGGTAAATAACAGGGTCCTATGTATAGGGTGTGGTGAATTACCGCACGTACCGAAGGGGGCGGTGCTTTGGGCGGAGCGGGTTTTCCGCTCCGTCCAAAGCGTCGTCATTCCGGACCGTGGAAACGCACTGTAAGACTCATGTCGGTGTGGTAGTTGGGGGCAGGTATATCTCGCCCAGGTATTTGTCCTATGTGAATTAGGCCACTCAGTATCTTCAGGATGCTAATGGGTTAACAAGTGCAGGAATAAAGGATGACCAGCTGGGGGTTTCCAGCGTCAGCCTGGGGCACACAGATTGCCTGTCTGTGTGAGACAAACGTGAGTGAGAGCTGTGCTCAAGAATTGTGTGATGGTAGCTGGGTGGGAGAAGCCCCCCCAGTTGTTGAGATAGCAACGAGTTGGTTTAGTTAGCGCCGGACAGGCTAGGATTTATTTTTATGTTTTGTTTTTCTATGTTGCTTTCACGTTAATAAATCTGACCTGAGGTCAGCCTGCTCAGAAAACCTGCTGTACGCCTCAGATTCAATGCACAAACCACGTGGCCTTTGACCCCAGCAAAGGCGATCCCGGAGTGTTGTGTCACATTGTGGTGGAGAACGCGGGCATACCGTGGCACAGGCGACAGCATGGAAGACGTGGTAAAAGCCTTAGTACAGTCCACTGCCGTACAGCAGCAGGCCACTGCCGCACAGCACGAAGCTAATCGCTTGATGGCCGCACAGCTGAAGGAGCTAATGGACATGACGATTGTAGACCGCCAACTTCTCCAACAGGTGGCGCAGCGCCTGGTGAGCATACCTGACGCTGACCCGGAAGCAGAGTCCAGAAGGATCCATGTGAGTCGATACTGGCAAAAGCTGACTGCAGAAGATGACGTTGAGGCATACCTGACAACGTTTGAGCGAATGGCATTGAGAGAGAAGTGGCCGAAGGCACGATGGGCCGATTTGCTTGTCCCGTTTCTCTCCGGCGAGGCTCAAAAAGCTTACCATGATTTGGACCCGGAGGTCGCTCAGGACTTTGAGAAGCTGAAAGCTGAGATCCTGGCCCGGCTGGGTGTGACGACGGCTGTTTGGGCACAGAGGGTACATCAGTGGACATACCAGCAAGATAAACCGGCGCGGTCTCAGATGTTCGACCTAACCTACTTGACAAAGAAATGGCTGCAACCCGAGGTACTGACAATACCCGAAATAATCCAGCGGGTTGTCCTGGATAAGTACCTGAGAGTACTACCACCAGCGCTGAAAAGGTGGGTAAGCCAAGGAAATCCCACGACAGCGGATCAACTTGTGGAGTTGGTCGAGCGTTATTCCGTGGCAGAAGGACTTCCCGACGACACCGCCAGCCCCCGGTCTGTGCCTCCTCCTCGTGGAACCGGTAAGACTGTTCCAGGGACCACGGGTGAAGGAAAATCGCTTAAAACTGTGGGGGAGGAACCCGGGACTGCTCGCACTCCGAGACCGAGAGTATTGGACGGTGGTCTCAGTAGGGGACCTGTTAGGTGTTTCCGCTGCCATGAGAAGGGCCATGTTTCTGCGAACTGTCCTGTTACCGCTGAACCCATGCAGTGCGACGTTATAGACTCTAAAAAACGCATGTCTTTGGTTACACGGCTAGTGAGTGTGAATGCGGGTCAAAATGATACAGCGAAACACCTGTGTGAATTATCTGTTGATGGGAAAAATGTTGTGGCATTACTAGACTCTGGAAGTGTGGTGACTCTGGTGAAAGCTAGTCTGGTGGCACTTCCATCTGGTCCGTCTGACAAGTTTTCTGTAACGTGTGTGCATGGTGACACCTGCTCGTACTTAACAGCGGTCATATGGATTTCCACTCCCTATGGGTCAGTGCAGCACAAAGTGGGACTCGTTCCCGCATTGTTACAGGATGTAATCCTGGGCAGGGATTTTCCCTATTTCTGGCAGTTGTGGGAGAATCAGTTGCTCCTTCACGGTAGCTGTACCCGTGAATCTTCTCCCATGCAATCTGGAGGTCCCGAGTCCCTAGAGGAGACCCCACAGGAAGATGTTGCTGGGGAGGTTAGTGAATCTAACCTTCAGTACCCCTTCTCCGTCATGGCGGGGAAAACGGAGGAAACTGAGGAACCTCAGCGAGAGGCGGAGGCAGACAGCCATCCGGCACCCTGCCTGCCAGATTTGGGGGTCCAGTTGGATGACTTCCACAGTGAGCAAATGAAAGATCCTACCCTGACTCCGGCTAGGAAAAATGTAAAAATGATAGATGGGGTACCCGTAGAACCTGACACTAAGCTAGCGTACCCGTATATGGTTCTTGAAAATGATTTGCTCTACCAGGTAGAAAAAAAAGGGGAAGACACAGTGCAACGGTTAGTGGTACCCAAACCTTATCGGCGGAAGGTACTGGACTTGGCCCACGGACATATAATGGGGGGACATCTGGGGGTACAGAAAACCACAGAAAGGATATCGCATTGTTTTGTGTAGCCTGGAATACATAATGATGTGCATAACTATTGTGAGTCCTGTCCAGAGTGCCAAATCGCGGCACCTAAACCTCGGTTCCGTAGTCCTTTGGTACCCCTTCCTATCATTGGAGTCCTTTTTGAGAGAATTGGAATGGATTTGGTTGGGCCCCTTCCCCGATCCGCATGTGGGCACCAACATATCCTCGTCATCGTGGACTATGCCACTCGTTACCCGGAAGCCATCCCTTTGCGTAACACAGCTACCAAGACGATCGCCAAGGAATTGGTACAAGTGTTTAGTCGGGTGGGAATTCCAAAACAGATACTCACCGACCAGGGGACTCCCTTTATGTCGAGGGTAATGAAGGAGCTCTGCAGACTCTTACAAATAGACCCGTTGCGTACGTCTGTCTATCACCCTCAAACAGATGGCCTGGTTGAGCGGTTCAACAAAACCTTAAAACAGATGCTCCGGAAAGGGATAGACAAAGATGCGAAGAACTGGGATTACTTGTTACCCTATTTGCTGTTTGCCATTAGGGAAGTTCCCCAGTCTTCCACAGGGTTTTCGCCTTTCGAACTGTTGTACGCCCGTCGTCCCCGGGGACTGTTGGACGTCGCAAAAGAAACCTGGGAAGGTCAAGTCACTCCCTTTAAAACAGTGATCGACCATGTAACACAAATGCAGGATCGTATTGCCGCTGTCATGCCCATTGTTAGGGACCATATGTTACAGGCCCAGGGAGCCCAGAGGCAAAGTTATGATAGAGGTGCTAAGGTCCGTACATTTGCATCCGGGGATAGGGTGTTGGTCCTAATCCCTACGGTGGATAGTAAATTTCTGGCGAAATGGCAGGGCCCATTTGAGGTCCTGGAAAGAGTTGGTGAAGTGAACTATAAAGTGTACCAGCCTGGTAAGAGAAAACCAGAACAGATTTATCATGTGAATCTGATAAAACCCTGGAAAGACCGCTCTGCCCTAACGGCGGATCTGCCCCGTCCGGTTTGTTCACCTACTGTACCGGAGGTGCAGGTTGCCGAGACTCTCTCGAAACGACAAAAATCTGAGGTTAAGCAGTTTTTGTTACAGAACCGACAGTTTTTCTCGGAAAAACCTGGCCGGACTAAGCTAGTGAAACATGAGATTGTCACAGAGCCTGGCGTCACCGTTCATGTGAAGCCCTACCGGATTCCGGAAGCACGCCGTGAAGCCGTCTCCCGGGAAGTGATGGCAATGTTGGACTTAGGATGTTATGATTAGGCAATTCAGTACCACAGTGAACATAGAGGTCAGAGCACATACAGTGATCTGACAATAATCCAAAAACATAGAACGAGCTCTGAGACGTGGGAACTCTGTTGACCGCAATCCCTAATCCTATCCAACAACACTAGAAGCAGCCGTGGATTGCGCCTAACGCTACCTATGCAACTTGGCACAGCCTGAGAAACTAGCTTGCCTGAAGATAGAAAATAAGCCTACCTTGCCTCAGAGAAATACCCCAAAGGAAAAGGCAGCCCCCCACATATAATGACTGTGAGTAAGATGAAAAGACAAACGTAGAGATGAAATAGATTTAGCAAAGTGAGGCCCGACTTTCTGAACAGAGCGAGGATAGGAAAGGTAACTTTGCAGTCAACACAAAACCCTAAAAACCACGCAAAGGGGGCAAAAAGACCCTCCGTACCGAACTAACGGCACGGAGGTACACCCTCTGCGTCCCAGAGCTTCCAGCAAACAAATAGATAAGCTGGACAGAAGAAAAGCAAACAAAATAGCAAAGGAAAACTTAGCTATGCAGAGCAGCAGGCCACAGGAACGATCCAGGAGGAAAACAAGTCCAATACTGGAACATTGACAGGAAGCCAGGATCAAAGCACTAGGTGGAGTTAAGTAGAGCAGCACCTAACGACCTCACCACATCACCTGAGGGAGGAAACTCAGAAGCCGCAGTACCACTTCCCTCCACCAACGGAAGCTTACAGAGAGAATCAGCCGAAGTACCACCCGTGACCACAGGAGGGAGCTCTGCCACAGAATTCACAACATTAGGAGTCGTTGAGGAGTCGCACAGCGCCTGGTCCAGTCCAATCGTGTTGATACCTAAACCGGATGGCTCCATACGGTTTTGTAATGACTTTAGGAAACTGAATGCGGTTTCTAAATTTGATGCGTACCCTATGCCCCGGGTCGATGAGTTGATCGACCGGCTTGGTAAAGCCCGATACATTACGACCCTGGATTTAACAAAGGGGTACTGGCAGATCCCTCTGGCCGAGGCGGCCAGAGAGAAGACGGCATTTGCTACACCGGAAGATCTGTTCCAGTATGTCTACATGCCGTTTGGACTTCACAGAGCTCCCGCAACGTTCCAGAGATTGATGGATCGAGTCTTGAGGCCCCACAGACAGTACGCTTCTGCCTACCTGGATGACATCGTAATTTACAGCATGGACTGGGAAACTCACCTCCGGAAGGTACAAGCGGTGATTGATGACCTGCGAGATGCAGGCTTAATGGCAAACCCCAAGAAATGCCACATCGGGCTTGAAGATACTTGGGCTACGTGATTGGCAGAGGAGTGGTTAAACCCCAGTTCGACAAAATACAGGCAGTTCAGGGCTGGCCACAACCAGTGAACAAAAAACAAGTACAAGCTTTCCTGGGGATTGCCGGCTATTATCGCCGGTTCATACCCAATTTTGCAGCCATGGCTACCCCCTTGACGGATCTTACCAAAGGGAAGGGTTCCGTCATGGAAAAATGGACCTCAGCTGCTGAAAAGGCCTTCCACAGCCTGAAACGGGCTTTGTGCTCTCAGCCCGTACTAGTGACTCCTGATTTCAGCAGCGAGTTTGTGGTACAAACTGATGCCTCTGATACTGGTGTCAGAGCTGTACTTTCCCAGGTGAGGGACGGAGTCGAACACCCGGTCCTCTACCTCAGTCGGAAACTGAATGTACATGAGCAGAGGTATGCGGTGGTTGAAAAAGAGTGCCTAGCCATTAAATGGGCTCTCGACTCCCTCAAGTATTACCTGGCCAGTAGGAAGTTTAGGCTGGTCACGGACCATGCCCCTCTCAAGTGGATGCACCTCCACAAGGACCGTAATAGTCGGGTAACCTGGTGGTTCCTTGCCCTGCAGGCTTACTCTTTTACGGTGGAGCACCGACCTGGGGTGCAGATGGGGAACGCCGATGCCCTGTCCCGAGTGCACTGTTTCAAGAGTGTTCTTGCTCGACCGGAGTGGTCTGAGCAAGGGGGGGGGGGATATGTAAGACTCATGTCGGTGTGGTAGTTGGGGGCAGGTATATCTCGCCCAGGTATTTGTCCTATGTGAATTAGGCCACTCAGTATCTTCAGGATGCTAATGGGTTAACAAGTGCAGGAATAAAGGATGACCAGCTGGGGGTTTCCAGCGTCAGCCTGGGGCACACAGATTGCCTGTCTGTGTGAGACAAACGTGAGTGAGAGCTGTGCTCAAGAATTGTGTGATGGTAGCTGGGTGGGAGAAGCCCCCTGGGTGGGAGAAGCCCCCCCAGTTGTTGAGATAGCAACGTGTTGGTTTAGTTAGCGCCGGACAGGCTAAGATTTATTTTTATGTTTTGTTTTTCTATGTTGCTTTCACGTTAATAAATCTGACCTGAGGTCAGCCTGCTCAGAAAACCTGCTGTACGCCTCAGATTCAATGCACAAACCACGTGGCCTTTGACCCCAGCAAAGGCGATCCCGGAGTGTTGTGTCACAGCACCCTTACAGTTATACAAGTGTATGCCAGCCAGTCAGAGCTTGAAAGATCACACTTTTAAACGGCATCTAGTGAACGGTCAGCCATGGTAACATTAGTATATGTCTGGAAAAGGTTCCAGATGTATACTGTAGGCTAGGTGCATGGACAGTCACCTAGCCTAAGTGATCTATGGGCTATATACAGTAACCCTGTATAATGCTTGGTGGCCACTGCCTGAATACTGCAGTATATTCACCTTAAATGGGAGATAAGGCTCAATACTCGTCTTCTAAGCAATGTGCAGGGCTGCTGTGCTATGCCATACATCGCTTAGGTGTGGCTGCTAATGGAGCAGTTTTCAGCTGAAATGTGCATGTACAGGTGTTGGACCACGACCGATCTATTGAAAAACTATCCTGCACATAGATAACCAATGATTAGACTTGGGGAACCCTTTAAGAGCATCCTTCCCTCTGCAGCAATGGAATACATATTGATGTAATGACTAGAGATGAGCGAATATTTTAATGTTCGGTTCGGCTCACGATCGCTCAATTTGCAATATTCGCTGATTTAATAGCCGTACATACACCGCAAAAAAGACCGAGTTTCAGACGCTGTGTGACAGCGTGGGAAACACCGGCGTAGCGCTTCTGATCGGCAGTGAAATCATCCCAACCAGTAAGAGAGCAGCGGTTTCCACACTGTCACAAGATGGCGTGAGCACTCAGCTGTGATCTTAAGTATAAAGTTTACCTCCGGTCACTGGTGTCAGCTGATGGGACTACAGCTCCCATTATCCGACACCTGCTGCCGCTAATAGATGATGTTCGTCCTCCGTAGTCGAAGATGACCATGACTTCAGGGTTAGAAGAAAATTAATAGTTATGGGTACGGAGGTGGCTGATGAGTCCAATCCGGTCCCTGAAGGTTCGCCCACATCCTTGACATAAGGAAGCATATGTAGTCAGTACACCAGATTCTACTTGTGCCTTGCAGATTGCACGATTTTCCTATTTTCAGCTGCACGTGCTTCTGAGGTGATCCTGCCCCGCCAACCTGGACGATCCAGGGCAAGCTCTTCCCATTCATTGGTGTTGACTTCCAGGTTTTAGAGAGACGCCTTAAAGCAGTCTTTATAGCGCTTCTTCTGCCCCCCAACTGCTCGCTTTCCTTGGCACAGTTCCCCGCAGCAGTTGTTTCGCTAGTCGGCTGTCAGGCATTCTGACCACTTGTCCAGCCCAATTGGCTTGGACTTTCAGCAGGAGAGTGTAAATACTGCAGAGCCAAGTTTGTTCCAGAATTGCCGTGTCCAGGACATTGTCTTGCCACCTGATGTGGAGGAGTCTGCGGAGGCAACTCATGTGAAAATGTTTAAGCTGTTTAGCATGCCGGCTGTAGTCTGTCCAGGTCTCTAGCATAGAGAAGTGTGGTGAGGACCACCGTGCAGTAGACCTTCAGCTTGGTGGTAAGGCTGAGTCCCCTTCGTTCCCATACGTTCTTACACAGTCTCTCGAAGGCAGCACTGGCTTTGGCAATTGTTATTAACCTCAGCGTCTATGGTTACGTCACGGGAAAGTATGCTGCCTACAGTAAGTAGGTGAAGTTATCGACTGCTTTTGAGGTTTTGTTCCTTCACCATAATACGTGGCTCCTTGTATATTTTCCCTGGAACAGGTTGGCACATGACTTCGGTTTTTCTAATGTTGATTTTGAGACCAAAATTGTCGGAGGCTTGAGAAATACAGTCCATTTCATGTTGCATCTGCTGTTCCGTGCTAGCGTTAAGTTATCAGCAAATGATTCACGGATAATAGTCTCATGCACTTTCGTAACCGCCTTCAGGCGTTTTGGGTTGAATAGCTTGCCATCAGTCCTGTACCTAACCTGGTACAGGACCTAAATCTTCACAGTTGTTAAAAGCATTAGTATTACAAAAAGAAACCAGCGCACTACCAATAGTACAAATAATATAAGGGGTGCGAAAGAGATGGTATAGAAGCACAACGAAAAAAGAAAGAAAAGCACCACTCTATAATTTATCGCACACCACTAATAAATCGTGAAAAAAGGAAAACTTTTATTGATGTCACCTAATATTCCAGAGGAGCCTGATGCCGTGTTTCTGTGAAGCAATCAATTCAGTAGTAAGGCTTGAATAAAAGTTGTTAAAAGCATCACTTAACATTGCAGAGAATAGCATACTGTACAGGGTTGGAGCAAGCATACAGCCTTGTTTTACGCCGTTTGTTACTGCGAAAGCCTCCGATTTGTCTCCATCGTACAGAACCTATGCCATCATGGAACTGCCGGACGATTAAGATAAACTTGCTCGGGCAGTCGAATTTTGCCATGATCTTACACACGCCGTCTCTACTGACTGTGTCAAAAGCCTTGGACAAATCAGCAAAAGTTACATAAAGCTCACTGTGTTGCTTCTGGCACTTTTCCTGAAGTTAAGGTGCTGCAAAGACCATATCTACTGTTTCACGTTTAGCATTGAAACAACGCTGGCTTTCAGGTAGTAGGATATTCATCAGCAGCTCCTGCGCTGTAAATAAATAATTAAAAAAAAAAAAAAAAACGGCGTGGGTTCCCCTGTATACTTGATAACTAGCCAGGCAAATCTCACAGCTGGGGGCTGCAACCCTCAGCTGTCAGCTTCAGCAAGGTTGGTTATCAAGAATAGAGGGATCCCCACGCCGTATTTTTATTTATTTAAATAATTTTTAAAAAAAAGCGTGGAGTCCCCACATTTTTGACAACTATCCTTGCTAAAGCAGACAGCTGGGGCTGGCATTCTCAGGCTGGTAAGGGGCCATGGATATTGCCCCCCAGCCTAAAAATAGCAGCCAGCAGCTGCCCAGAAAAGGTACATTTATTAGATGTGCCAATTATGGCGCTTTTCTCGGCTCTTCCCACTTGCACTGTAGCAGTGGCAAGTGGGGTTGATATCTTTGCATTGCCCGGTGACATCAAGCCCACGGATTACTAAAGGAGAGGCGTCGATAAGACATCTATCCATTACTAATCCTACAGTTACATGGTAAATAAAAAAAGTCAGAATAAAGTCCTTTATTAGAAATAAAACTAAACGCAGTTTTCCATTTTATTTAAAACTAACATACACAGTTATATTCACCTAACGCCTAATTCCATTGAAGCCCTCGTTCTCCTGCAATAAAACTAAAATAAAAAAAACAACAATATCCCCCAGACATGGATTACTGTGTGGAACAGAACGCCCGACAGGTACAAGATAGTTTTTTAATTTTAGTTTTATTACAGCAGAACAAGGGTTTCGGTGAATAGGCATTAGGTGAGCATGGCAGTATTTGTTATTTTTAAATATAAAAGGAAAATGGTGTTTTATTTCTAATAAATGACTTTATTCTGGCTGTGTGTTTATTTACCATACAACTATAGGATTAGTAATGGATAGGATTCTTATAAACGCCTTTCCATTACTAAGTCGTGGACTTGAGGTCACCTGACAACACAAAGGTGACATCAAGAGCAAAAATATGAACCCCACTTGCAACCGCTACAGGGCAAGTGGGAAGAGACGGGCCAAGCACCAGAATTAGCTAATAGATGCACCTTTTCTGGACGGCTGTGGATTGCTATTCTTAGGCTGGGGGGCCCTTATCCATGGCCCCTTACCAGCCTGAGAATATCAGTCCCCAGCTGTCTGCATTAGCAAGGCTGGCTGTCAACAATGGGGGGACCTCATGCAGTTTATTTATTTAAGTAATCAAAAAACACGGCATAGGGGCCCTTTATTCTTGCTAACCAGCCTTGCTGAAGCTGACAGCTGAGGGTTGCAGCCCCCAGCGGTGAGTTCTGACTGGCTGGTTATCAAAAATACAGGGGAAACCATGCAGGTATTTTTTTTATATTATTTATTTACAGCACAGAAACGGCTGATGCAGGCCGGCATCATACTACCATAGAATATGGGAGAGTGTTATGCGAGTAAACATTGTATAGCACTCAGGCCAGTGATCATCTAAGAGGCAGATCACATCAGCGCTTATTTTGTCAACCGTATTAGGCGTGCATGTAAAATCGCAGCATGCTGTGATTGTCACCGAGACTCACCAATGCAAACCTATAGATGTGAAAACAAAAATGCTCAGCACACAGACCATACAAGAGCTATTTGATTTTTACACACAGATGTCCTTTGAAAAGCCGGCAATTCATGTGTCGTGTAAAGTAAAATCACACTGACAAGTTAAAATAGAATAGATATACACACATACAGGTCCTTCTCAAAAAATTAGCATATAGTGTTAAATTTCATTATTTACCATAATGTAATGATTACAATTAAACTTTCATATATTATAGATTCATTATCCACCAACTGAAATTTGTCAGGTCTTTTATTGTTTTAATACTGATGATTTTGGCATACAACTCCTGATAACCCAAAAAACCTGTCTCAATAAATTAGCATATTTCACCCATCCAATCAAATAAAAGTGTTTTTTAATAACAAACAAAAAAACCAACAAATAATAATGTTCAGTTATGCACTCAATACTTGGTCGGGAATCCTTTGGCAGAAATGACTGCTTCAATGCGGCGTGGCATGGAGGCAATCAGCCTGTGACACTGCTGAGATGTTATGGAGGCCCAGGATGCTTCAATAGCGGCCTTAAGCTCATCCAGAGTGTTGGGTCTTGCGTCTCTCAACTTTCTCTTCACAATATCCCACAGATTCTCTATGGGGTTCAGGTCAGGAGAGTTGGCAGGCCAATTGAGCACAGTAATACCATGGTCAGTAAACCATTTACCAGTGGTTTTGGCACTGTGAGCAGGTGCCAGGTCGTGCTGAAAAATGAAATCTTCATCTCCATAAAGCATTTCAGCCGATGGAAGCATGAAGTGCTCCAAAATCTCCTGATAGCTAGCTGCATTGACCCTGCCCTTGATGAAACACAGTGGACCAACACCAGCAGCTGACATGGCACCCCACACCATCACTGACTGTGGGTACTTGACACTGGACTTCAGGCATTTTGGCATTTCCTTCTCCCCAGTCTTCCTCCAGACTCTGGCACCTTGATTTCCGAATGACATGCAAAATTTGCTTTCATCAGAAAAAAGTACTTGGGACCACTTAGCAACAGTCCAGTGCTGCTTCTCTGTAGCTCAAAAGTGGCTTTACCTGGGGAATGCGGCACCTGTAGCCCATTTCCTGCACACGCCTGTGCACGGTGGCTCTGGATGTTTCCACACCAGACTCAGTCCACTGCTTCCTCAGGTTCCCCAAGGTCTAGAATCGGTCCTTCTCCACAATCTTCCTCAGGGTCCGGTCTCCTCTTCTCGTTGTACAGCGTTTTCTGCCACATTGTTTCCTTCCAACAGACTTACCATTGAGGTGCCTTGATACAGCACTCTGGGAACAGCCTATTTGTTGAGAAATTTCTTTCTGGGTCTTACCCTCTTGCTTGAGGGTGTCAATGATGGCCTTCTTGACATCTGTCAGGTCGCTAGTCTTACCCATGATGGGGGTTTTGAGTAATGAACCAGGCAGGGAGTTTATAAAAGCCTCAGGTATCTTTTGCATGTGTTTAGAGTTAATTAGTTGATTCAGAAGATTAGGGTAATAGGTCGTTTAGAGAACCTTTTCTTGATATGCTAATTTATTGAGACAGGTTTTTTGGGTTATCAGGAGTTGTATGCCAAAATCATCAGTATTAAAACAATAAAAGACCTGACAAATTTCTGTTGGTGGATAATGAATCTATAATATATGAAAGTTTAATTGTAATCATTACATTATGGTAAATAATGAAATTTAACACTATATGCTAATTTTTTGAGAAGGACCTGTAGAATTACATTCATAGATGGATAGATAGAAAAAAAGCCGGCAATTCATATGCCGTGTACTCAGGGCTGTATTTAGAGTTTAGGCTGCCCTAGGCACTTTCAGTGCTGCCTCCCCCCATTGGTGAGTATGACCTTATCAGCAGTGACTTTGGCAAAAATCGCTGACGTGAAAGTAGCCTTTTGCAACAGATCCGGCAGTTTTTCCGCATCTGCTGCGTAACGGATCACTTACGGCAACACTGCGTTCGGCATCATTCATTCCCTATGGGACTTGCGGACATGTGTGGCACTTGCGGTTTTGCCGCGATCCGGCAAATGCGGTACTTGCAGCAATGGGAAAAAAAACCCTGCTAGCATTGTTTTTTTTTTGTCTCACCGCAAGTGCAAAACCGCAAGTGCCACACATGTCCACTAGTAGCCATCACTACCTGTCCCTGCACCTTACTAGCCCATCCCTAACCATCCCTCCCTGACCTAAAACTACACTATAAAGCTTTAGAAAAACAATTTATTAACCAACATATTGCTACGATAATGAGGGCTCCAGGCTACGGCATAGACTGGGATGGGCAGTCTCCGGGTCTCCATTCTCTCTCTGTGCACACCCTCAAGGTACCTTCACACATAACGATATTGTTAACGATATCGTTGCTTTTTGTGACGTAGCAACGATATCGTTAATGAAATCATTATGTGTGACAGCGACCAACGATCAGGCCCCTGCTGGGAGATCGTTGGTCGCTGAATAAAGTCCAGAACTTTATTTAGTCGCTGGACTCCCTGGAGACATCGCTGGATCGGCGTGTGTGACACCGATCCAGCGATGTCTTCCCTGGTAACCAGGGTAAACATCGGGTAACTAAGCGCAGGGCTGCGCTTAGTAACCCGATGTTTACCCTGGTTACCATCCTAAAAGTAAAAAAAAACAAACACTACATACTTACCTACCGCTGTCTGTCCTCCAGCGCTGTGCTCTGCACTCCTCCTGTACTGGCTGTGAGCGTCGGTCAGCCGGAAAGCAGAGCGGTGACGTCACCGCTCTGCTTTCCGGCCGCTGTGCTCACACAGACAGTACAGGAGGAGTGCAGAGCACAGCGCTGGAGGACAGACAGCTGTAGGTAAGTATGTAGTGTTTGTTTTTTTTTACTTTTAGGATGGTAACCAGGGTAAACATCGGGTAACTAAGCGCGGCCCTGCGCTTAGTTACCCGATGTTTACCCTGGTTACCGGCATCGTTGGTCGCTGGAGAGCGGTCTGTGTGACAGCTCTCCAGCGACCAAACAGCGACGCTGCAGCGATCCGGATCGTTGTCGGTATCGCTGCAGCGTCGCTTAATGTGAAGGGGCCTTTAGTCCCTGCCTCACTGTCTGCTGCACTGTGCACAGACATTCCTCCACCTCATCTGGTAATCACCACTCGCAGTAGCATACCAGCAGGGGTGTATCTAGGTTTTCTGGCAACCAGGGCAAGAATTCAGTTTAGCACCCCCCCCTCCCCCTCCCAAGCACATATGCGATTTGCACACTTAGTCATGTACCGGCAAGCTCCTCTCCCTAATTCTCTCAATGTTCAGTGAAAAACAGAGCAGCAGAAGAGAAGCTCGTTGTCACAGGACCATAAGTATGAAAATCGCATATGAGTGAAGTGTCCATGTGATGACTACTGGAACAAACAGAGCCGAATCATGGCATCGCAGGCTTCTGCATTCTCACAACTAATGCACTGCACACTTTTAGGATTCTCCCTTGCCGGTGGACAGTAATGTCAGCACAAGCATGTGATTTGTATACTTCTGACCACATTTCAACCAGACGTGCCCGGCCTCACTCAGTTCATTTTCATTGAGTGAGGCCACACATGTCTAGTCAACACGTGACCATATGTATGTAAATCGCCAGCATGAAAGAATCCTGACAGCATACAGTGCGCACTGTGAGAATTCAGAAGTCTGCAGTCACAAAGAATGACTGCAGACTCATTACAAACCTGGAGATTCCCTTTAATGCTCCCAACATAAATAAAAACATGAGCGTTCGTTAGTATCACAAATACATTTACATCCACGTACCTTATAGATGATGTTGTCTCTGGAGCCGTTCTTCTTTTATTCATCTTGTCCAGACCAGACCCCATGATGAGTTTTCTCATCCATCGTCTCTGCAGACTTCCATCTTCTCCGCTCTTTTGCAGAAAATCTCAAAGATAGAAGTGTCATTATAATGCTACTGAATAAATAATTGCCCCTCATTATACTGTCCTCTCACACTGTGTCCCTCCTATAAGGCTCAGTATTTACACTGTACTCTCTCATCACACTCCCCTCCTTGGTATACTGTCCCCTCCTGGCTGTTCCCTTACACCGTCCCCCCATGCTATGAACCCACTACTCAGTTTCTATTCTGTGCCCACTCACTTTTCTCCTCCCCATATTGTCTCCGCACACTATTCCCCTCCCTCCTCATATTGTCTCCTCTCACATCACTTCTGTTCACCATACTGTCTCCTCATATTTACCCCCCTCACTTTCTATACTGCCTGCTAACCTGACTCCCCATACTGTGTCTGCACACATCCCATCACCCTCACTCCCAGTACTCTGTCCACATACATTTTTCACAACGCTACTCATACTGTGTCCACATACATTCCCTGGTTCGCTCCCCATACTGTCTGCACCCATCCCCCCATAGTTTCCTCATATGCCCCCATTCCCCCATACTGTTTCCTCATACATGCCCCCCATTCCCCCATACTGTTTCCTCATAGATGCCCTCATTCCCCAGTACGGTTTCCTCATACTAGCCCCCCATTCCCCCATACTGTTTCCTCATACATGCCCTCCATTCCCCCATACTGTTTCCTCATACATGTCCCCATTCCCCCGTACTGTTTCCTCATACATGCCCCCCATTCCCCAGTACTGTTTCCTCATACATGCCCCCCATTCCCCAGTACTGTTTCCTCATACATGCCTTCATTCCCCAGTACTGTTCCTCATACATGCCTTCATTCCCCATGCTGTTTCCTCATACATGCCCCCCATTCCCCCATACTGTTTCCTCATACATGCCCTCCATTCCCCCATACTGTTTCCTCATACATGCCCCCCATTCCCCAGTACTGTTTCCTCATACATGCCCCCATTCCCCAGTACTGTTTCCTCATACATGCCCCCCATTCCCCCATACTGTTTCCTCATACATGCCCTCCATTCCCCCGTACTGTTTCCTCATACATGCCCCCCATTCCCCAGGACTGTTTCCTCATACATGCCCCCCATTCCCCAGTACTGTTTCCTCATACATGCCCCCCATTCCCCAGCACTGTTTCCTCATACATGCCCCCCATTCCCCAGGACTGTTTCCTCATACATGCCTTCATTCCCCATGCTGTTTCCTCATACATGCCCCCCATTCCCCCATACTGTTTCCTCATACATGCCCCCCATTCCCCATACTGTTTCCCCATACATGCCCCCCATTCTCCAGTACTGTTTCCTCATACTAGCCCCCCATTCCCCCATACTGTTTCCTCATACATGCCCTCCATTCCCCCGTACTGTTTCCTCATACATGCCCCCCATTCCCCAGTACTGTTTCCTCATACTTGCCCCCCATTCCCCAGTACTGTTTCTTCATACATGCCTTCATTCCCCAGTACTGTTTCCTCATACATGCCCCCCATTCCCCATGCTGTTTCCTCATACATGCCCCCCATTCCCCCATACTGTTTCCTCATACATGCCCTCCATTCCCCCATACTGTTTCCTCATACATGCCCCCCATTCCCCAGTACTGTTTCCTCATACATGCCCCCATTCCCCAGTACTGTTTCCTCATACATGCCCCCCATTCCCCAGTACTGTTTCCTCATACATGCCTTCATTCCCCAGTACTGTTTCCTCATACATGCCTTCATTCCCCATGCTGTTTCCTCATACATGCCCTCCATTCCCCCATTCTGTTTCCTCATACATGCCCCCCATTCCCCAGTACTGTTTCCTCATACATGCCCCCATTCCCCAGTACTGTTTCCTCATACATGCCCCCCATTCCCCCATACTGTTTCCTCATACATGCCCTCCATTCCCCCGTACTGTTTCCTCATACATGCCTTCATTCCCCATGCTGTTTCCTCATACATGCCCCCCATTCCCCCATACTGTTTCCTCATACATGCCCTCCATTCCCCCGTACTGTTTCCTCATACATGCCCCCCATTCCCCAGGACTGTTTCCTCATACATGCCCCCCATTCCCCAGTACTGTTTCCTCATACATGCCCCCCATTCCCCAGCACTGTTTCCTCATACATGTCCCCCATTCCCCAGGACTGTTTCCTCATACATGCCTTCATTCCCCATGCCGTTTCCTCATACATGTCCCCCATTCCCCCATACTGTTTCCTCATACATATCCTCGATTCTCCCGTACTGTTTCATCATACATGCCCCCATTCCCCAGTACTGTTTCCTCATACATGCACCCCATTCCCCCATACTGTTTCCTCGTAGATGCCCTCCATTCCCCAGTACTGTTTTCTCATACATGCCCCCCATTCCCCATACCTGTTTCCTCATGCATGCCCTTATTCCCCCATACTGTTTCCTCATACAAACCCCCATTCCCCAGTTATGTTTCCTTGTACATGCCCCCATTCCCCATACTGTTTCCTCATACATGCACTCATTCCCCCATACTGTATCCTCATACATGCCCCCATTCCCCAGTACTGTTTCATCATACATGCCCCCCATTTCCCTGTACTGTTTCCCCATCTCCCTCTTTGCTCATTTTTTATCCTCAAATCTCCCCCACCCAATAAATTTCCCTATCCCCACTACAAATCTCCCCACACAAAATAAATCCCTCCATCCCCACTCAAATTGTCCCCCCCGTGCACTTAATCTTCGGTGTCTTCAGCTCCCCTTAAGCACTTACCACCAGTGTTCGCCTCTGCAGCGCGAATAAGTGACGTGAGCAGTGTGATCACATGATCTTATCACACTGCTCACGTCACTCTCGCTCTGACCTGGCAGTCAGAGCCTCAATTGTACTCACTTCTGTAAGACATGAGTACAACTGAACCCTGGGCAGGGGTGAACAATGACAGCTTGCAAGAAATGTGTCTGGGCCTCTCTCCTTTTATGATGACAAAGCTATATTATGGAGTATAAGCCAAGGCACCTAATTTTGACATGGAAAACTGGGTAAGCTTATTGATTCAAGTATAAGCCGGGTATGTATTGTCACCTCATTCCTATCCCGATATGTGTGGTACCAACCGTCCTGTCCTGCTCAGTGTAGCTCCCACTGTTGTATGCATGGCTCGGCTCCCCCTCCTCCCGTCCTTGTATACATGGCTTGGCTCCCCCCCATCTTGTATGCATGGCTCGGCTCCCCCCCATCTTGTATGCATGGCTCGGCTCCCGTCCCATCTTGTATGCATGTCTTCCCTCTCCCATCTTGCAAGCATGGCTCCCCCGTCCCATCCTTGTATGCATGGCCACCCCCTCCCATCTTGTATGCACGGCTCCCCCCCTCCTATCTTGTATGCATGGCTACGCCTTCCTCCTTAATCCTCCCCAGTCATACTCACCCTCCTCACACCGCGCTTAACGCCCCTGCGTCTCTGTCCCAGCGCGGCATCTTCTTTCTGTGTGAGCGGTCACGTGGTACAGCTCATTAAGGTCATGAATATGCGTCCATATTCATCACCTTAATGAGCAGTACCACATGACCGCCAAGCACAGGACAAGCTGCCGGCGCTGAGACCATCGGAGTTGCAGGCACTGCTGGAGGAGGGTGAGTATGTCGTCTTCAAGGAGGTGGGAAAGTAGGTTGGTGAGTGGGCGGTTGCTCAGGTGCCGCTCCCGCATCCTGGCGCCCTAGGCACGTGCCCTCAAGTGCCTAGTGGCAAATACGGCCCTGCGTGTACTGTAAAATCACTGCAGGAGCCGACAGGATAGAAGAGATGAATTAAATGCAGTAAATTCAAATAGAATGGGTAGATATACAGATGTCTGTGACAAATATTAGTACAGTGTGTATGCAGCTTACTGTACATGTATTTAATCAATAAAAGAATATTTTTCAGAAAAAAATGGCTTGGGCTCCAGCAAGATTTTCGTAACAAGCAGAGGGAAAGCAGACGGCTGGGGGCCAATGTTTATAGCCTGGGAAGGGGGTAATACCCATGGAGATTCCCAGGCTATAACTATCAGCTCATTACGGTTTACTTAGCCTTTACTGGCTATTAAACTGGGGGACCCTAAAAAAAATGATGTAGAGTCCCCCTATATTAATAAACAGCAAAGGCTATGCAGACATCTGCGGGCTGATATTAATATCCTAGGAAGGGGCCATGGATACTGCCCCCCCAGGCTAAAAACATCAGCTCTCAGCCGCCCCAGAAAGGGCGCATCTCTAAGATGCGCCCATTCTGGAACGTAGCCTCGCCTCTTCCCACTTGCCCTGTAGCGGTGGCAAGTGAGGTGATAGTTGGGGGGGGAAGGATGCTGTCACCTTTGTATTGTCAGGTGACATTAAGCCCCATGACTAATACTGGAGAAGTGTCAATAAGCTCTCCATTACTAACACCATAGTATAAAATCACAGACACAGAAAAAATAAGTCATTTAATTGAAAGAAAGACAATAAACATGGAAGAGCGCAGCATGAGAAGCACCAGGTGGTTTGATTAGGATGTTGCAATGGAAGGTGGGGGATTAGTCTCTCACCCGAAAGGGTTGTGCACACCTGCACAACTCCGGCAGCAGACCTCTCCGTACAATCCCACTGTGTTGCTCTGAGACTGCTCCTGTGCTGTGCTTCCTGATCTGGTCACATGGGTCCAAGATCCAGTCACGTGATGCAACTTCACAGGATGTGACTTCACTTCAGGTCCTGTTGCCTGGAGATGAGCTCTACGGCCCCAAGCTGCTCCAGCCACAATCCCTCAAGGGGAATGTAAACGTTTTTTTGGAAAAAATGTGGTCAATTTAAGGAGCGCTATGGCTATAGAACACAATGCAATAGTGATAAACAAACCTTTTATTGAACCTTGTAGATTGTGAGCCTTCGCGGTCAGGGTCCTCACTCCTCCTGTACCAGTTATGACTTGTATTGTTTAAGATTATTGTACTTGTTTTTATTATGTATACCCCTCACATGTAAAGCGCCATTGAATAAATGGCGCTATAACAATAAATAATAATAATAATAACCACTACGCGTTTTGGCAGCAGACTGCTACCTTCCTCAGGTGGATTTACAGAAAGTGAGGGAGGTGATACATTAAATAGGGGTGGTGACCAATGGATGCAAGCATTCAATGATGTCAATTAACCCTTTCTATACAAGCAGTCAGCTGTCAGAAATGCAGCAATAAAAAAAAGAAAAAAAAGAAAGGTAGTAGTCCGCTGCCAAAACGCGTAATGGTTCAATAAAAGGTTCGTTTACCACTAATCTAATAAACAGTGTGATCTATAGCCATAGCGCTCCTTAAATTGACCACATTTTTTCCAAAAAAACATTTAATTGAAAGAAAGACACAGATTCCTTTAATAATCTTAATTAAAACCATACTTACAAACCTCGCCCATTCCCCCAATGCCCTTGTCATCTGCAAAAGAGGTAAAAAACAAACAAATTCTTCACCTTTCCGCAGAGATGCTTTTAATCCATTTGTCCCACGATTGACCTAGCTCTGCTACATCTAGATGGCAGGCTGCATGTTTGCATGATGTGACCATGCAGCCTGTCATCCAGTAGACACTGAGCACCGTGTGCTCAGTGTCTGCCTGTGAACTGCTATTCCCTGTCTGAGGGAACCGTGATCGTGAGAACGTTTTCCTGCTCGCAGTGCAGTCTGACAGGTCCTGCGAGTTCACTACCAATGAACTCAATTCACCTTTCCGACTAGCGCTGTGGGAAAATTTCCCACCACGCGAAAAAAAAAGGCAAACCCTCAGAATTACTTTTTTTGGTTGCCGCAACATTGCATTAACCACTTCATGACCCAGGGTATTCTCGTTCTTTCATTCTCGTTTTTGCTCCCCTCCTTCCCAGAGCCATAACGTTTTTATTTTTCCCGTCAATATGGCCATGTGAGGGCTTATTTTTTGTAGGACAAGTTGTACGACACCATTGGTTTTACAATGTCGTGTACTAAAAAATGGAACAAAAAAATTCCAAGTGCGGTGAAATTTCAAAAAAAAAGTGCAATCACACACTGTTTTTTTGTTTGGCTTTTCTGCTACATTCACTAAATGCTAAAACTGACCTGCCAACATGATTCTCCAGGTTATTACAAGTTCATAGACACCAAACATGACTAGGTTCTTTTTCACACAAGTGGTAAAAAAAAATCCAAACTTTGCTAATAAAAAAAATGTAAAAAAAATAAAAATGTGTGCAATTTTCCGATACCCGTAGCGTACTTTTTGCGTGCCGAGCTGACGTTTTTAATGATCCCATTTCGGTGCAGATACGTTCTTTTGATCTCCGGTTATTGCATTTTAGGCTGGTTTCACATTGGCGTTTTTTCAGGTGCGTTTTTGCGGTAAAAAACGCAAAAAAACGCATGGTGAAAAAACGCATGTAAACGCGTGTAAACGCTGCGTTTTTTTGACGCATGCGTTTTTGCATGTGGTGAAAAAAAACGCGGCGTTTTGACGCGTTTACATGCGTTTTTACATGCGTTTGCGTTTTTTAAATGCATGCTGAGAAATGTGTGACAGCTGCAAATCATTAAAATAAAGTAAAAAAAACCACTATAAACAGAAATAGTTAAGGTTGGGGTTAGGGGTAGGGTTAGGTGTAGGGATCATAACCCTAACCCTAAAGGGATCCTACCCCTAACCCTACCCCTAACCCTAACCCTAAGGGATCCTAACCCTAACCCTACCCCTAACCCTACCCCTAACCCTAAGGGATCCTAACCCTACCCCTAACCCTAACCATAAAGGGATTAGGGTTAGGGTTAGGATCCCTTAGGGTTAGGGGTAGGGTTAGGATCCCTTAGGGTTAGGGGTAGGGTTAGGATCCCTTAGGGTTAGGGTTAGGGGTAGGGTTAGGGGTAGGTTCCCTTTATCACCTTTATGTTGGGAGGTGGCATATCAGTGTGTTTTCTGTTTTTTTAATAAAAAAAACGCATGCGTTTTTTACCGCAAAAAACGCATGCACCAAAAAACGCATGCGTCCCCATTGACTCCAATGTATTTTTGGACCCAAAAAAACCGCATGAAAACGCATGCGTTTTTTTTTTGGTCCAAAAAACGCTTCTAAAAATACTACAAGTAGCATTTCAGAAAATGAACGCATGCAGTAAAAAAAGCATGCGTCAAAAAACGCGACCAAACGCGTACACAAAAAAACGCATGCGTTTTCAATGTTAAATATAGGGGAAAAAAACGCATGCGTTTTTTGAAAAAAAAAAACGCTGCAGACAAAAACGCAAGTGTGAAACCACCCTTAATGTAATGTTGCGGCGACAAAAAAAAAGTAATTCTGGCGTTTCACATTTTTTCTCGCTACGCCGTTTAGCAATCAGGTTAATTTTTTTTTATTGATGGATCAGGTGATTCTGAATGCGGCGATACCAAATATGTGTATATTTGATTTTTTTATTGTTTTATTTTGAATGGGGCGAAAGGGGGGTGATTTACACTTATTATTTTTTTCATATTTTTTAAAACTTTTTTTTTTTTTTTTTTTTTTTTTTACTTTTGCCATGATACAATAGCCTGATCGGCTCTGCTACATAGAAGCGAAGCTCAGAGCACTCCTATGTAGTAGAATTGCTGCATTGCTTTGAGCGCCGACCACAGGGTGGCGCTCACATCAATCCTGCAGCAAAGAACTGATCGCAGACTTTTAACCCCTCTGATGCTGCTATCAATAGTGACAGCGACATCGCGGAGCATAGCACAGGGAAATGGCTTCCTGTGTGATTTCATCAGCACAACGCGATCCAATCCAGTTATGCCGATTGTCTCCATGGTGACCCCCGGCTGCAAGATGGCCGCAAGGTCCTTCTGGGTCCTGCAAAGAAGGTGGCTTGTGAGTTCCTGTTAAGAGTAAGTCCTGCCATGCCTCCTTCCCTGCCTGTCAGATGCTGATCTGATGCTCTGCAGTGCAGAAACATTGCAGAGTATTAGATCAGCGATCTGTCAATGTAAAGATAATGTCCCATCCTGTGACAATGTAAACAAGTAGAAAAAAAAAAGTAATTACGAGTATAAGCCGAGATTTTCAACCCATTTTTTTTTTTTTTAGACTGAAAGTGCCCCTCTCGGCTTATCTTCAAGTCGTTGTCCCAGGGGATCGGTGGGGGAGGGGGAGCGGCGGCTGTCACAAACTCACCTGCTCCTGGCACGATCCCTGCATGTGCGATAGTCTCTGGGCGCCGGCAGCTCTTCCTGTGTTCAGTGGTCACGTGGTACCGCTCATTAACCCCTTTCTGACATCTGACGTACTATCCCATCGAGGAGGGGTGGGCCCGTATGCCCACCGACGGGATAGTACGTCATACGCGATCGGCCGCGCTCACGGGGGGAGCGCAGCCGATCGCGGCCGGGTTTTAGCTGCCTATCGCAGCTGACATCCGGCACTATGTGCAAGGTGCGGTCACGGACTGTCCGCAGCACATTAACCCCCGGCACACCGCGATCAAACATGATCGCGGTGTGCCGGCGGTACAGGGAAGCATCGCGCAGGGAGGGGGCTCCCTGCGGGCTTCCCTGAGACCCCCGCAGCAACGCGATGTGATTGCGTTGTTGCGATGGTCTCCTACCTTCCTCCCTGCAGCAAGGCCCGGATCCAAGATGGCCGCGGCATCCGGGTCCTGCAGGGAGGGAGGTGGCTTACCAAGTGCCTGCTCAGAGCAGGCGCTTGGTAAGCCTGCAGTGCTCTAAGTCACATCGCTGATCTGACAGAGTCCCCCCCCCTCGGGACAAAGTAAAAAAAAAAAATTCCAAATGTGTAAAAAAAAAAAAAAAAACCTAAATAATGGAAAAAAAATATTATTCTAATAAATACATTTCTTTATCTAAATAAAATAAAACAAACAATAAAAGTACACATATTTAGTATCGCCGCGTCCGTAACGACCCGACCTATAAAACTGGCCCACTAGATAACCCCTTCAGTAAACACCGTAAGAAAAAAAAGAAAAAACGGGGCAAAAAACCGCTTTATTATCATACCGCCGAACAAAAAGTGGAATAACACGCGATCAAAAAGACAGATATAAATAACCATGGTACCGCTGAAAACGTCATCTAGTCCCGCAAAAAATGAGCTGCCATACAGCATCATCAGCAAAAAAATAAAAAAGTTATAGTCCTCAGAATAAAGCGATGCAAAAATAAATATTTTTTCTATAAAATAGTTTTTATCGTATAAAAGCGCCAAAACATAAAAAAATGATATAAATGAGATATTGCTGTAATCGTACTGACCTGAAGAATAAAACTGCTTTATCAATTTTACCAAACGTGGAACGGTATAAACGCCTTCCCCAAAAGAAATTCATGAATAGCTGGTTTTTGGTCATTCTGCCTCACAAAAATCGGAATAAAAAGCGATCAAAAAATGTCACGTGCCCGAAAATGTTACCAATAAAAACGTCAACTCGTCCCGCAAAAAATAAGACCTCACATGACTCTGTGGACTAAAATATGGAAAAATTATAGCTCTCAAAATGTGGTAACGGAAAAAATATTTTTTGCAATAAAAAGCGTCTTTCAGTGTGTGACGGCTGCCAATCAAAAATCCGCTAAAAAACCCGCTATAAAAGTAAATCAAATTCCCCTTCATCACCTCCTTAGTTAGGTAAAAATTAAAAAAAAGTATTTATTTCCATTTTCCCATTAGGGCTAGAGTTAGGGTTAGGGCTAGGGTTACGGCTAGGGTTTGGGTTAGGGTTGGGGCTAGGGTTAGGGTTGGGGCTAGGGTTAGGGTTGGGGCTAGGGTTAGGGTTGGGGCTAGGGTTAAAGTTACGTTAGGGTTTAGATTACATTTACGGTTGGGAATAGGGTTGGGATTAGGGTTAGGGGTGTGTAAGGGTTACTGTTGGGATTAGGATTAGGGGTGTTTTTGGATTAGGGTTTCAGTTATAATTGGGGGGTTTCCACTGTTTAGGCACATCAGGGGCTCTCCAAACGCAACATGGCGTCCGATCTCAATTCCAGCCAATTCTGCGTTGAAAAAGAAAAACAGTGCTCCTTCCCTTCCGAGCTCTCCTGTGTGCCCAAACAGGAGTTTACCCAAACATATGGGGTATCGGCGTACTCTGGACAAATAGTACAACAACTTTTGGGGTCCAATTTCTCCTGTTACCCTTGGGAAAATACAAAACTGGGGGCTAAAAAATAATTTTTGTGGGGAAAAAAAAGATTTGTTATTTTCACGGCTCTAAGTCATAAACTGTAGTGAAACACTTGGGGGTTCAAAGTTCTCACAACACATCTAGATAAGTTCCTTGGGGGGTTTAGTTTCCAATATGGGGTCAATTGTGGGGGGTTTCTACTGTTTAGGTACATTAGGGGCTCTGCAAACGCAATGTGACGCCTGCAGACCATTCCATCTAAGTCTGCATTCCAAATGGCGCTCCTTCCCTTCCAAGCCCTGCCATGCGCCCAAATGGTGGTTCTCCCCCCACATATGGGGTATCAGCGTACTCAGGACAAATTGGACAACAACTTTTGGGGTCGAATTTCTCCTCTTACCCTCGGGAAAATACAAAACTGGGGGCTAAAAAAAAATTTTGGGGGGAAAGATTTCTATTTTTTTATTTTCACGGCTCTGCGTTATAAACTGTAGTGAAACACTTGGGGGTTCAAAGCTCTCACAACACATCTAGATGAGTTCCTTAGGGGGTCTACTTTCCAAAATGTTGTCACTTGTGGGGGGTTTCTACTGTTTAGGCACATCAGTGGCTCTCCAAATGCAACATGGCGTCCCATCTCAATTCCTGTCAATTTTGCATTGAAAAGTCAAACGGCGCTCCTTCCATTCCGAGCTCTCCCATGCGCCCAAACAGTGGTTTACCCCCACATATGGGGTATCAGCGTACTCACGACAAATTGTACAACTTTTGGGGTCTATTTTCTCCGGTTACCCTTGGTAAAATAAAACAAATTGGAGCTGAAGTAAATTTTTTGTGAAAAAAAGTTAAATGTTCATTTTTATTTAAACATTCCAAAAATTCCTGTGAAGCACCAGAAGGGTTAATAAACTTCTTGAATATGGTTTTGAGCACCTCGAGGGGTGCAGTTTTTAGAATGGTGTCACACTTGGGTATTTTCTATCATATAGACCCCTCAAAATGACTTCAAATGAGATGTGGTCCGTAAAAAAAATGGTGTTGTAAAAATGAGAAATTGCTGGTCAACTTTTAACCCTTATAACTCCCTAACAAAAAAAAATTTTGGTTCCAAAATTGTGCTGATGTAAAGTAGATATGTGGAAATGTTACTTATTAAGTATTATTAAGTATTTTGTGTGACATATCTCTTTGATTTAGTTGCATAAAAATTCAAGGTTGGAAAATTGCGAACTTTTCAAAATTTTCACCAACTTTCCACTTTTTTCACAAATAAACGCAGGTAATATCAAAGAAATTTTACCACTATCATGAAGTACAATATGTCACAAGAAAACAATGTCAGAATCACTGGGATCCGTTGAAGCGTTCCAGAGTTATAACCTCATAAAGGGACAGTAGTCAGAATTGTAAAAATTGGCCCGGTCATTAATGTGCAAACCACCCTTGGGGGTAAGGGGGTTAAAGTAATGAATATGGACGCATATTCATTACTTTAATGAGCGGTACGATGTGACCGCTGAACATAGGAAGAAGCTGCCGGCGCCCGTAGACCATCTGACAGTGAGATACTGCCAGGGACTGCGCCAGGAGCAGGTTAGCATAACGGGGGAGGGTGAGCATTGCACGATATTCACCTGTCCCCGTTCCACCGCCAGGCACCGCTCCGTCTTCCATGTCCTCTGACTGTGATGTTCAGGTCAGTGGGCGCGATGACGTGTTTAGTGTGCTTCCTCTGCCTGAACAGTCAGAGAGCCGGAAGACAGAGCAGCGCATGGCGGTGGAACGTGGAAGGTGAATATCACAAGTGTCGGGGGCCTGAGCGACGAGAGATGAGTGTGTGATTTTTTTTTTATTTTAATCGCAGCAACAGCATATGGGGCATAATCTATGGAGCATTTTATGGGGCCATCAACCTTTATACAGCTGCATTATATGGGGCATAATCTATGGAGCATCTTATGGGGCCATCAACCTTTATATAGCATTGTATGGGGCATAATCTATGGAGCATCTTATGGGGCCATCAACCTTTATGCCGCATTATATGGGGTATAATCTATGGAGCATCTTATGAGGCCATCAACTTTTATACAGTATTGTATGGGGCATAATCTATGGAGCATCTTATGGGGCTATGAACCTTTATGCCGCATTGTATGGGGAAAATTTTTTACGGAGCATCTTATGGGGCCCATAATCAACTTTTATACAGCATTGTATGGGGCAAATGTTTCTATGGAGCATCTTATGGGGCCATTAGTAACCTTTGCGCAGCATTATATGGGGCATATTTTAATATGGAGCATCTTATAGGGCCCATCATGAACTGTGTGGAGCATTATATGGGGCTCCTGATTCAATATAGATATTCAAAAACACAACCTACTGATGTCTCAATTTTACGTTTATTGGTATCTATTTTTATTTTTGAAATTTACCAGTAGCTGCTGCATTTCCCACCCTAGGCTTATACTAGAGCCATTAAGTTTTCCCATTTTGGAAGGGGGGGGGGGGCAAAATTAGGGGTCTCTGCTTAAACTCGGGTCGGCTTATACTTGAGTATATACGGTACAAAGTAAAAATATTTGTAAAAAATCCTCAAATGAACATAAAAAAATGAAAAAATATTATTCCAATAAATACAGTAATGTAAATAAAAAAATGAACAAAAAGGGTACACATATTTGGTATCGCCGAGTCCAAAACAACCCAAACTATAAAATTGCCTCACTAGTTAGTACCTTCAGTGAACACCATCACAAAAAAAAGGAGGCAATAAACTATGCTTTATCACACTTAACAAAAAGTGCAATAACATGAAATAAAGACGAATGTAAATAAAATTGTACAGCTGAAATCATCATCTTGTCCGGCAAAAAAATAAGCTGCCATAAAGCTACCATCAGTGGAAAAAATAAAAAAAGTTATAGCTCTCAGAATTAAGTGAAGCAAAAATTATTTTTTCTACAAAATAGATTTTATTGTGCAAGAGAGCAAAAACATAAAAAATTATATAAATGAGGTATCATTGAAACGGTACTGACCCGAAGAATAAAGCGGCCTTGTCAATTTTACCACTCTGAACGTAATATATATAAAAAAAAAAACTGAATTGCTGGTTTTTGTTCATTCTACCTCCCAAAAATCAGAATAGAAAGCGATCAAAAGTGTCATGTGCCCGAAAATGGTACCAATGAAAACGTCAACTCGTCCCGCGAAAAACAAGACCTCACATGATTGTCGGCCGAAATATGAAAAAATTATAGTTGTCTAAATGTGGGGATCCAAAAACTAGTTAACGCAAAAGCTTATTATACTCTGCTTCCATTAAAAAGAAAGCGGATAGGCACATACCGTCCCGTGCAACAAAATCCTTTATTGTGGCATCATCATTATTATTATTTATTGTTATAGCGCCATTTGTTCCATGGCGCTTTACATGTGAGGAGGGGTATACATAATGAAAACAAGTACAATAATCTTAAACAATACAAGTCATAACTGGTACAGGAGGAATGAGGACCCTGCCCGCGAAGGATCACAATCTACAAGGGATGGGTGAGAATACAGTAGGTGAGGGTAGAGATGGTCATGCAGCGGTTTGGTCGATCGGTGGTAACTGCAGGTTGTAGGCTTGTCTGAAGAGGTGGGTCTTCAGGTTCTTTTTGAAGGTTTCGATGGTAGGCGAGAGTCTGATGTGTTGTGGTAGAGGGTTCCAGAGTAGGGGTGATACGCGAGAGATATCTTGTATACGATTGTGGGAAGAGGAGATAAGAGGGGAGTAGAGTAGGAGATCTTGTGAGGATCGGAGGTTGCGGGTAGGTAAGTACCGGGAGACGAGGTCACAGATGTATGGAGGAGACAGGTTGTGGATGGCTTTGTACGTCATGGTTAGGGTTTTGTAGTGGAGTCTCTGGGCAATGGGGAGCCAGTGAAGGGATTGACAGAGGGGAGAGGCCGGGGAATAGCGGGGGGACAGGTGGATTAGTCGGGCAGCAGAGTTTAGAATAGATTGGAGGGGTGCGAGAGTGTTAGAGGGGAGGCCACAGAGCAGGAGGTTGCAGTAGTCAAGGCGAGAGATGATGAGGGCATGGACTAGGGTTTTTGCAGATTCATGGTTGAGGAATGAACGGATTCGTGAAATATTTTTGAGTTGAAGTCGGCAGGAAGTGGAAAGGGCTTGGATATGTGGTTTGAAGGAGAGATCAGCGTCAAAGATTACCCCGAGGCAGCGAGCTTGTGGGACTGGGGAGAGTGGGCAGCCATTTACTGTAATGGATAGGTTCGTTGGGGGGGTCGCGTGAGATGGGGGAAAGATGATGAATTCTGTTTTGTCCATGTTAAGTTTCAGAAATCTAGCGGAGAAGAAGGATGAAATAGTGGACAGACATTGAGGGATTCTGGTTAGAAGGGAGGCGATATCTGGTCCAGAGATGTAGATCTGTGTGTCGTCAGCATAGAGGTGATACTGAAAGCCATGAGATTCTATGAGCTGTCCCAGGCCAAAGGTGTAAATGGAGAAGAGCAAGGGCCCAAGGACTGAACCTTGTGGGACTCCGACAGATAGGGGGCGAGGTGAGGAGGTGGTGTGTGAGTGGGAGACGCTGAATGTCCGGTCTGTTAGGTATGATGAGATCCAAGATAGGGCCAAGTCTGCGATGCCAAGGGATGAGAGGGTTTGTAATAATAGGGAATGGTCCACTGTGTCAAAGGCAGCCGACAGGTCGAGGAGGAGGAGGACAGAGTAGTGTCGCTTGCTCTTGGCGGTTAAGAGGTCATTGGTGACTTTAGTTAGGGCAGTTTGGAATGGTGTGACCGGAAGCCAGATTGTAGGCGGTCAAAGAGGGAGCAGGAAGAGAGATGGGAGGACAGTTCAAGGTAGACGTGTTGTTCCAGTAGTTTTGAGGCATAGGGGAGAAGTGATATAGGGCGATAGCTAGATACAGAGGATGGGTCAAGAGAGGGCTTTTTGAGGATAGGTGTGATGGAGGCATGTTTAAAGCTTGAGGGGAAAACACCAGTTGTTAGTGATAGGTTGAAGAGATGGGTTAGGGTTGGGATGAAGATTGTGGTGAGGTTTGGGATGAGGTGGGATGGGAGTGGGTCAAGTGCACAGGTGGTGAGATGTGATCTTGAGAGTAGAGTGGAGAGTTGATCTTCTGTAATGGTGGAGAAGTTGGTTTTGGAGGTGGAGGGCTGGGAAATCGGGAGGAAGAGCTCTGGGGGTTGTTGACCAAAACTGTCTCTAATGCTATCAATCTTCTGCTTGAAAAATGAGGCAAAGTCTTCAGCAGAGATAAGTGGGGAGGGAGGAGGTGCTGGGGGACGGAGGAGAGAATTGAAGGCGTTGAATAACTGTTTAGGGTTGTGAGAGAATATCATAATATCATACCAACAGCAGGCGGATAAAATGATGGAGCAAATACAGACTACGATCGTTTCGCGCTTACATTGAGCTTCAACCGGTCATATGCAGGGCAGCGCTCACAAAATATTTATAAGCAACCATTAACCTTGTCCTACCCACTAAACATCAGGTCAAAGTATCTAATTAATTATAAAAAAGTGACAAGCAAATAAATGCAATACAAAATACTGTTAAAAACCAAAATATTAAAAAAAAAAAAAAATCACAAAAATACAGCCATGTTGAGTGTTTCATATGAAAAGAAACGCCCAGTATAACAGAACAAAAAAGAAAAAAGATTTTTTTTTTTATTTTAGATTTGGTCCTATGGCCAGTCAAATTAACAGGAATTGGCATTTGCAAGAGGGAGAAAAAAAAATTGCGGATATAGTGTCCAGGGGTCCGCTTGTTACACACCGGAGGACAAAAAATATAAAAGATATTCTAGATCAAAATTGTGCTAAAATTGAATCTAATAATTGGTTGCAAACAAATATGCCTGTAGGCAATCATAAATGCGTAAATTGTTCTTAGTTCCTTCCATCTTACCACCAAATATTTAGAGATGGGAGGTATTTCACACAAAGTCCAAGATTTTATAACATGCCCACAAACAACGTTGTATACGTTGTTTTTTGCCCATGCGGTTTTCATTACATTGGAAAGACTATTTGTCCCTTATTTGTACGTTTCCGGGAGCACTTTAATTCCATCACCTCAGGTAAAGGGATCACTAGACTAATTGAACCTATAACGAAAGAACATGCAGGCAATCCTGAAGTATTGCGATTTGCAGGGATTGAAACCGTTAAAATGCCCGCACAAGGAGTTGATCTTAAATTATTATTAAGAAAGGAAGGTAGATGGAATATTCAGACTCGTGTTCAAGGTCTATCAGGTTTCAATGACAAACTCGACATGGCTGTATTTTTGTGATTTTTTGATATTATATATATCGTACAGTATTTTGTATTGCATTTATTTGCTTTTCACATGTTCATAATTAATGAGATACTTTCACCTGATGTTTAGTGGGTGGGACAAGGGTAATGGTTGCTTATAAATATTTTGTGCGCTCTGCCCTACATATGACCTGTTGAAGCGCAATGTAAGCGCAAAACGATTGTCGTCTGTATTTGCTCCATCATTTTATCCGCCTATTGTTGGTATGATAATGCCACAATAAAGGATTTTGTTCCACGGGAAGGTATGTGCCTACCCACTTTCTTTTCTATGCACATACAGATTCTTTTTCTTTGGAATTGGCACCTGTAATTCCTGGTGTGTGTGTGTGTGTGTGTGTGTGTGTGTGTGTGTGTGTGTGTGTGTGTGTGTGTGTGTGTGTGTGTGTGTGTGTGTGTGTGTGTGCAGCTTCATTAACCTGAGGTCATACAGCTATGCCTTCGTCCTGCTTCTCTCCCATGGTATGTTATTATACTGTGCGACCACAGCCAAACATAAAAACCCAATATAAATCTGTTATTGCTGTAATTGCACTGACCCGAAGAAAAAATGTGTCTAATTACACCACATGAGGACCGGCATAAAAAAATAAAACCAATTCTTTACCTGATGTTGATTTTTTCATTCTGCCTCCCAAAGACTGCAGTAAGGCTTTGCGCACATTTATCCTGTGCTCTGCACTGAGCATTTACACCGGGGTTTCTGTGTAAATCTCCGAAATACGTGATTCACATAAACCCCCCCGGCGGACGATTCCCTATAATGAGGCAGATGGAGGCACTATGGACGCCATCTGACCTGTGATCCAGCGGTGTCCCGTCTTTTTAGCATTGAATACAAGTGATTCGGCCACAGTTGTGTGCATTTCTGAAAAGAAGGACACTGCTAAACAAAGGCCAGATGAAGTCCAGAGTAAATCTGCTGCCTCATCATAGTGAATGGATTGCTCCCTTGGAGGTTTCCTCTGAATCACGTCACTCAGATTTAGATCAAAACCAGAAAGTAAATGCTCAGTGTAAAGTGCCGGATAAATGTGATCCCAAATGTTATGTAAAATGTTCCAATAAAAAATTCAACAAATATAGGGGGCTTCCACATAACTGGTAGTACAAAGGCTTTGGAAAAACACTATGGCTCCTCACCCCCCTAAAAGAAATTCAGCAAATTCTGCACTCCCATATGCAAATGCTCCCCTTCCTTCTGAGCCACAGTGTGTCTAAACCACATTTGGCGCCGACATGTTTGGCATTTCCGCAGAGATGAGAGCCCGCCTAATTTATGGGTGCCTGTCTCCTGAAGCACGAGATGGGCATAATATACTGGTCACTTCAACATACTGAACACTGCAATGGCAGCTTGCAATTTTCAGCAACATCCGCTACTGCTGGTTTTATGAAAAACACCCATAGAGTCAAAATCATCACTATACCTATAGATAAAGTCCCAAATGGGTATAATTTCTAAAATAGGGTCACTTGAGGGGGAATTCTGTTTTTCTAGGGGCTCTGTATATGGAGTCCGCAAACTAATCTAGGAAAATCTACGCTTCAAGAGGCATAACGCTCCGTTCCTCCCGAGTCTTGCCGTGTGGCTTAGCAGTACTGTACAGCTATATATAGGGAATTTCTACAGTCAGCAGAAATTGTGGGACAAGTTTTGGTGCCATTTTTACCCATTTCTCAATATAAAAATGTAAAATTTGGGGCTAATCTTGGTGGTAAAAAATTTTTTTTCACTGCCCAATAGTATGAAATTCTGTAACCCACCTGTGGTGTCAATTTGATCACTGCACCCCTAGATAAATTAACTGAGAGGTGTAGTTTATAAAATGGGGTCACTTATGGGGGTTTTCTGCTGCTCTGGCACCTCAGGGGCTCAGCCAATGTGGCATGGTACCCTCAAACCAGTGCAGCAAAATCTGCACTGTAATATGGTGCTCATTTCCATCTGAGTTTGCACTGTGCTTCAAAAGTAGTTTTTGACCACATATGTGAACTCAGGAGAAATGGCACAACACATTTTGGAGTCAATTTTCTCCTTGTGAAAATACAAAATTTGGGGCTAAAAAACATTTTTTGTGCGAATTTTTTTTAAATTTTAACAACTTAACGTTATAAACTTCTGTGAAGCACCTGGGGTTTCAAGGTGCTCACCACACATCTAGATAAGTTCCTTGAGAGGTCAAGTTTCCAAAATGGTGTCACTTGTGGGGGGTTTCCACTGAGTAGGCACATCAGGGACTCTCCAAACTCGACATGGCGACAGCAAATTTCCAGCAAATTTTACATTCAAGAAGTCAAATGGTGCTCCTTCCCTTCCAAGCCCAGCCGTGCGACCAAACAGTGATTTTCCCCCACATAAGGGGTATCTGCATGCTCAGAAGAAATTGCACAACAAATTGTATGGCCCACTTTCTCCTGTTGTCCTTGTGAAAGTTAACAAAATTGGTTTAAAGGAAAATTTTTCTGAAAAAAAGTGAAATGTTTATTTTTTCCTTCCACATTCCATTAATTCCTGTTAAGCACCTGATGGGTTAATATACTTCTTGAATGTGGTTTTGAGTGGTATAGTTTTTAGAATGGTGTAGCTTTTGGGTATTTAATGTCATATAGGCTCCTCAAAGTCACTTCAAATGTGAGGTGGTCCCTAAAGAAAAAAGGGGTTTTGTAAATGTTGTTGTAAAAATGAGAAATCGATGGTCAACTTTTAACTCTTTACTTCCTAACAAAAAACTATTTTGTTTCAAAAATTGTGCTGATGTAAAGTAGACATGTTGGAAATATTTATTAACTATTTTTTGTGACATGACTGATTTAAGGGCATAAAAATTACAAATTTGAAAATTGCTAAATTTTTGCCAAATTTCTGATTTTTTCACAAATAAACGTAAGTCACATGATAGAAATTTTAACACTATCGTGAAGTACAACATGTCATGAAAAAAACAGTCTCATAAGTCTGCATCTTTGCAGCACTGGGGTCCTGGGTTCAAATCCCAAGAAGGAAAACATCTGCAAGAAGTTTTTATGTTCTCCCCGTGTTTACGTGGATTTCATCTCACACTCTTAAGAAATATTAATAGGGAATGTAGACTGTGATCTTCATTGGGGACAGTGCCAATGTCTGTAAAGCGCTGTTGAAATAATGGTGCTATGTGAGTAAACTAAAGAAATAATTTGATAAGCCAATTAAGCTGAATCACTACATTAGATCTGAAGCCTCCGTCACTCCAGCAAAGCCTCCTCCTGCTTGATAGAGGATTCCTTTATCAAAATGACACAGCATACAGGCTGACTGACAAGCCAGAGGAGACAGCGCTTGGCACAGAACAGAGCTGAAGTGACTTCACATTTACTGCATCAATTAGCATATTAATTTGAACACTGATCTCTCAGTAGCAGAGTATGGACTGGTCATGTAAGGGTATTTGCACATGTTAAGTATCTGATGCAGAAATTTCGACACCATTTCTACATCTCTTGGCAGGAAAAATGCAGCGTTCAAAGACGTTTTTGTACTTGTGTTTATGGTGCAGATTTTTCCCCACTCATTAATATGGATGAAACCTGCAGCAAAAACACAGAAAAATGGACATGCTGTAGATTTAACCCCTTCCTGACATTTGTAGGACTTCCCAACCAATGCAGTACATGTACTGCAATCATGCGACCACCGCGACTAATAGTGCAGTGATTGCATGAATGTCCCTGCTGTTTCTCACAGCAGGCAACATGTGCCTTCGTCTCGGAGGGTGGAGACACCCCCCGTCAACTACGATCGCTGTGATTGGCTGGTCAATCCTGAACAGCCAATCGCAGCATTTTTCAGTGTTTCAGCCAATCAGACTGCCTGAAACAGTGATGTCAAGCCTAGGATTGGTGCTGTAAGAGAACCTATCATAGGCTGGTGCCTGGCAACCACGGCGACAACAGAGCCAGTTCTGATTGGTGCGATCAACGATGATGTTGATCGTACCAGATTGGTCAGGCGTGCGGTGACCTACAGGTGACCACCATGTACTTCGTCATTCTCACTTTCTATTTGTACAGGGTGGTCACTCAGTCCATCTGTGCACCGTGCTGGGCCTTGTGTTACCAAAGAAGCCTGTGGATCACTGCTGCTACTTGCCTGTGTTCCTGCTCCTGCTGAAGAAGAAAGAAGAGTTCCTGATTCCTCCTTTATCCCTGCCTGATATTTCCCTAATCCACCCTAATCCCCCTCTCACCACTCTCTGCTGCCGAGTGCTGATAAGCAGTATCAGGGGTGTCAAACTGCATTCCTCGAGGGCCGCAAACCATACGTGTTTTCAAGATTTCCTTAGCATTGCACAAGGTGCTGCAATCATTATGTGTGTAGGCGATTACAATATAACCTATGCAGAACAAGGAAATCCTGAAAACATGACCTGGTTGCAGCCCTCAAGGAATGCAGTTTGACACCCCTGCAGTAGATCACTTGCTTTTTGGCCACTTTTTTCTGTTTTGTGCATCCTATGGCCGCTGAGTGTTGATCAATTCACTGATCAACGTCTGTGCTCATTGTTTTTCAGGATTTTTTTTCATCCCTGTCCATTTCTCCACCACCACCTTTCCACCACCTCCTGAACAGTAATGGAAATCACTGGTCCGCACTCATGCTCATTGTTTTCCACAACTTATTTTTCACCAACTAATTTTTATCTCCCCCTTTGTATCACTCCATATATATGTCCTGCAGCCGCCAATCACTGATTAGCACCCATGCTCATTTTTTTGACAAGGACTTTTACCCGCACTTTTTTATCCCCTTTCTGCGCCACATTTGTATGTGTGTGCTACAGCCGTCTAGCGTTGGTCGGTGACGATAATCACTGACCCGTCCTCCGGTTGTTTTTTGGGGGGAATGAAAAAAAGAATCAAGTAAGAAATCATTTATTTTAGTTGATAGGATTAGATTAGCTAAGGACAAAAATATACTGTGGTAATTGTCATCTACTACAATATTTTTTACAGAATTGAGTGTCAATAAGGAGAAAAAAATTACCGTAGATTAGTTGATTGGATTAGATTAGGGACAGTAAAAATATACTGTAGTAATTGTCATCTACTATGGTATTTTTACTGAACGGAGTTAGTGTCCACACAGAAAAAAAGAATTATCAATGTGTCCTGCAGCCGCTGATCACTGACGCACATCAGTGATCAACCTCCAGTTGCTGGAGTTTTTTTTTAAATTACCGTATATACTCGAGTATAAGCTGACCCCCCTAATTTTGCCACAAAAAAATTGGAAAACTTATTGACTCGAGTATAAGCCTAGGGTGGAAAATGCAGCAGCTACCGGTGAATTTCAAAAATAAAAATAGATGCTCCATACCATTCATTATTGCCCCATAGATGCTCCATAGAAAGCTGTGCCACATATAATGCTCTGCACCGTTCATTATGGCCCCATAAATGCTCCATATAAAGCTGTGCCACATATAATGCTCCGCACCGTTCGTTATGGCCCCATAGATGCTCCGTATAATGCTGTGCCACATATAATGCTCTATACCATTCATTATTCCCCCATAGATGCTCCATATAAAACTGTGCCACATATAATGCTCTGCACCGTTCATTATGGCCCCATAGATGCTCCATATAAAGCTGTGCCATATAGAATGCTCTGCACCGTTCATTATGGCCCCATAGATGCTCCACATAAAGCTGTGCAATATAGAATGCTCTGCACCGTTCATTATTGCCCCATAGATGTGCCATAGAAAGCTGTGCCATATAGTGCTCTGCACCGTTCATTATTGCCCCATAGATGTGCCATATATAGCTGTGCCATATAGTGCTCTGCTCCGTTCATTATTGCCCGATAGATGTGCCATATAAAACTGTGCCATATATAATGCTGCTGCTGCAATAATAAAAAAAAAAAACGACATACTCACCTCTCTTGCTTGCAGCTCCTGAGCATCCCGTCTCAGCGTCTCTCTCTCCGCACTGACTGTTCAGGCAGAGGGCGGCGCGTGTTGTGAATTCCGCTCTTGGGCTCCCTCCGGTGGTTGTAAGTAGCATTTTTGTGAGTTCTGCTCTTTGGCTCCCTCCTGTGGTTTTAGTGGTATGGCTGCTTTTTGGATTTAGCTTCAGCAGCTGTTTTTACTGATCGTCTTTCTGGCTCGGCTATATTAGTCTGGCCTTATCCCTCATTCAATGCCAGTTGTCAATTGTTCCTGCCTGGAGTCATTGCTCTTAGGACTTTCCTGACACTCTGACCAGTTCATCAAAGCTAAGTCCTTGCTTGTCCTTTTGCGGTTCTCTTGTTGTGGACTTGTTGTTCAGCACTTTCTTTGTTTTTGTTCATTTGTCCAGCTTTTCAGTATGGATCTATTCTGCTAAGCTGGAAGCTCTGGGCAGCAGAGTTTGCCCTCCACACCTTTAGTCAGGTGTGGAGATTTTTGCATTTCTCTGCGGTGGACTTTTTCTAGTTTTTATTACTGACCGCACAGCGTTCTGTCCTGTACTATTTTCTATCTAGCTAGAAGTGGCCTCCTGTGCTAAATCTTGTTTCATACTACGTATGTCATTTCCTTCTCCTCTCACAGTCATTATTTGTGGGGGGCTAATCTATCCTTTGGGGATTTTCTCTGAGGCAAGACAGTTTTCCTGCTTCTATCTTTAGGGGTAGTTAGCTCTTAGGCTGTGACGAGATGCCTAGGAAGAGTTAGGAGCATTCCACGGCTGCTTCTAGTGTTGTGTTGAGCTTAGGGGCTGCGGTCAGTATAGTTGCCACCTGCTCAGAGCTAGACGCATGTCGCTCCTTAATCACCAGATCATAACAGGCGCGCACACTATATGTCATCGCGCCCTCTGACCTGCACAGTCACTGCAAGAGGACGCGAAGACAGAGCGGCGCCCGGTGTGTGGAACGCGGACAGGTAACTATGACATACTTACCTGCTCCCGGTGTCCCTGGCTCCTTCTCCCAGACAGCTGGTCTTTGGGTGCCGCAGCCTCTTCCTCTCTCAGCGGACACTGGCACCGCTCATTAGAGAAATGAATATGCGGCTCCACCCCTATGGGAGTGGAGTCCATATTCATAACTTTAATGAGCGGTCCCACGTGACCGCTGAACAGGGGAAGAGCTGCAGCACCTGAAGACCGTGGGACTGCAGGGACAGCGCCAGGAGCCTCGGAAGCAGGTAAGTATGCCTCAGACCTCTCTCCCCCTCACCTGCCGACCCCACCGCCGACAGTGACTCGAGTATAAGCCGAGAGGGGCACTTTCAGCCCAAAAATTTGGGCTGAAAATCTCGGCTTATACTCGAGTATATACGGTATTGAGATTAAGGACCGTAAAACATACCATAGTAATAGTCAACTGCTACAGAATTTTTCACTGAACTGAATCAGGTTTAGTGTCAGCTGCAGGCATTCAGTAATTTGTTTTTTTACTACCGTCAGTTTAGTAAGTTTATTTTACCAAAATTTTTATATTTTTCTTTCTATATGGAGGCTATGTGCACACATTCAGGTATTTTCGTTTTTTTTTCGCGGTAAAAAAGCTATAAAAACTCATTAAAAACGCATACATTATGCATCCTATCATTTAGAATGCATTCTGCATGTTTTGTGCACATCGCGGTAAAAAAAGCAGCATGTTCATTAATTTTGCGGATTTTCTGCGTTTTTCCCGCTATTCTATGCATTTGGGAAAAACGCACAAAAAAGCGTCAAAAACGCATGGAAAAAAAACCGCGAAATAAACGCATGCGGATTTCTGGCAGAAATGTCCGTTTTTTGTCAGGAAAATTTCTGCAAGAAATCTTGACGTGTGCACATACCTTTAAATAAAAAAAAGTTTACACCAAGCACTCACAAACACACCTGAATAAAAAACTTAGTACACACACACACACACCACATACATTAAAAAAAATGTTGTCCTGCTCGTCCCAAACCCAGTATTCAGTAGAGGAGGCATACGCTTTCTTTGCCTCTGACACGGACAGTGAGGGAGAGGACCCACCTTCCTTTATTTTTCTGACCCACTCATCCTCCTCCAGTAATACCGAACCGCCATACAGTCCCCAGGGCAGAAACTGAACCAGCGCCCACAGTTAGGCTTCCGTCACACTAGCAGTATTTGGTCAGTATTTTACATCAGTATTTGTAAGCCAAAACCAGGAGTGGGTGATAAATACAGAAGTTGTGCATATGTTTCTATTATACTTTTCCTCTAATTGTTCCACTCCTGGTTTTGGCTTACAAATACTGATGTAAAATACTGACCAACTACTGCTAGTGTGACGGCAGCCTTACAGGTACAGAACTAAGCTGTACAAACTGTGCAAGAGTACCTTAGGGTACACCCCCAAGTTTAGGGTTTATGATGGGAAGGACAACCAGATTCAACCCCCTGAATGCCCAAATGTGTGGGATTTGGTGCACCTACTGCTGGATCAAGGTTATCACCTCTATATAGATTATTTTTATACCAGCGTCCCACTGTTCAAGTCCCTCTCTGCGTGACCTACCACAGCCTGCGGTACGGTCTGCAAAAATCAGAGAAGCCTCAATAAGATGCTAATTGGGCAGACATCAGAAAGGGCGAGAACAGAGCCCAATGTAGTGATAACATGCTGGTGGTCAAGTACAAGGACAAGAGGGATGTCGTTTCCTTGACCACCATACATGGTGATGGCAGCTCCCCCAGCACTGTAAGTGGTACCTCTACACAGGTCCACAAACCACACTCTGTACTGGGGTACAAAAAGAACATGGAGGGAGTTGATCTACTTGATAAAGTCTCCAGCCATCCTGAGCCATGAGAAAAGTGGGTATAAGAAGCTGGCCGTTCTGGTGGCAATGTACAATGCCGTAGTGTTATCACGATGTGGTGTCCAGACTGGGACCTTACTTCGGTTCCAAGAACTAGTGGTCAAGGCCCTAACATTTTGAAGTCAGGAAGCAGAGGGCCCCAGTACTTCTGGAACTCAAAGTGCCTATGTTGTACCAGGCCAACATTTCCCTGGTGAGGTCCCTCAAACTGCATAGAGAGGAAGGATGCAAAAAAGGTGCGAAGTTTGCTATAGAAGGGGGATACACAAGAACATCACTTATCACTGACACCTGCTCTGACAAACCAGGTCTGTGTATGAAAGACTGTTTCAGAGTCTACCTCTCGCCCATGGAGTAATACATTTTTTTCTGACTTGCACTACTCACATATGACAACCTGACGTACACTACATAAGTCACGTATGCCACCACAAAATTTGGGGGTTTATTTTCTCCAGTTATCCTTGTGAAAATTTAAAAAAAAATAATAAAATTGTGGCTAAAAGATTATTTTTGTAAAAAAAATGTGATTTTTTTTTTTCACGTCTCTATGTTCTAAACTTTCGTGAAGCACCTGGGGGTTCACGGTGCTCACCACAAATCTAGATAAGTTGCTTGAGGGGAATCTAGTTTCCAAAATAGGGTCCCATGTGAGTTTTTTTTATTTTCCCACTGTTTAGGCAAATTGGGGGCTCTCCAAACGCGACATGGCGTACACTCACAATTCCAGCCAATTTTGGGTTGAAAAAGTCAGTTGGTGCTCCTTCCCTTCTGAGCGTACTCAGGAGAAACCGAACAACAACATATTGGGTACAATTTTTCATGTTACCAGTGTGAAAATAAAAAAATGGACTGTGTGAAGTACAATTTTAGTGACAAAAGGTAAATATGTTTATTTTTTCCTTCCACATTCCTTTAATTCCTGTCAAGCACCAGAAGGGTTAATAAACTTCTTGAATGTGGTTTTGAACACCTTGAGAGGTGCAGTTATTGGTATAACTTTTGGGTAGTTTTGGGGTATTTTCTGTCATATAGACCCCTCAAAGTCACTTCAAATGTGATGTGGTCCCTAAAAAAATGGTTCTGTAAATTTTGATGTAGAAATGAGAAATAGCTGGTCAACTTTTAACCCTTATAAACATTTTTTCTTATTAGGTAGTTATAAGTTGTTCTGATGTAAAGTAGATATGTGAGAAATGTTATTTATGAACTATTTTATGTGACATAACTGATTTAAGGGCATAAGAATTCAATCTTTGAAAATTGCTACATTTTCGTCAAATTTCCGTTTATTTTCAAAAATAACAGAATTCATATCGGAGAAATTTTACCACTAACATGAAGTACAATATGTCACGATAAAACATTCTCAATCAGTGGGATCCGTTGAAGGGTTCCAGCGATATTACCTCATAAAGGGACAGTGGTCAAAACTGTAAAACTTGGGTGAAGGGATTAAATCTGCACCAAATCTACAGGCCACAAATAAGCAATGTGTACATGAGACTTCAACATTCTCATTCACTTTGCTGTCATCAGGAAACACTTCAGGTTTTGTGACAAATCTACACTGAAAAAAACTGCAAAAATGCAGCATGCGCACATAGCTTAAGGCTATGTTCACACGTTGCGATTTTTCTGCGTGGAAATTTTAGGCTGCGTTTTACATTACCAGCAAAAGCTATGAGATTTCTGAAATCTCATGTACACACTTTTTTCCTGACTGAAGTGCAAAACTGCATCATGTCACTGCTTTCAGCATTGTAGCAGCATTTTTTTACCCATAGAAACCAATGATTAAGTGCAAACAACGTAGGTATCAAGTTTTGCTGCATTTTTAGTGAAAAACAGCAGATAGCAGTATGTGAAATCCATTTATTTTTGTGATTTTCCCAAATTTAGACCATGATGTCTTGTCTCCTCACATGAGAATGGCAGTTAGGGCTCATACACACCTGTGAGAAACTCGGATGAGTCTCGCTTGTTAATACCCGACGCTGCTGCCGTCACTCAGATCGGAGCATGTGGCCGCATAGGAATACATGCAGCCGCACGCTCTGCTCCTGAGTGCCGTCAGCAGTGCCGGGTATTGACGTGCGAGACTCATCCGAGTTTCTCGCAAGTGAGTATGAGCCCTATGTATTAGTATAGTATAAGTAAATAAGTGTAAAGTAAACATTGGCTGACCAATGTGTGAAATTGAACAATACCTGACCAACTCAAGGGTTAAGTAAACAGTGTCATACAAACTCAATGAACTGCCAATGTCTTTGGTAAATTATTCAGGACCAATTCAACTTCACCCGCTGTTACATTTGTTAATGTGTAGTTTTCAATATACTCACGTGAACTTTTTTTGTTCAGAATAGTAACTTTTTTTCAGACATAAAAAAATCTTTTTCCACTAAATAATTTAATCAAATTGCCATTTTTCCAAAATGGTTTTATGGTTTCACGTATATCTTGAAATGGTGGCCTAAAACTTTGCATTGCTCACATGAAGCGGTCTATCATAATTTATGAACTTTATTGAGACACTAGCTGTACTATCCGGCTTCGCCCGGGTTAATAACTGCTGTTAGCAAAATAGAATGTGTTAACAAAATTTATTCTGCACACAAAAAACCCAAACAAATAGATGGAAATGTAATTATTAAAAGGCAAAAACTAAGCTAATAGAAGCATTTCACAACATATATTTCACCACCAGAGATATTCCACACAGATTTAACTAAATTGGCCAAGTAACGTGAAGTAATCTTCTACTACGTATTCAAGAGCCTTTTGATAAACGACATTTAGTTTTTCCTTCAGGTGCAAAGACGAACAGAATTTTAATTATTATTTATTATGCTCTATATTTATGTGTACATAAATATGTTCCCCCACTACTCATCTCCTAGCCATGTGCCACTATTCCTTTATCATTTTCTCCTATTTTCTCCCAGGCTTTATATTGTTTTTCTTCTTCCTTTTCTCCAGAATTGTACCCATGGATTGCAGACGTGGCTATGCGCATGCGCCGCCTGTGTCCCGGTCCGTTCGCATCCAGCGTTTTTGTTGCCCTGGTAACTGCTCCTCTCTACTGCCGGGCTGCGTGACGTGGGCTCTGTGTACCTCCAGGTACTCCTGGCGGCGCACGCGCTGCTATGGCCATTGCTCATTCCCATCGGCGGCTCATATTGTATATATACCACCCTTGGTTCTGTTCGTACACCATCTCCTGACGAAGGAATATCCGAAACGCGCATCGGGGTGCGCTGTACTTGGGAAGTGGGGCATAAAGGTATGCAGCTGCTGTTCTCATGTGTGTCAGCCTTGTTTCTCGGTCTTCACATTTTTCATTGGTCCGTAAAGCAGCTTTTCCTTTAGCATAAGCTGACATTCGTGCCATGGAATTCCTTTTCTTATGAGGCATTATTGTGGTAAAAATAGTCTGTAACTAGCAGTTTCTATATCCTCTCACATTGAGGTAATGTGACTGACATCAGCCTTTCCACCAACACACCCTAACAACATGCTATTACCTCACACAAGCTTTGTTATACTGAGAATGTCCTTCGTTGCCTATATTAACCAATCAGAGCTCAGATTAATTAACTGTAGCAAAATAGAAGCTGAGCTGTGACTGGTTGCTATTGGCAGCCTGATAAATCCCCAGCCAACAGGAAGCCCTCCCCTCTGGCAGTATATATTAGCTCACACATACACATAATAGACAGGTCATGTGACTGACAGCTGCCGTATTTCCTATATGGTACATTTGTTGCTCTTGTAGTTTGTCTGCTTATTAATCAGATTTTTATTTTTGAAGGATAATACCAGACTTGTGTGTGTTTTAGGGCGAGTTTCGTTTGTCAAGTTGTGTGTGTTGAGTTTTGTGTGGCGACATGCGTGTAGCAACTTTTTGTGTGTCGAGTTGCATGTGACAGGTTACTGTAACAAGTTGTGTGCAGCAAGTTTTGCGCATGGCGACTTTTGCGCGTGGTGAGTTTTATGTGTGGTGCGTTTTGAGTATGTGCAAGTTTTGTGTGAGGCAACTTTTGCATGTGTTGCAACTTTTGTGCATGTGGCAATTTTTCCACATGTGCAAGTTTTGTGTGTAGCGAGTTTTCCATGAGGTGAGTTTTGCACGTGTGACGAGTATTGCGTGAGCCTAGTTTTGCATGTGGCGAGTTTTGCGCGTGGCGAGTTTTGAGCGGCGACTTTTGTGTTTCGACTTTTATGTAGGGAGGTTGGTGTATGTGTGGTGAAATGTGTGCTGGGGGTGGTATATGCATTCAAGCACGTGGTAGTTTGTGGCGCCTTTTGTGTGTGTGTTCATATCCCCATGTGTGGTGAGTATCCCATGTCGGGGCCCCATCTTAGCAACTGTACGGTATATACTCTTTGGCGCCATCGCTCTCATTCTTTAAGTCCCCCTTGTTCACATCTGGCAGCTGTCGATTTGCCTCCAACACCTTTCCTTTCACTTTTTCCCCATTATGTAGATAGGGGCAAAATTGATTGGTGAATTGGAACGCGTGGGGTTAAAATTTCACCTCACAACATAGCCTATGACGCTCTCGGGGTCCAGACGTGTGACTGTGCAAAATGTTGTGGCAGTAGCTGCAAAGGTGCAGATGCCAATCCTGGACATACATACACACACACACACACACACAGCTTTATATATTAGATATACTATGATATAAAGGAGGTCATGTTGGTGCTGAATTAAAATGAAACCTGTCATGCGATTCATGCTGCCCAAACAGCTGCCTGATTTCCCAATTGCAGGCAGGTATATAATTCTCGGGTGCTTAAGAGAAAAAAAACGTTGAAAATCCAGACGTAGCCAGAGAGGAGACTAGTCCAATGCTGCCCGCCTGACTCTACCAAATGAAGCTAGAATGGATCATATAGAGAAAATGTGCAAAACACATTCTATTTTATATTACCTTGCTGTTGGTACTAAAATGCTTTGTATCATATTTGTTTCCTTACTAACATACTAATGCTCTATGTTAAATTCTCCAATATTGTCCCATGCACTGCATTTCTATATAGAGGCATTATATATATATATATATATCTATATACATATAGATATATATATATATATATATAGATATATATATATCTATATATATATATATAGAGAGAGAGAGAGAGAGAGAGAGAGAGAGAACACAGCAGCACATGTACATGAATCTAGGCCATGTGAAAACACAGACAAATATTCAATATGAATTCTACTTCTCAAAAATATTCTTTCAAAAAAAAATTTAAATTTAAAAAAATATATATATATTTTTGAGAAGTAGAATTCATATTGAATATTTGTCTGTGTTTTCACATGGCCTAGATCCATGTACATGTGCTGCTGTGTTTCTATCTATATGACGCAGCTTGCACGTGTTCACATTAGGAGTGCTGGTTGGATTTTTTCTCTATTTGATGTATGGATGTGGCTGCATCCAGGCTGATCTTGCACTCCGCCCGTGGCGGTAATCAACTCTACCTGCCCATAAATTGTAGGTTTACCCCTCAGTGACATGTTTTGTCCAGAGTTGTAGGCTGGTGGCCAAGAGTGGCATGTATGGTAGAGTAGGACTCATCAGAGGGAGATCACCTTGCCGTGGTTGATGGGCACACATGAATTGGCCAATTTATGCGCTAAGAATCTTCATTTCATCTATAACTGTAAAAAAAAATTTCTGTGTTTTCACATGGCCTAGATTCATGTACATGTGCTGCTGTGTTTCTCTCTATCTATATGATGCAGCTTGCACGTGTTCCCATTGGGAGTGCTGGTTGGATTTTTTTCTCTCTTTTTTCTCTCTCTCTCTCTCTCTCTCTATATATATATATATATATAGATACCGTATATACTAGCGTATAAGCCGTTATTTTGTGACGGACCTCGAACGCTATCTGCAGTGTTTTTGGGTCCGTTCTCGCTAGCGCAGATCTGGCATCTGCGCGATCGCTAAACGCGATCCCTTTTTGGACATTGCGTTAACGCAGTCCATTAGCGTATGCGCTAAACGGACTGCACTAACGCAATGTGAACCTAGCCTAAGCCTCGGGTGGGAAATGCAGCAGCTACTGATAAATTTCAAAGATGCTCCATAGAATACGCCCCATAGAATAATATGCCCCATATAATGCTGCACAAAGGTTAATAGTGGCCCCATAAGATGCTCCATAGAATAATATACCTATAACAAATGTATCTACCGCAAGTATTGATTAATACCTCCTTCATCTGGGGTACACTTATTTATGCAATGTGGCCTTGTTTTTACTGATTACACAGTGTGGGCATTTTTTAATCTTCATGATAGTTTTAAGTAATTCTATAAGGAAACTTCCCAATTATAGGTTGTTGGAGGCCAAAAAATACGAGAATCCAGCGCAGATATTCCATTATTTATTATATAGTCATAGATATTGATACAGGAGAGTGGCACTGTATTTTTATCTGCTGCAGGACTCAGAGGGTCTGAGGCGCTACTGGTGTTTTAGTATTATTTTAAATTTTATATATGTACATGCAAAAGGCGAAGATAAATTCATAAAAGCAAGTAAAGATCCAGTGAATAAAGCAATATGGCTAAAAATGTCACAGTGTCCAGTATCAGCTTAACCCTGCTGTACTGTTCGGGTCAATATGACCCGAAATGATTTTTGAGACCCTGTAGATTTTTTTATATGAGGATTTGAAACTAGTGGTATCTTCACTTCTTTTCATTTGTGGAGCTCTATATATATATATATTTTTTTTGTTTACTTTTTGCTACACGCTGATTGTTACACTTGTACGGTTTGGGTCAATATGACCCCATAGCATTTTATACTGTTCTACAGGTCTCTGATTATTTCTGACTACAAAAGTTATGTTTTTTTATGTGTACTTCATCTCAAAATGGTGGTGGTTTCACTGTTCTGATCAGTAAACAATTAATTATCTAGTATTATCCATTTGCTGTTTGTGAGAGAGGAGACTGGTTGTCTATCATTAAAAGGCTGGGGGTTTCACGGTCATCAGCAATCAAGTATTTATTTAGTCAAATGCATTTTCAGTTTGTGAGAGAAGACACTGTTGTCTTATAAATAGGACACCAGTCATTTGACTTACACCCTGAAGCTAAGTCCTGTGAAAGAGACACTGGAATCTGTGAGAGAGAGAGCACTGAGCTGTGAATACACATCTTTACAGGTATTCTTTTTTTTTTCAAAACTTGGATAAAAATGTTTCTAAAATATCTATTGACTGACGCTGTGAATACATATCTTTACAACTATTCTTTTCTTTTCCAAACTTAGATAAAAATGTTTAGAAAAAGAATATTGACTGACGCTGAATTGGAAGAGCTTGTCAACGCCTCTGATTCAGAAGATAATGTCCCACAGGAAATAATGTCCGAAGAGGAGGACCACATAAGTGAGATGGAAAGCAATGTTGAAAATTCGGATTCTGAAGTGGAGTATGAAGAGGAACATGATTCCCAGACAACTAGCCGGATGCAAGAAATCCCTTCTAAAAACAAGTGTGTAAGTTGGAACTTGCAGCATAGTCAGGCTGGTAGATTGTCCTCTGAAAATATCATAAAAGCTACTCCTGGTCCTACAAGGTACGCTACATCAAGAATATCTGGTATAGGATCAGCATTCGCATTGTTCCTAAATATGACTATCCTAAATATTATAATACAAATGACAAACATTGAGGGACAAGTAGTTTATGGTGATAAATGGAAAAAATTAGATGTGACAGCTCTAAATGCTTATATTGGTTTACTTCTTTTAGCGGGAGTATACAAATCTTATGGTGAATCAAGTAAAAGTTTGTGGAATTGCGAAACCGGTCGCCACATATTTAGAGCTACAATGTGTCTTGAAAGGTTTCATGAAATTTCTAGAGTACTGCGGTTTGATTCTAAAACATATAGAATGGAAAGAAGAGCTAAAGATAAACTAGCACCTATCAGAAATATTTGGACTCAATGGGTAGAGATTCTACCAAAATTGTATAATAGTGGTGAAATTGTAACTGTTGATGAGCAACTGGTGGCATTCCGAGGTAGGTGCCCATTCAGACAATATATACCAAGTAAGCCAGCAAAATACGGCATCAAGATCTGGATACTTTGCGACAGCAAAAGTTCATATGCTCAATGTTCAAGTGTATACAGGAAAAACCCCTGGTGAAAGACCTGAAAAAAATCAGGGTATGCGTGTTGTCCTCCTCTACGGAGGACAGAGAATGAACTTCAATCCAATATTGCAGCCAGCATGCAGCCAGCGGGTAAGGAAACGGTGAATCAAACACCCGAAAACCCCGCCCCTACGGCTGAAGATTGTTCCCTCCAAATTCAGGTGACAGAGTCCCTTTAATCTCATCACCACTGTTAACCTTATCTTGATGTTGGACTGAAGGACCCTGGGTAATTCTAAAAATAGCTTACATGCCTTGGGTATAGAAACTCAGAGATCACATCCTGGGAGACTGACGTAACACAGAGCTACCAGCCAGACATTCTGAAAACCACCCAACAGACAAGAGAAAGGACTGCAGCCAATTCATCATGGCACCATCACGAGGGACACTGATCTATGATTCTATAGGAAACAACCTAGGGGTTTTCGGCTCCGGTTGGAAGGACACAGATCTGATCCAGTGACCATCTCTGAACCATGGATATGTTTTGAGAAAGCCAGGTTTGGGACCCGCTGGTCGCCGGGTTCCATGGAGATGGTCAGATAAGCCAGGTGGTGACTCTCGTGTAAACTGGCTTTGGACCTTGTATGGACTCTATGGACAGTTCTTGGTCATCTCCCTATGCTTGTCGTTACCCCTTCTCTGTGCGTGCATCCATAGATGGAGTAGCGACCCTGGGAGCTCTGACTCTCGTGTCAACTGGCTTTGGACCTTGTATGGACTCTATGGACAGTTCTTGGTCATAACCCAATGCTTGTCGTTACCTCTTCTCTGTGCGTGCATCCACAGATGAAGTAGCGACCCTGGGAGCTCTGACATCATGTCATACTGGAAATACGTGGAGACGCAGTGATCTTTTATATGCGCCCATGTAATTAAGCAATTCCAGCCATGTTGGGATTGTTCTGTTTGCTATTGTGTGGTGTGGTTCAATAAAGTATTGCCACACTGTTTTACCTTAACCCTGTGTTGTCTGTGTAGTGTATTGCCCACTGGGAGATAGAGCGGGCGTTCAGTGGTATGAGCCGTGGTCCATGCAGTCTTGCTAAAGACAGCTGGGCCAGCGGACGAGAGCACGCACTGACCCAGTTTATTCACACCCTCTGACACTGGAATGAAAAGAGGTTTTTACCTGATGCAGGTTTTGAAGGAAGCTAAAGTGCGGCAGAAGAGGAAAGAAAAGTTGTGGCCGTCCCTCTGCCCGATGAGCACGGTTTTGCTATGCTGCTTCTTCACACAGTTTTAATCCATTTTAACTTTGTGTTTTCAATAAAGATTAATTCAATTTTATTTTCCATTTTCTGGTCACTTTTTCTGCCACGGTATTCTATCATGGTAGTTCCATGTGTTATCTAATTATTGAAGTGCAGTCAGCCCAAGTTTAATAGGATTATGAGATTAAAAAAGGAGAAATGAAGGAAGCACTCCATAGTTATCCAAAAACAAGTGAAAAAAGTTGTGAAATTTAATAATAAAATAATTTAATAATAAACTTCACCACTTTTTTCACTTGTTTTTGGATAACTATGCAGTGCTGCTTTCATTTTTCATAATAAAATTATATATATATATATATATATATATATATATATATATATATATATATATATATATATATATATATATATATATATATACACCGTATATACTCGAGTATAAGCCGTGATTTTCAGCCCAAATTTTTGGGCTGAAAGTGCCCCTCTCGGCTTATACTCGCGTCACGGTCGGCGGTGTGGTCGGCGGGTGAGGGGGAGAGAGCGTGTCGCATACTCACCTAGTCCCGGCGCTCCCCCTGCCCGTCCCACGGTCTTCGGTGCCGCAGCTCTTCCCCTGTTCAGCGGTCACAGTTACCGCTCATTAAAGTTATGAATATGGACTCCACTCCCATAGGGGTGGAGCTGCATATTCATTTCTCTAATGAGTGGTAATGGTGACCACTGACAGAAGAAGAGGCTGCGGGACCCGGAGACCAGCTGTCCGGGATAAGGAGCCAGGGACACCGGGAGCAGGTAAGTATGTCATATTTACCTGTCCACGTTCCACACGCCGGGCGCCGCTCCGTCTTCCGCGTCCTCTTGCAGTGACTGTTCAGGTCAGAGGGCGCGATGACGTACTAGTGTGCGCGCCACCCTGTGCCCGAACAGACAGTGCGGAGAGATGCCGAGACGGGACGCTGAGGAGCTGACATCAGCTTGTAGATTGTAAGCTCTCATGAGCAGGGTCGTCTTATTTCGCTTTAATTATTGTATTGTTAACGTTGTTACTTATGACTTTTGTGTTTGAAACTGTTAAACTGTAAAGCGCTGCGGAATATGTTGGCGCTACATAAAGATTATTATTATTATTAGCTGCAAGCAAGAGAGGTGAGTATGTCTTTTTTTTTATTGCAGCAGCAGCATTATATATTGCACAGATTTATATGGAGCGTCTATGGGGCCATAATGAACGGTGCAGAGCATTCCATATGGCACAGCTACAGTGGGGAAAAAAAATTTTTAGTCAGTCAGCAATAGTGCAAGTTCCACCACTTAAAAAGATGAGAGGCGTCTGTAGTTTACATCATAGGTAGACCTCAACTATGGGAGACAAACTGAGAAAAAAAAATCCAGAAAATCACATTGTCTGTTTTTTTATCATTTTTTTTGCATATTATGGTGGAAAATAAGTATTTGGTCAGAAACAAACAATCAAGATTTCTGGCTCTCACAGACCTGTAACTTCTTCTTTAAGAGTCTCCTCTTTCCTCCACTCATTACCTGTAGTAATGGCACTTGTTTAAACTTGTTATCAGTATAAAAAGACACCTGTGCACACCCTCAAACAGTCTGACTCCAAACTACACTATGGTGAAGACCAAAGAGCTGTCAAAGGACACCAGAAACAAAATTGTAGCCCTGCACCAGGCTGGGAAGACTGAATCTGCAATAGCCAACCAGCTTGGAGTGAAGAAATCAACAGTGGGAGCAATAATTAGAAAATGGAAGACATACAAGACCACTGATAATCTCCCTCAATCTGGGGCTCCACGCAAAATCCCACCACGTGGGGTCAGAATAATCACAAGAACGGTGAGCAAAAATCCCAGAACCATGCGGGGGGACCTAGTGAATGAACTGCAGAGAGATGGGACCAATGTAACAAGGCCTACCATAAGTAACACACTACGCCACCATGGACTCAGATCCTGCATTGCCAGACGTGTCCCACTGCTTAAGCCAGTACATGTCCGGGCCCATCTGAAGTTTGCTAGAGAGCAATTTGATGATCCAGAGGAGTTTTGGGAGAATGTCCTATGGTCTGATGAAACCAAACTGGAACTGTTTGGTAGAAACACAACTTGTTGTGTTTGGAGGAAAAAGAATACGGAGTTGCATCCATCAAACACCATACCTACTGTAAAGCATGGTGGTGGAAACATCATGCTTTGGGGCTGTTTCTCTGCAAAGGGGCCAGGACGACTGATCCGGGTACATGAAAGAATGAATGGGGCCATGTATCGTGAGATTTTGAGTGCAAACCTCCTTCCATCAGCAAGGGCATTGAAGATGAAACGTGGCTGGGTCTTTCAACATGACAATGATCCAAAGCACACCGCCAGGGCAACGAAGGAGTGGCTTCGTAAGAAGCATTTCAAGATCCTGGAGTGGCCTAGCCAGTCTCCAGATCTCAACCCTATAGAAAACCTTTGGAGGGAGTTGAAAGTCCGTGTTGCCAAGCGAAAAGCCAAAAACATCACTGCTCTAGAGGAGATCTGCATGGAGGAATGGGCCAACATACCAACAACAGTGTGTGGCAACCTTGTGAAGACTTACAGAAAACGTTTGACCTCTGTTATTGCCAACAAAGGATATATTACAAAGTATTGAGATTAAATTTTGTTTCTGACCAAATACTTAATTTCCACCATAATATGCAAAAAAAAAATGATAAAAAAACAGACAATGTGATTTTCTGGATTTTTTTTCTCAGTTTGTCTCCCATAGTTGAGGTCTACCTATGATGCAAATTACAGACGCCTCTCATCTTTTTAAGTGGTGGAACTTGCACTATTGCTGACTGACTAAATACTTTTTTGCCCCACTGTATATATGGTGCATCTATGGGACCATAATGAACGGTGCAGAGCATTCTATATGGCACAGCTTTATATGGAGCATCTATGGGGCCATAATGAACGGTGCAGAGCATTCTATATGGGGCAGCTTTATGTGGAGCATCTATGGGGCCATAATCAACGGTGCAGAGCATTCTATATGGGGCAGTTTTATGTGGAGCATCTATGGGGCCATAGTGAACGGTGCAGAGCATTCTATATGGGGCAGCTTTATGTGGAGCATCTATGGGGCCATACTGAACGGTGCAGAGCATTCTATATGGAGCAGCTTTATGTGGAGCATCTATGGGGCCATACTGAACGGTGCAGAGCATTCTATATGGGGCAGCTTTATGTGGAGCATCTATGGGGCCAAACTGAACGGTGCACAGAATTCTATATGGGGCAGCTTTATGTGGAGCATCTATAGGGCCATACTGAACGGTGCAGAGCATTATATGTGGCACAGCTTTATGTGGAGCATCTATGGGGCCATAATGAACAGTGCAGAGCATTGTATGTGGCACAGCTTTATATGGAGCATCTATGGGGCCATACTGAACGGTGCAGAGCATTATATATGCATTCTATATGGCACAGCTTTATGTGGAGCATCTATGGGGCCATAATGAACGGTATGGAGCATCTATTTTTACTTTAGAAATTCACCGGTAGCTGCTGCATTTTCCACCTTAGGCTTATACTCGAGTCAATACGTTTTTCCCAGTTCTTTGTGGCAAAATTAGGGGGGTCGGCTTATACTCGGGTCGGCTTATACTCGAGTACATACGATATATATATATATATAGATATATATATATATATATATATATATATACACACACACAAAAAAAAAGGAGCAGCACAGTATAAATACTTGTCTTCGGGTGCAAGGCCCCCAGACAACCTGTCCAATGATTATCCAAGCTTCATAGAAATCCAAAAAAGAGGCAGCACTCCATTGTTTCAGTGGGAATATGTGCAGGATTTAATCAACCCACGTGTCTACCTAGACATATGGGTTGATTACATCCTGTACATTTTCCCACTGAAACAATGGAGTGCTGCCTCTTTTTTGGAAATATAATAATATATATATAAATATATATATATATATATATACATATATATATATATATATATATATATATACACACACACATATATACATACATATATATACACTAGATGGTGGCCCGATTCTAACGCAACGGGTATTCTAGAACAGAGGTCCCCAACTCCAGTCCTCAAGGCCCACCAACATGTCATGTTTTCAGGATTACCTTAGTCTTGCCCAGGTAATAATTGCATCACCTGTGCAATGCAAAGGAAATCCTGAAAACATGACCTGTTGGTGGGCCTTGAGGACTGGAGTTGGGGACCTCTGTTCTAGAATATGCATGTCCACATAGTATATGTATATTGCACAGCCCACGTAGTATATTGCCCAGCCACGTAGTATATTGCCCAGCCACGTAGTATATAGCACAGACACATAGTATATTGCCCAGCCACGTAGTATATTGCCCAGCCAAGTAGTATATAGCACAGACACGTAGTATATTGCCCAGCCACATAGTATATTGCCCAGTCACGTAGTATATAGCACAGACACGTAGTATATTGCCCAGTCATGTAGTATATTGCCCAGTTACATAGTATATTGCCCAGTGACATAGTATACAGCACAGACACGTAGTATATTGCACAGCGATGTAGTATACAGCACAGAGCCACGTAGTATATTGCACAGCGACATAGTATACAGCACAGAGCCACGTAGTGTATTGGCCAGTCACGTATCTTGCCCAGCCACGTATGTCACAGGTTAAAAAATAAAATATAAACATATACTCACCTTCCAAGGGAGCCCTTGTAGTCATGTCGCCTGTGTGCGGTGCACTCGGCAGCTTCCGGTCCCAGGTTTGGTAGCGCAGGACCCGTGATGACGTCGCGGTCACATGACCACGACGTCATGGCAGGTCCTTCTCATGCAGGCGCGCAGGACCTGTGATGAGGTCGCGGTCACATGACCGTGACGTCATGGCAGGTCCTTGTCGCATACCATCGTTGCCACCGGAACCTGCCGCTTGCATGGAGCGGTTACGGGAGCATCGTGAGGAGCGGGAAAGGCGGCAGAAGGTGAGTATATAATGATTTTTTACTTTTTTTTATTATTTTTAACATTAGATCCTTTTACTATTGACGCTGCATAGGCAGCATCAATAGTAAAAACTTGGTCACACAGGGTTAATAGCGGCGGTAACGGAGTGCGTTACCCGCGGCATAACGCGGTCTGTTACCGCTGGCATTAACCCTGTGTGAGCGGTGACTGCGGGGAGTATGGAGCGGGCGCCGGGCACTGACTGCAGGGGAGTAGGGAGGGACTAATCGGACTGTGGCCGTCGCTGATTGATCGCGGCAACCATGACAGGCAGCTGGCGAGACCAATCAGCAACTTGGATTCCATGACAGACAGAGGCCGCGACCAATGAATATCTGTGAAAGACAGACAGACAGACAAAAAGACGGAAGTGACCCTTAGACAAATATATATACATATGTATATATATACACATATATATATATATATATATATATATATATATATATATATATACACACATATATATATATATATATATATATATATATATATATATATATATATATATATATATATATATATATATATATATATATATATAATGTATGTCTTATTTTTTCCTGACAATTGATAAGCTGTTGCATTTTAAATACCGGTATTTCAGAATTTGGTCGTGTTTTGCATAATTTCTTTATGTGATCCATATTTGCATTTCTGTGCTTGACCTCCTCTTTTGTCCTATGCCTAGATTGCTTTTGTGTCCGTCCTAGGTTCTATGGCTACGTTCATATTAGCGTCGCGTCGCTGTTGCGTCGGCGACGCAGCGGCGACGCACGGAAAAACGCGCGCGTTTTGCGACGCGTGCGTCGTTTTTTGACGAAATCGGACGCAAGAAAAATGCAACTTGTAGCGTTTTCTTGCGTCCGACGCTAGCTTCTAAAACGACGCACGTGTCGGAAAACGCGTGCAAAAAGACGCACGCGTCCCCTATGTTAAACATAGGGGCGCGTCGCCGCCGCTGCGTCGCCTACGCAACAGCGACGCACATTAGCGTAACGCTAATGTGAACGTAGCCTATCCAATGTAGCTAGAGGTAATCTACAAATCTATCCTTATGTACACACAAGGGACAGACCACTCAATCATCTGTAGCAGCTACTGAGAAGAGTTGAGGGGAGGCAGAGCAAGTCTAGTCTGGCCTCTGGCCAGATAATTAAAGTATATTTTCTTTGAAATGCAGGGGTGTTTCAGAGCATAGTATACCTAGCTGCAATCATGCAGTCAAGCTATGATTCATACTGCTCACTGTTTGGGCAGAATTAACAACATCCCTAAAAATATTGCTGCTATCTTCTAGAAAGAGAGAAACACCAATCCACAGGCTGTGCGTTACACGGCATCTTTATCCTTATTTGTCTGAATATAGCATAACTGCAATATATGGACAGGTGTGGAACTGGCTTTAGAAGAAAGTAGCCATATTTTTTTAAATGATTGAAAAATCGTTAAAAATATCAATTTACTGTAATATAGTAAATTATTAACATTGATTTACCTGTAACTGAGCCTGAAGAGAGCGATGTGCCAGCAAACTCTGAACCACATTTGTACGATCCAAACAATCCATACAATTACTTCGGAATATGCCATCTTGGGTCATCAACACTTTCCCTTCAGAGTCCACTAGGAAATAGCTAAATAAAAGAATTAATGGATTTTTACATTTTGTAAATATGTAAGGTCATATTTTCAACAACACAATAAAATATATTTTTTAATACACTACAAAAATATAATATTTATATCAGCATATTAAGCATGTTCTCTATAAAGTAATCTAAGTCAAAGTCAGAAACCAAAGTCATTCTCCAGGTGGAACAAAGCATTGGACATGCTGAAGTTTAAACAATAGTTTAGTAATCAAAAACAACATTTGTAGGGCTAGATGAAGCAAATTAAATATAGTGTCATGCACTGCATAGTTTTAATAGACACCAAAAAATATAGTTCTTACCGCTAACGGTATTTCTCTGAGCCCATGACGACACCACGGAGAGAGGGGATCCGCCCACCAAGGACAGGAAACCTACAGATAAAAATGGTGGTACCACTCTCCCGCATCAGTTGTTTACCAGAGAACGATGGGAGACTATGGAGTAGCGTATTAGTTTTAACATTACATACCGTATATACTCGAGTATAAGCCGAGATTTTCAGCCCAAATTTTTGGGCTGAAAGTGCCCCCCTCGGCTTATACTCGAGTCACGGTAGCGGTGGGGTCGGCGGGTGAGGGCGCTGAGGTATACTTACCTAGTCCCAGCGATCCTCGCGCTGTCCCTGCCGTCCCACGGGCTTCAGCGCTGCAGTTTCTTCCTCTCTTCAGCGGTCACGTGGGACCGCTCATTACAGAAATGAATAAGCGGCTCCACCTCCCATAGGGGCGGAGCCGCTTATTCATTTCTCTAATCAGCGGTGCCGGTGACCGCTGATAGAGAAAGAAGCTGCGGCACCGAAGACAGGAGGGGACAGCGCGAGGATCGCCAGGACTAGGTGAGTATAGCATATTCACCTGTCCTCGTTCCAGCCGCCGGGCGCCGATCCATCTTCCCGGCCGGCGCCTGCATCTTCCCGGCGTCTGCGCTCTCTGACTGATCAGGCAGAGGGCGCGATGACGCATATAGTGTGCGCGGCGCCCTCTGCCTGATCAGTCAGAGCAGAGACGCCGGGAAGATGGAGGCGCCAGAACGAGACGCCGGGAGCTGCAATCAAGGGAGGTGAGTATGTGTTTTTTTTTCTTTATTGCGGCAGCGGCGGCACAAATTTATGTGGAACATCTATGGGGCACAATGAACGGTGCAGAGCACCGTATATGGCACAGCACAGCTATGGGGTACAGTGAACGGTGCAGAGCACCGTATATGGCACAGCACAGCTATGGGGCACAGTGAACGGTGCAGAGCACCGTATATGGCACAGCACAGCTATGTATGGGGCACAGTGAACGGTGCAGAGCACCGTATATGGCACAGCACAGCTATGGGGCACAGTGAACGGTGCAGAGCACCGTATATGGCACAGCACAGCTATGTATGGGGCACAGTGAACGGTGCAGAGCACCGTATATGGCACAGCACAGCTATGGGGCACAGTGAACGGTGCAGAGCACCGTATATGGCACAGCACAGCTATGGGGCACAGTGAACGGTGCAGAGCACCGTATATGGCACAGCACAGCTATGTATGGGGCACAGTGAACGGTGCAGAGCACCGTATATGGCACAGCACAGCTATGGGGCACAGTGAACGGTGCAGAGCACCGTATATGGCACAGCACAGCTATGGGGCACAGTGAACGGTGCAGAGCACCGTATATGGCACAGCACAGCTATGGGGCACAGTGAACGGTGCAGAGCACCGTATATGGCACAGCACAGCTATGTATGGGGCACAGTGAACGGTGCAGAGCACCGTATATGGCACAGCTATGGGGCACAGTGAACGGTGCAGAGCACCGTATATGGCACATCTATGGGGCACAATGAACGGTGCAGAGCACCGTATATGGCACAGCTAGGGGGCACAATGAACGGTGCAGAGCACTATATGGTTCACACCTATGGGGAAATATGAACGGTGCAGAGCACTATATGGCACAGCTATGGGGAAATAATGATCTATTTTTATTTTTGAAATTCACCGGTAAATGCTGCATTTCCACCCTAGGCTTATACTCGAGTCAATAAGTTTTCCCAGTTTTTTGTGGCAAAATTAGGGGGGTCGGCTTATACTCGGGTCGGCTTATACTCGAGTATATACGGTAACTTAATTGAGATACCGCGTGACTAGTCATATAAATAGCATATGGCACTATGTTAGTGTGCACACCCATAAGTGAAGGGAGGGAATGTACGGGTGCCGTCATGGGCTCAGAGAAATACCGTTATCGGTAAGAACTATATTTTTCTCTGACGCCCATGGCGGCACCATGGAGAGATTTGTATAGATTGTACATTCAGGGAGGGACCACCGCTTCCAGAACCCTTTTAACGAAGGTAAGGACTGAAGAGGAGATAAGGTCCAATCTATAGTGCCTATAGAATGTAGATGGTGAAGACCAGGCAGCAGCTCTACATATCTGGTCAATTGAAGCTCCGGCCTTCTCCGTCCAAGAAGTTACTACTGCTCTCGTTGAGTGAGCCTTGGCATCTCCCAGGACGGACATTCCACTTGATGAGTATGACAGGCTGATGGCATCCGTGCTCCATCTCGCCAAAGTGGCTTTGGAGGCTTTTTCCCCTTACGGGGACCCTGAAAGCACACAAAAAGAGAGGCATCCTCCCTACTCTTTCTGGTGGCTTCTATATACTGCATCTCTTGACATCTAGTGTATGTAATGATTCTTCCTCATTTTTAGGGATGGGACAAAAGGAGGGAAGAGATATCTCTTGAGTTCTGTGGAACCAGGATGCCACCTTTAAGAGGTATGCTGGGTCTATTTTGAGAATGACACTAATCCTCAAAAAACTAAGTCTAAGGAGGGTTAGCAGATAGATTCTGTATGTCGCTAACTCTACGAGCAGATGTGAGGGCAACGAGCAGGGATGTTTTAAGGGCTAGGAATTTCAATGAGATATCTCCTAAGGGTTCGAAGGGCAGTTTAGTCAGGGCTTTAAGGACCAAATTGAAATCCCATTGAGGGGTAACTTTTACTGGAAGTGGTCTCGATCTACCTGCTGCCCTGATGAACCTGGAAACCCACCGATTCCCAGCCAAATCATCGTTAAATAGGGCTCCCAATGCTGCCACATGGACTTTTAGGGTACTTGTGGCTAGACCGATCTCCAACCCGTTTTGTAAAAATTCAAATATGGATTTAAGAGGGACCTCTTCCTCTATTTTAGCGACCGATGATGAAAGGAATTTTTTCCATATCTTCCCATACTGTTTTGTTGTAGTCAGTTTCCTACTTAGTAAAAGAGTAGATACCAGCCCTGGAGAGAAACCTCTGCTTTCTAGTAGCTTCCTCTCAAATGCCAGGCTGTCAAGTGTAAGCTCGTAACTTGTGGATGGTGAACTGGGCCCTGGGAGAGTAACTTTGGGAGGTCTGGGAGTACCCACGGGTCAGATATCAACATTCTCCTCATCCAAGAGAACCAAGGCCTCTTCAGCCAGAATGGGGCTATTAAGATCACATGAGACCCCGTCCCGTCCCCCCGAATCTTCTTCAGCACTGCTGGAATCAGAGCAAAAGGGGGAAACGTGTAAGCCAGCTGATGTAGCCATGAAATCAGGAACGCATCCAACGCCACTGGATTCCCCAGTGGAGTTATGGGGCAAAAAGGTTGTTTGCGAAGAGGTCTATGTTGGGTATCCCCCCATTTTTCTGTAATCTGGGTGAATAGTCTGATTTAGCTCCCATTCCCCTTGCTTTAGATGGGAACAACTCAGAAAGTCTGCTTTGTAGTTGTCCACCCCCTTTATATGCAGACTTGTCAGAGATAGAAGGTTGCTTTCGGCTATTTGAAATATTGACTCGGTTACTTCCATCAGATTTTGAGAGCGAGTACCCCCTTGGTGATTCAGGTACTCTACTACTACCCTGTTGTCCGACATAACTCTGATGTGGTGAGAGTGAAGGGCCCCCAGGAATTCCAGCAGAGCGAACTTGACTGCTAGAAGTCCCTTCATATTGGAAGATTCTTTTGCTAGAGACAGCGACCAGGTGCCTTGGGCTAATAGGTCGCCCATATGAGCCCCCCACCCACTGGGGCTTGCGTCTGTGGTTACAATTTTTGAAATTGGAGTTATCCACGGGACTCCCTGGGAAAGATTTTTTTGCGATGTCCACCAGGTTAGTGTGCGTGGAGATAACCTGAACCGACCTTCTAAATGCCCCCTTAGAGAGACTTCCTCTGACAAAATTTGCCATTGAAGGTCTCTCGAATGGAGCTGAGCCCATTGGACCTCAGGGATGCATGAAGTCATGGATCCCAAGAGGGACATAGCCTGGTGGAGAGTTATGGAGGGGAGAGCTTGTATCTTGGACACCAGCCCTGTTATTTTTTGTATTTTCCCCCCGGGAAGGCGGCATTTCTCCTTTACAGAGTCTAGGGTGAGACCTAGATATTCCTGGACCTGTGAAGGCAACAACCTGGACTTTTTTAAGTTCATCAGCCAGCCCAGCTCCTCTAGAGAACGTATTATTGTTTCTAGTTGATTGCTGCAGTGTTGGGGAGAGGAACCTATTACCAAAAGGTCGTCTAGGTATGGCACAATCAGGATGTCCTGTTCTCTCAGATGAGCCATTACCTCCGCGACTAGCTTTGTAAATATTCTCGGGGCTATGGCTAGTCCGAAGGGTAGGGCTGAAAACTGAAAGTGGTGTAACACCCCCCTGATGTAAACTGCTATCCTGAGAAACCTCTGGTGATTTCTATGGATAGGGACGGATTAGTAGGCATCCTTCAGGTCCAGGACTACCATGAAACACAGAGGAAACAGCATTTTTATAGATGTCTTTATTGTTTCCATCTTGAACGCTTGTACCTCTAGGTATTTATTTAGGTTTTTCAAGTTTTTTATAGTCCTGTATGCCCCGTCCGTTTTTTTTCTTAGGAACAGAGGGGAATAGTATCCTTGCCCTGTTTCTTGAGGGGGAACTTCCAGAAGGACTCCTTTGTCCACTAGTCCAATGACCTCGTTTTCCAGTGCAAGCTGTTCTTCCACTGAAGACCTTAGTGATGTTATCATAAAGAAGGGGCGAGGGATTTTGAGAAATGTCAGTTTCAGCCCTGATTTTGTTATGCCCAAGATCCATGGGCTGTCGGTAATTATCTCCCAGGCCGAGAGAAAGAGTGACAATCTCTCCCCCCCCCCCCCCCCACCTGGGGCAAACCTTCATTGGGAAGGTCTCCTGCTATCGCTGGGGTTTTTATTAAACAAGAATCCTTTTTTTCTTATCCTCCCATTTTTCCTGGTTTCCCCCCGGCTTTTTACAGAAAAGACCATTGCTCCAAAAGGGCCTTCTATAAGAGGGGAAACCCAGGGAGGGAGAAGATTTTTTCTTATCCCCCGCCTTCTCTAGGATGTCATCTAAGGTGGGACCAAACAGAAATCCCCCCTCACAGGGAATGGTACATAATTTTGATTTGGCCAGCACTTAAGCCAGAGGGCACGCCCAGCCACGTTAGAAAAAACTGCTGATCTAGCAGCTAATCTAATAGAATCGGCAGAAGCATCTGCCAAAAATGCAGGCGCCCCCCCTTATTACCGGCAAGATGTTTAGTATGGAGTCTCTGGATGCTTCCCCTTTTAGCTGGCCTTCAAGTTGGTCTAACCAAACCATTAACAAACGGGATGTGCATGCGGCGGCAACTGCCGGTTTTAGACCTCCCCCAGCTGCTTCCCAGGAACTTTTGAGAAAGGCGTCCGCCTTTTTGTCCATGGGGTCCTTCAAGACCCCCAATGTCCTCAAATGGGAGGGCGAATTTCCTTGCTGCCTTAGCTATAGCAACATCTAGTTTGGGGTCTTTTTCCCAGAAGGAGCAAGATTCATCCTCAAAAGGGTACTTTCTTTTTGGTGTTAATAACGCCTTCCTTATGGGTTTTTCCCACTCTTTTTTGATTAGTGCGGATATTGTCTCGTTAAGGGGAAAAGCTCTCCTCTTTTTTTGCTCAAGATCCCCCGAACATGATGTCCTGTACCGATCTTTTGGGATGAGAGTCCACTAACCCCATAGTGCTTCTAACTGCTTTAATGAGGCAGTCAGTGTCTTCCAAGGGAAAACAACTGTGACCCCCAGAGGAAGAAGAGGATGATGATGCAGAAGAAGAGGAGTTAGACGTATCTGAGTCTACATCATCACTGTCCATATTAGACACTGGAGACGGGGACCTGTGCCTAGTCTTCCTCTGTTTTTTTCCCCTCTTAAGGGATCTAAAGGTGTCTTCTACCTGATTTTTTATCAGGGTTTTGAGGTCGGCTGCAAACATGGGAAGCCCTTCGGACACTGTCTGCTGTATACACGTTACAAAGTCTTTTCTCCCAGGTAGCTGGAAGTTCTTCTCTACAAAGGGCACAAATCCTATGCTTAGTTTTGCCTAAGCTATTCTTCCCCTAAAGCAGGGGTCCCCAACTCCAGTCCTCAAGGCCCACCAACATGTCATGTTTTCAGGATTTCCTTAGTCTTGCCCAGGTAGTAATTGCATCACCTGTGCAATGCAAAGGAAATCCTGAAAACATGACCTGTTGGTGGGCCTTGAGGACTGGAGTTGGGGACCCCTGCCCTAAAGTAAAAAGAAACAAATATACCCTTACTGTCACTGACTTTCACGAAGATCACTTACCACCTCACGGACCCATAAATACCGTTTGGGGATGCTCTGCATCTGTCTTTTTGCCGGACGCCGTACTGGACTCCTGGCTATGCTGGGACCTTTGGCGTTCTTTACCAGTATCTTGGTGTCCTTTTTGCTGTCACCGCTTTTGCTACTGCTGCGGCGATGCTGGTGGCGATTCTGGCAAGGGTGATGCCCCCAGGTTGCTCATGGTGCCTATGCTGTTGTTTGCTGTGGCGGTGCTGTAGGCTGCTGCGGCTGTGCCACCGAAGCAGCTAAGCAGGGCACCTTTTATGCAGCGGTAATTACCACCGCCTAATTTAACCCTGTGCATGCGCAGTAGCGCTGTTTGCCGGCGCATGCGCAATGGCCCACCATCGTGGTAATCCCAGCCAAATCCCGCACACGCGCAGTCGGTTCCAAGATGGCGTCGCGCATAGCACGCATGGAACGCTGCACACCGGAGCTTCCGGATTATTTTGCAGCTTGCAGGCTGATTTTTCGGGAGGTAGAGCGCCACTCTCCTCGCAGCCACAGAGGGACCCCCTGGATTGCTGCAACATCTTACCCGGGGAGGTGGCCGCAAACTCCCTGCCACCTCCCCCGCACACCCTAGAGGCCCACTAGCCCCAGCGGTGGCGTTTCGGGTCACCACACCAGCCGAGGCACGGGGACCCCCGCTGCCTGAGTCGGACTGATTGGCCCCGGAATCCAACGATGTCTTCTTGTCGGTAAGCTGTAGGTCTCCCATCAAGGACAGGAAACCAACTGATGCGGAGAGTGGTACAGCCTTTTTTATCTGTAGGTTTCCTGTCCTTGGTGGGCGGATCCCCTCTCTCCGTGGTGCCATCATGGGCGTCAGAGAAATACACACTTACAGTCGAGCATTTATTTCTCAAACATGTCTGTTTGGATCAAAACAATGGTAGTTTTTTTCTGTTGCTACTGCAGCAGTATCTCTGGTTAACTAGATCAGACTGAATAATGAATCTGTAGGACAATGCTTTCAAATGAATTATAAAGATTTTTTTTAACAATATTTAAAAAAAAACATACATGACAAGGTTGGGGTATGAGGAAGTAAGAGGGTTGGGAATGAGCTCTAGATCAGTGTTTCTCAACATCGGCCCTCAAGACCCCCCAACATGTCATGTTTTCAGGATTTCCTTACTATTGCTTGGGTAGGCGATGAAATTATCACCTGTGCAGTTCTAAGGAAATCCTGAAAACTTGACCTGTTGGTGGGTCTTGAGGACTGAAGTTGAGAAACACTGCTCTAGATAGTCAAGCTGGAAGCAATAAAACCATGGGCACTTCAGGAGATCTTTAGTTTAGCCATTATGCATTTTCGAGGCTATATGCACACTCTGCGAATTACTCTGCAGATTTTTGCGGACTGATTTTGGTAAATCCGCACTGCAGATTACCTGCGGAATTACCTCGGATTTACCGCTTTTTTGCGGGTTTTGTGCAGTTTTACACCTGCGAATTCCTATTATGGAGCAGGTGTAAACCGCTGCAGAATCCGCACAAAGAAATAACATGCTGCAGAATAAACAACGCAGCGTTTCCGCGTGTTTTTTTTGCCACAGCATGTGCACTGCGGATTTTGTTTTCCATAGGTTTACACGGTCCTGTAAATGTATGGAAAACTGCTGCGAATCTGCAGCGGCCAATCCGCTGCGAATCCGCAGCAAAATTCGCAACGTGTGCACATACCCTGGAGGAACCAATCAGCTCATTTCTTACACATAAATGTAGAGATATCGCTGTATAGGCGCTCGTTCCCCAGTAAAAATATCTTCTTTGTAGAGACTGGATGAGCAAGTTATAAGAAATTAGTGTAGAAGCGGACATGTACAGTATATGTCAATTCACATGGACTGCTTTAACAAAAGTGCACCTCCATGTTCGGCACATTGGATCTCTACAAATAAAGATTTTATTGGTGGGTGGAAAAGTGCTTACACAGCCCTACTACTGCCTCCAGGAAAAAGCACACAGTGCATGATGCAGACTGAAAATTGCAAACATATGAGCTTAGTGCCCAATTTGTGTTTCTGGCGACATATCCCTAGAAATTATTCAGTGGGCTCCGCCCGCTAAAGTAATGACAACTGCATGAATCTAAAAAGAAAAACTAGAAAGCACGTTGCATGATTTTTAAATAATTAAATTGCATGAAATAAGTATTTGATCACCTACCAACTAGCAAGATGTCTCGCACAGACCTGTTAGTTTTTTTAAGCCCTCCTAATCTGCACTTATTACCTGTATTAACTGCACCTGTTTGAACTCGTTACCTTTATAAAAGGCACCTGTCCACACAATCAATCACACTCCAACCTCTCCAAACAGGTGTTGGCAATAACTAAATCACACTTGCAGCCAGTTGACATGGATTAAAGTCAACTCAACCTCTGTCCTGTGTCCTTGTGTGTACCACATTGAGCATGGAGAAAAGAAAGAAGACCAAAGAACTGTCTGAGGACTTGAGAAACCAAATTTTGAGTAAGCATGAGCAATCTCAAGGCTACAAGTCCATCTCCAAAGACCTGAATGTTCCTGTGTCTACCGTGCGCAGTGTCATCAAGAAGTTTAAAGCCCATGGCACTGTGGCTAACTTCCCTAGATGTGGACGGAAAATAAAAATTGACAAGAGATTTCAACGCAAGATTGTGCGGATGTTGGATAAAGAACCTCGACTAACATGCAAACAAGTTAAAACTGCCCTGCAGTCCGAGGGTACAACAGTGTCAACCCATACTATCCATCGGCATCTGAATGAAAAGGGACTGTATGGTAGGAGACCCAGGAAGACCCCACTTCTTACCCCGAGACATAAAAAAGCCATGCTGGAGTTTGCCAAAACTTACCTGAAACAGCCTAAAACGTTTTGGAAGAATGTTCTCTGGTCAGGTGAGACAAAAGTAGAGCTTTTTGGGCAAAGGCATCAACATAGAGTTTACAGGAGAAAAAAAGAGGCATTCAAAGAAATGAACACGGTCCCTACAGTCAATCATGGCGGAGGTTCCCTGATGTTTTGGGGTTGCTTTGCTGCCTCTGGAACTGGACTGCTTGACCGTGTGCATGGCATTATGAAGTCTGAAGACTACCAATAAATTTTGCAGCATAATGTAGGGCCCAGTGTGAGAAAGATGGGTCTCCCTCAGAGGTCATGGGTCTTCCAGCAGGACAATGACCCAAAACACACTTCAAAAAGCACTAGAAAATGGTTTGAGAGAAAGCACTGGAGACTTCTAAGGTGGCCAGCAATGAGTCCAGACCTGAATCCCATAGAACACCTGTGGAGAGATCTAAAAATGGCAGTTTGGAGAAGGCACCTTCAAATATCAGGGACCTGGAGCAGTTTGCCAAAGAAGAATGGTCTAAAATTCCAGCAGAGCATTGTAAGAAACTCATGGATGGTTACCGGAAGCGGTTGGTCGCAGTTATTTTGGCTAAAGGTTGTGCAACCGAGTATAAGGCTGAGGGTACCAATACTTTTGTCTGGCCCATTTTTGGAGTTTTGTCTGAAATGATCAATGTTTTGCTTTTTGCTTCATTCTCTTTTGTGTTTTTTCATTTAAGACAAATTAAATGAAGAAGATAATACCAAAGAATTTGTGATTGCAATCATTTTCAGAAAGAAAATGAGTATTATCTGACAGAATTGCAGGGGTGTCAATACTTTTGGCCATGACTGTAGCTATTCAGATAAGCTCTTATCCAAAGCTATTCGATCAACCTTAGCCAGTTCATGCCCAGGCCTGTTTTGAAGTTTGCCAATGACCATCTGGATGATGCAGAGGAGGCATGGGAGAAGGTCATGTCAGATGAGACCAAAATAGAACTTTCTGGTATCAACTCCACTCGCCAGTGCAACCCCAAGAGCACAGTCAAACTGTGAAGCATGGTGGGGGAAACATCAATTTGGGGGTGCTATTCTGCAAAGGGGACAGGATGACTGCACTGTATTTAAGGGGGGATGGATGGGGTCATGTACTGTGAGATTTTGGCCAACAACCTCCTTACCTCAGAAAGAGCAGTGAAGATGGGTCGTGGCTCGGTCTTCCAGCATGATAACGGCTCGAAACACACAGCCACGGAAACTAAAAAGAGTGGCTCTGTAAGAAGCATTTCAAGGTCCTGAAGTAGCCAAGCCAGTCTTCAGACCTGAACACAATAAAAAAAATCTTTGGAGGGAACCAAAACTAAGTGCTACCCAGTGACAGCCCCGAAACCTGAAAGATTTGGAGAAGATGGCAAAAATGCCTGCTGTGGTGTGTACGAACTTGTTAACAACTAGAGGAAACGTCTGACATCTGTAATTGCAAAAAAGGTTTCTGTACCAAATATTAAGTTCTGTTTTCCTACTGTATCAAATAGCGAGCGTGGGAAAATATTCTGAAGAGTTCCCAGGCTCGAGTTCATATGAGGACATCCAGCAGAGGGTGCCTCACCGCAACTGAAGGTAACTACAGGTCATTGACCTACATTCCATTCGTTCGCTGGGGTTTTACTGGCAGGAGCACAGCTGCATTAGCAGGCTCCTGCTTGTAAAATTAGTTAACCCCTTCAGATGGATTTACAGCGTGGGACGAGACTGATCATCGGAAGGTATGGGATATTGTTTATTTTACCTTTTTTACAGAGCGAGGGTCTTCAGGTGGATTATGAGTATAATAAACAATTCCAACAACCTGTGTATTTCTTTCATTAAAAGACTTTGTAATAATGTGTGTGTCTTTTTTAACCATTTCATACTATTGGATTAATAATGGATAGGTGTCATAATTGACGCCTCTCCATTATTAATCTGGCTTAATGTCACCTTACAATAGCAAGGCGACATTAACCCTTCATTACCCCATATCCCACCGCTACACGGGAATGGGAAGAGAGTGGCCAAGTGCTAGAATAGGCGCATCTTCCAGATGTGCCTTTTCTGGGGTGGCTGAGGGCAGATGTTTTTGCTAGCCGGGGGGGGGGGAAGGGGGCAATAACCATGGACCCTCTCCAGGCTATTAATATCTGCCCTCAGTCACTGGCTTTACCATTCTTGCGGAGAAAATTGCGCGGGAGCCCACACCAATTTTTTCCGCGATTTAACCCTTTAAATTAATAGCTAGGAGCGCCCAAATTTTGCACATACACACTACTAACATTAGTAGTGTTGAATATGCAAATAAAAAAGGGATATGAGACGGTTTACTGTATGTAAACCATGTCTCATATTATGTCGGGTTTGGAAAGGAGAAAGCAAAAGCCGGCAATTGAATTACCGGCTTTTAAGCTACAGTTATATGAAAAAGTTTGGGCACTCCTATTAATCTTAAGCTTAATGTTTTATAAAAATTGTTATTTTTGCAACAGCTATATCAGTTTCATATATCTAATAACTGTTGGACACAGTAATGTTTCTGCCTTGAAATGAGGTTTATTGTCCTAAATGAAAATGTGCAATCTGCATTCAAACAAAATTTGACAGGTGAATAAGTATGGGCACCCCACCAGAAAAGTGACAATATTTAGTAGATCCTCCTTTTGCAAAAATAACAGCCTCTAGTCGCTTCCTGTAGCTTTTAATGAGATCCTGGATGAAGGTATTTTTGACCATTTCTCTTTACAAAACAATTCCAGTTCAGTTAGGTTTCATGATCGCCGAGCATGGACAGCCCTCTTCAAATGATCCCATAGATGTTCAATGATATTCAGGTCTGGGGACTGGGATGGCCATTCAAGAACAGTGTAAATGTTCCTCTGCATGAATGCCTGAGTAGATTTGGAGCGGTGTTTTGGATCATTGTCTTGCTGAAAGATCCATCCCCTGCGTAACTTCAACTTTGTCACTGATTTATGAACATTATTGTCAAGAATCTGCTGATACTGAGAGGAATCCATGCGTCCCTCAACTTTAACAAGATTCCCGGTGCTGGCATTGGCCACACAGCCCCAACGCATGATGGAACCTCCACCACATTTTACTGTGGGTAGCAAGTGTTTTTCATGGAATGCTGTGCCTTTTTGCCGCCATGCATAATGCCTTTTTGCATGACCAAACAACTCAATCTTGGTTTCATCAGTCCACAGGACCTTCTTCCAAAAAGAAATTGGCTTCTCCAAATGTGCTTTTACATACCTCAGCCGACTCTGTTTGTGGCGTGCTTGCAGAAACGGCTTCTTTCACATCACTCTCCCATACAGCTTCTCCTTGTGCAAAGTGTGTTGTATAGTTGACCGATGCACAGTGACACCATCTGCAGCAAGTTGATGCTGCAGCTCTCTGGAGGTGGTCTGAGGATTGTCCTTGACTGATCTCACCATTCTTCTTCTCTGCCTTTCTGATGTTTTTCTTGGCCTGCCACTTCTGGCCTTAACAAGAACTGTACCCGTGTTCTTCCATAGCCTTACTATGTTCCTCACAGTGGAAATTGACAGGTTAAATCTCTAAGACAGCTTTTTGTATCCGTCCCCTGAACAACTATGTTGAATAATCTTTTTTTCAGATCATTAGACAGTTGTTTTGAGGAGCCCATGATGCCACTCTTCAGAGGAGATTCAAACAGGAGAACAACTTGCAAGTGGCCACTTTAAGTAGCTTTTCTCATGATTGCATACACCTGGCTATGAAGTTCAAAGCTCAATGAGGTTAGAAAACCAAAAAAAGTGCTTTAGTAAGTCAGTAAAAAGTAGGTAGGAGTATTTAAAACAAGAAAATTATAAGGGTGCCCATACTTATGCGCCTGCCATATTTTGTTTGAATGCAGATTGCACGTTTTCTGTTAGTACAATAAACCTCATTTCAAGGCAGAAACATTACTGTGTCCAACAGTTATTAGATATATGAATCTGAAATAGCTGTTGCAAAAAAAACAATTTTTATAAAACATTAAGCTTAAGATTAATAGGGGTGCCCAAACTTTTTCATATAACTGTATATATATGAGCCTGCTAGATAGGATTGACATTGTTAGAAACTACAAAGTCATATTAACGTCCTCTTTTCTGCAGCCCTTTGCAGAGAAAATCTAAACATAAGTACAATCACATAACAACAGGTGGTGAAAACATATATATCTGACCAGTAGCAGCCCACTAAATGGAATAGTGAATAATTATACAGTATATATCAGCAAATACTTGACGTGAGTGGAATTCTACTTTCAGCTATGCCTAAAAAATCCACTAGAGGGCAAACAAATGCTAAAAAAAATAGAAGGAATAATGTGGACAATGGGTTCTAAAGAAATTAAGACTATAAAAGAGCCTGGTTAAAGAAATGTTTCTTTACCTGAGGCTGGATGCTGAAATATTGTGCAGTGTTGAGAGAAGATTGTATCAAATCCTGCGCCCGACGAGCGCCTTTTCGCTATTCAGCTTCTTCTCAAGATGGGGGGGGGGGGGGGGGGGGGTGATTGTTACTAGGTATTGGGGTGGGTTTTTATTTCCAGACAGCAGGTGTCACGTCATTTGGAGGCAGGGTTATGGGAGGGGAATGTCGGTGGCGCTACTGTGGCCGGATGTGTACTTGGCGTTGTCCTGGCGCATGGCGTCGGTTAGAGACTCCTGTTGCTAAGGGGACTTCCGGTCCAGCGCCTCGTGACGCACGGTGAAACGCACAGCACGTCACATGGTTGGCGCCGGCCGTAAGACAGACGGAGATGCTGCTCCAGCGCATGCGCACCAGCCAAGTATAGGATATCAATGTGAGTACGCATGTATGTGACATACTTGGTTTGGAGTACCACCCGTTATCTAAGTTTACAATTGGGCTATCAGTGACTACCAATCTCAATGCTGGTCGGAGACTAAGAAAGAAAAAGGGGGAAATGTTCGGGCATCTGCACCCAATAGAAAAAGGTCTTGCATAAAGAAAAAAGGAGCCCGTAAAATAGGCTATAAGGAATCCCTTATAAAAAATGCCGTTTTGCATAGGGATGGCATCAGCATGATAAAGACGAGTACCGGTATGTGCCTTATTTATAGAAGAAAATTACCAATTATGTGCTAAATAAAATATAAATTGGGATGGATGTGGAAGGTGTTATAAAGGAAAAAATGGGACGGTGTATTAATGAGTGAGAAGGAATGGGGGGAGGGGTTCTGCAGGCAGAAAGCCTAAAAGAGATATGTTATGTATAAGAGCATAAATACATGCAATTAAGCAAATGCGATATAAATATATAAAAGTATGAATTATTAAAAGTATAAATATTTATACACGTTATGTGAAAAATAGGGGAAAGAAATGGAGATCCATTAGTGGAAAAAAGATGTGAAAAGCATTAAGTTACTTACCAGTAATAGCATTTTTTGGAGGCCCATGACAGCACCACGAGAGAGGGGACCCGCCCATTAGGAACCTACAGATACAAAAGGGCGGCACCTCTCCCACGTATCAGTTGTATTACAGAGCCTGAGAGGACTACCGCGGTTAATAGTATACATATATAAACCTTATATACAATCATATACAACATCTTAATAAAACTGCAATCCAGATGTCACACGTGAAAACAACTTTTTTTTATATATATATATATATATATATATATATATATATATATATATATATATATATATATATATATATATATACACACACTTTAAGGAAGTGCAACCCCCTCGTGAAAAGGGAGGGAACTAAGGGTGCAGACATGGGCCTCCGAAAAATGCCGTTACCGGTAAGTAACTTAATGCTTTATTCGGACTCCCATGACAGCACCACGAGAGATGTAAGCCACCTTAGGGAGGGACTATAGCCTGCAGCACACTTAACCCGAAGGTGAGATCTGAGGAGAACCCAAAGTCCAACCGATAGTGTTTGAAAAAGGTGGAAGGGGATGACCATGTGACCGTCTTACATATCTGGTCGATTGACACTCCAGATCTTTCTGCCCAGGATGATGCCATGGCCCGGGTGGAATGCGCCCTAAGATTCTGCGGAGTCGGACCCCCACCTGCTGTATAAGCCAGAGAGATAGCCTCCCTAATCCATTTGGCTAGTTTTGTATTTTGATAGTCTAAACCCTTTCCTAGGACCTTGGAAGGATAAGAATAGCGCATTATCTCTCTTCCAAGCATCAGTGACTGAGATATATTGTAGAAGGCATCTTCTAACATCTACTGTATGGAGCTCTTTTTCCTTAGGGTTAGAAGGATTAGGGAGAAAGGATGGCAAAACTATCTCCTGCGACCTGTGGAAATGGGACGCTACTTTTGGCAAGTAAGCTGGGTCCGGCTTGAGGACCACTCTATCCTGTAAAAATTCTGCATAAGGGGGAAGTCTGGAAAGTGCCTGGATGTCTCCTATCCTAGGAGCCGATGTTATTGCTACCAGAAAAGCTGTTTCAAGGGACATCTTAATTGAGGTTGCTTGTAAGAGTTCAAAGTGGTCTCTCGTCAAAGATGAAAGGACTAGATTTAGGTCCCATGGTACCGTCTTATTCTTATGTAAGGGTCTAGCTCTAACGACTTCTTAATGAACCTCGAAACCCAATAATTATTGGCAATATTACAAGAGAACAGAGCACCCAGGGACCCAGAGACCTGTACTTTTAGTGTAATTGTGGAAAGATTTAATTCTAACCCCTTCTGCAGAAATTCTAAGATCTGGCATATCGGCACCCCTTCTTTGATGTTGAAATCTGAAAAGGCCATGAACTTCCTACAGGTTCTAGAGTAGCTTTTTGTTGTGATCTGTTTCCTACTTTTTAGAAGGGTATCTACTAAATTTGGGGAGAAGCCTCTGTCTTAACAATGACCGCTCAAACTCCATGCCGTTAAATGGAGTCCCTTCACTTGTGCATGGCTGATCGGTCCCTGGTAGAGCAAGTTCGGGATGTCTGGAAGTACCCAGGGATCGCCTACAGACATTGTTCTGAGCCACGCAAACCAGGTTCTCCTGGGTCAGAACGGGGCAATTAAAATGACTCTCGCTTGATCTTCCCTGATTTTCCTCACCACTAGAGGTAACAGGTTCAATGGTGGGAAAATGTAAGTCAAAGCAAAATCCCATTTTATCAAGAAGGCGTCCACAGCCAGAGGATTCTCCCTGGGATTCAGGGAACAGAATCTTTTTACTTTTCTGTTGTCTCTGGTGGCAAAGAGGTCCACCACTCGTTGACCCCATTTGCGGATAATCTGTTTGAAAATGTCACTGTTTAGAGACCATTCTCCTTGTTTTAGCGTATTGCGGCTGAGAAAGTCTGCTTTTACATTTTCCTTCCCTCTTATGTGAAGCGCAGTCAAATAGTGAAAATGTGTGTCTGCTGTTTGGAATAGGCGATCTGCCACCTGCACCAGAGCCACGGAACGTGTTCCACCTTGATGATTTACATAAGCCACCGCCACCTGGTTGTCCGAAAGGATCCCAACATGGTGTCCCTAAAGATATAGGAGTTTTTTTAAACTGATAACTCAATCGCCATTAACTCCCTCTGATTGGATAAAGACGTTGTGTGGGAGTCCCACTGTCCCTGAACTACAATGTCACCCATGTGGGCCCCCCACCCCGAGGGGCTAGCATCTGTGGTTATCACCCGAGTTATATGTGTTACCCAGGGAACGCCTGCAGATAAATTATCTTTATCTAGCCACCACCTAAGGGATATAAGGTTTACCGGCCTCAATGTTTTCTTTTCGCGTAAGGACCCTCCCAAGGCTTTATCATTAATCAAGACATCTTTCTGTAGGGATCTAGTGTGAAGCTGAGCCCATTTGACAGCCGGAATACACGATGTCAGGGACCCTAACAGGGACATAGCCTGTCTAAGAGTCATGGAGGATGTATTAATTGCTCTTAACACCTGTTGCTGAATTTGATCTGACTTATCCATAGGGAGACGACACTGTTGGGTAGCTAAATCTAACAGTAGACCTAAAAACTTCTGAACTTTTAGGGGCTGTAACTGTGATTTTTCATAATTTATTATCCAGCCTAGGTGTTCCAACTTAATTCTAGCTACTCCCAATTGTGATAAGCAACGATCCATTGAATTCCCCACTATGAGGAAATCATCTAAGTAGGGGAAAAATAAGAATATTGGATTCCCGTAAATGTGCCATGACCTCAGCAACTATCTTAGCAAATACCCTAGGGGCAGCTGATAGACTGAAGGGAAGCGCCCAACACTGAAAATGGCAAACTACTCCTCCCATTAAAACCGCTACCCTTAGAAATTGTTGGAAATCCGCATGGATGGGTACATGATAATATGCATCTTTTAAATCCACTACTACCATAAAACAGTTTTTAAAACAGCATCTTTATTGTTGAACTGATAGACTATCTTGAAAGTATGTTTGACCAGAAATGTATTAAGGTACCTAAGGTTTATGATGGTCCTAAATGTTTTGTCAGGTTTCTGGATAAGGAACAGGGGAGAGTAAAACCCCCTTCCTCTCTCAGATTCTGGAACTATCAGGACATTTTTTAGACATAGAGATGCCACTTCTGCTTCTAACGCCGACTGTCCAAGGGGAAAAGAGCGCAAGGGAGTCAGTTTAAAATTATCCCATGGGGTATGACTAAACTCAAGTTTGAGTCCTGGAGATATAATGTTCCGCACACAGACACTATTTGTGATTTCTGACCATGCTGTGAAAAAGGCTAACAACCTCCCCCCCGGAATTGCTAGTTATTGGTCTGGCTTCTTTCTCTCACTTGAGGAACGACGGAACATAAATCCTGCACCTCTTCTACGCTTATCTTCACATCTAAACCAATCTCTAACGGGTGAAAACGCACGCTTCCTTCCCCAGCCAAATCTCTTCTTGTTGAAGGGACGACATTAGGACATGGATAAATTAGGGAACTTCTTTTTGTCATCCCCGGCCTTTTCTAGTAGCTCATCCAAGGTCGGACCAAACAAATACTCTCCCTTACACGGAATGGCACAGAGCTTTGACCTCGTCTGTATGTCTCCCAGCCATCATTTCAACCACAGGGCTCTTCTAGCCGCATTAGAGAGTCCTGCCGCTCTAGCCGCCATCTTAACCGAGTTAATAGAAGCGTCCGATAAGGCAGCGACCTCCTGAATTACTGGTAGAGCACTTAAAATAGAGTCTCTAGAGGCCCCGTATTTTAACTGGGTTTCTAATTGGTCCAGCCAGACCATCATTGATCTGGTCGTGCAAGTTGACGCTACTGCTGGTCTTAAGGAACAGCTGCCATTTCCCAGGTTCCTTTAAGGAAGGTGTCGGCCTTCCTGTCAAGGGGGTCCTTAAGGGTTCCCATATCCTCAAAGGGTAGCAACGCTCGTTTTGCCACTTTGGCTACTGCCGCATCTAATTTAGGGGCCTTCTCCCAAGTGCTGACTGCTGGGTCATCGAAGGGATATCTGCGTTTTAGCGCTGGTGGTAAGGAACCTTTTTTCTCAGGTTTCTTCCATTCCCTATTAATAAGCTCCTGAATCTTTTCGCTTAGCGGAAAGGCTCTACGCTTCTTTTGATCCAATCCACTAAACATGATCTCTTCTCTGGACAGCTGAGGTTTGGGTTCCGCTATGTCCATCGTCCCTCTGACCATTTTAACTAACTTATCTATCAGATCAAGGGGCAGAGAGAAGCGGGCAGTGTCTTCATCTGACGAGGAGGACGAGTGGGCCGAATTGCAGGAGCCTTCATCTATATCCTCATCCGCCGAAGAATCAGAGTCCAGATGAGCCTTGTATTTTGAGCTTCCTGCTTGAGACAGGGACTTAATGGACTGCTTAACTTTCGCACTGACCATCTCTTTCAGGCTTGCAGCAACACTAAGGGATTCTTTCGCTACCTGAGTGGGTACAGTAAGGCAATCTAGTCTGGGAAGACCTAATGCCCTCCACCCCTTTCCCTCCCTGAGACCTCACCGTCTGCTGGATACAGGGGGCACACAATTTTGGGGGGCACAAATTGGGTAAGGGGACTCCATAGAGGGCACATTCTTTGTGTTTAGCCTTACTGATGCACTTCTTCCCCTAAAATAAAGAATATGAGGGGGACTGCATCACTGAGTGAACATTCTCGTAGATCACTTACCAGTGGCTGCCGGAAAAAAAAAGATACCGGAATATGAGGGGGATTCTTCCCGGTAGATGCTCCTGATCCTTGTCTAGAGGAGCTCTTCCGACCAGACTCGTCATTCCTCCTGTCATGGTCCTTCCCTTTGGGCTTCTGACATAACTCATTCAGCAGCTGAGGTTGCTACTCACGATCACTCTCCATACCTCACAGAATTGAGGCCAGAAGCAAGGGACCGGACCTGGAGCCTGCTTAAAACCCCTCCTCCGGTCAGCAGACTTGCCAAGAGCTCCCGCCTGTTGGCGCATGAGAGCAGCGTGGGACGCCCGGCCAGGCAGCGGTGCTCCGGACGGCGCCCCTAACATGCCGCCGCACACCCACAGCACCAGCCATACACCCCGGGAGTAGCAACAACCAGGGGGAAATACTTGCCTCGCGCTGGCCTGGAGACAGAAAACCACCGGCGACCGCTCCCAGCTGTGAAGGCCACCGCCGTGCAGCCCTGCCAGGACCACCGTGACGTCTCCAGAATCTCCACACCGGCCGAGGTAGGAGAACACCCCACTACCTGAGTCAGCCGGCCAGCCTGGGATCCATGATATAATCTGTAGAATCCAGTCCCTCTAGAACAGGAAACCAACTGATAGGTGGGAGAGGTGCCGCCCTTTTGTATCTGTAGGTTTCCTGTTCCTAATGGGCGGATCCCCTCTCTCGTGGTGCTGTCATCGGAGTCCGAATAAAGAATGAGTATTTATTACATATAGACGTTTTTCATACGAGTCCTTGTTCAGCAAGACGTCCCAAAAATTTCTTTCTTTTCCGTTCATATTTTCAGTTTCTCCATGAGGGTGTCATCCAGCAATGGACATTCTGACGAGGCAGCGACGGCACACCAAGCAAACCAGACACGGAACACAAGCCCAACGAAAGAGAACCCCAATAAGGAATGGGACACCTGTAGGTAAGTACGAACAATTATAGTTAATTAAAATACAATAAAAAAACAAAAATTGAGAGGAGAAAGTGATTAAAAGGAATAAATAGTGTTAAAACCTAGAAACCAAAGACATCGGAATATAATGCCTAAAGCAAGATTTAAGTAACAATGTCTATTATAGGAATGAAATTAACCCATGATTTTCATTTAGACCAAATGGGGTTATGGTATTCAGACGGAAATTTTCATCTACTTTCTTGTTGTGCAAGTAATTTGCCCAAATCTCCCCCACGTATGCCTAGGTCAACCTGATCTATAGCTTTGAAGATAAAGCCTTTAGTTTGAGAATTTTGATGAGATTTAAAGTGACGGGGCAGGGTCTTAAGTAGTGAGCTATCTTTTATAGTTTTAGATTTTTCAATGTCTCTGAGGTGTTCCTTTACTCTGATCTTAAATTCCAGAGTTGTCAAGTCAATATAGATCAAACTGAATGGGCAGGTAGCGTGATTTACTACTCCATGGGAAGAGCATGTGAGATCTAATAGTATATTGCTTGGATCCATCTGAATTAGTGAAATTTTTTGCCTTTATTAAATTAATGCAGGCTTTACATAGACCACATGGAAAAAAGCCTTGTGATAAGGGCTTGATGTGATGGAATGGGTGAAGGGTCATAATGACTGTGGACTAGCATATCTTTAAGGTTGTGGCTTCTTCTTGCCACCGCTAATGGGTATGGAGAAAGGCATGGTTTTAAAATAGGATCAGTCATCAGAATGTGCCAGTGCCTCTTTAAAATTCCCTTTAGATCATTCCATTGCTTGTGATATGTGGAAATAAGCCTTACCTGTCCATCCTGACAGCTGGTATCTTTATACCGGGGGTACAATAATTGCTCCCTCGGCGTTTTCTTAGCTTTTTTGTAACCATGTTTGATGGAACGCTTACTATGACCTCTATATCTAAATCTTGTGGTCAAATCAAGAGCCTGTTTTTCAAAATTGCTGTTCTCAGAGCAAACTCATTTCGCTCTTAGGAATTGACCAGTAGGGATACCCTTGATGGGTCCTGGGAGGATGAGAGGAAGTGGCGTGCAGTAAGAAAATAGTTGAGGTCGGTTTTCTGTATAAATCGGTGGTAATAGTACCATTGGATGTTGTTGAGATTTTTAAGTCCAAAAATTCCAATTCCTTTCCAAATTTATAAGTTCGCTTTATATTCTAATCATAACTATTTAGTTTTTTCCATCAAGATGTGTAGATTATCTACCGTATCTTCCCAGATGAACCAAGTATCATCTATATAATAAATCCAACCATGAATACTTTGAACTTCACTGATCTCTTCCCCCTGAAAAATATCCCCCTCCCATGCCCCCCCCAAAAAATGGCAAAAAAGGGGGGCACAAGAGGCCCCCATCGCAGTACCCTGCATTTGTAAGTACATTTTCTTGTTAAAGGTAAACACATTATGTTTGAGGATGAAGTCTAGTAGAGTGAGAATAAATTCCACCAGAGGGGGTTCCAGATTACTCATTTGGAGATACCATGATATAGCTTTCAGACCATCATCATGCCTGATGGAAGTGTACAAGTATTAAACGTCAGCCGTTACCATTATCATGTGATCTTCAAGACAAACATGTGCGATGGAAGTGTACTTACGAGTGGTTTTAAGTAATAATCAATAAAATTGCAAATTAACTCGCTTAGACTTCCATTGCCAGATATTATGGGCCTTCCTGGTGGATCTGATGGGTTTTTGTGGCGCTTTGGAATTAGATATAGTGTTGGCAATTTGGGATGGAGGTTCTTGATGTAATCTAACATTTTTAGGGATAATAACGAAGTAACCAAGAAGGAACATAGACAAGCCCTAGCCCAATTACAATCTTCCCTCTTCATGTTCGATACCCATGGTGGAGGTTTTTGGAGTGTTTTAATTTCAGCAGTCACAAATTTAGTTAAGATCTTAATAGCTGGTACTGTGCTGATTGGGGGAAGGTTTATTTCCACATATCACAACCAATGGAATGATCTAAAGGGAATTTTAAAGCGGCACTGGCACATTCTAGTGACTGATCCTATTTTAAAACAATGCCTTTCTCCATATCAACAACAAGAAAGAAGATGGATTTACCGTCTGAATACCATAACCCCATTTCGTCTAAATGAAAATCATGGGTTCATTTCATTCCTATAATTGATATTGTTCCTTAAATCTTGCTTTAGGCATTATATTCCGAGGTCTTTGGTCTAGGTTTTAACACTATTTATTCCTTTTAATCACTTTCTCCTCTCAATTTTTGTTTTTTTTATTGTATTTTAATTAACTATAATTGTTTGTAATTACCTGCAGGTGTCCCATTCCTTATTGGGGTTCTCTTTCGTTGGGCTTGTGCTCCGGGTCTGGTTTGCTTGGTGTGCCATCGCGGCCTGGTCAGAATGTCCATAGCTGGATGATACCCTCATGGAGAAACAAGGACTGAATGAAAGGCTGAACAAGGACTCGAATGAAAAACGTCTATATGTAATAAATACTCATTCTTTTCACATCTTTTTTCCACTAATGGATCTCCATTTCTTTCCACTATTTTTCACATAACACGTATAAATATTTATACTTTTAATATTTCATACTTTTATATATTTATATCGCATTTGCTTAATTGCATGTATTTATGGTCTTATATATACCATATCTTTTTTAGGCTTTCTGCCTTTGCACCCCTCCCCCATTCCTTCTCACGCATTAATACACCGTCCCATTTTTTCCTTTATAACACCTTCCACATCCATCCCAATTTATATTTTATTAAGTACATCTACTATATAACTGTGTAAGGGTCACTTCCGTCTGTCTGTCCTTATGTCTGTCACGGATATTCATTGGTCGCGGCCTCTGTCCGTCATGGAATCCAAGTTGCTGATTGGTCTCGCCAGCTGCCTGTCATGGCTGCCACGACAAATCAGCGACGGGCACAGTCCGATTAGTCCCTCCCTACTCCCCTGCAGTTACTGCCCGGCGCCCGCTCGCTCCATACTCCCCTCCGGTCACCGCTCACACAGAGTTAATGCCAGCGGTGACGGACCGCGCTATGCAGCGTCAATAGTAAAAAAAATCTAATGTTAAAAAAAATAATAAAAAAAAACAAACCTGCTATACTCACCCTCCGTTGTCCGAAGATGCGCTCGTACCTTCCACCAGCTTCCGGTCCCAGAGATGCATCGCGAAATTACCCATAAGACTTAGAGGTCTCGCGAGACCGCTAAGTCTTCTGGGTAATTTCGCAATGCATCCTGAGAACGGAAGATGGCGGCAGCCTCGTGCCCATCGCTACAGCGACGTTGGATCCCAGGGGTGAGTATGTAACTATTTTTTATTTTAATTCTTTTTTTTTTTTTTTTTTAACAGGGATATGTGCCCACACTGTAAAATACTGTGTGGGCTGCGTTGGCTACATGGCTGCTATATACTACGTGGGCAGTACTATATGCTACATGGCTGCTATATAGTACGTGGGCAGTACTATATACTACATGGCTGCTATATACTACGTGGGCAGTACTATATACTACATGGCTACTATATACTATGTGGGCAGTACTATATACCACATGGCTGCTATATATTATGTGGGCAGTACTATATACTACATGGCTGCTATATACTACGTGGGCAGTACTATATACTACATGGCGGCTATATACTACGTGGGCAGTGTTATATACTACATGGCTGCTGTATACTACGTGGCCTATGTTAGATACTGCGTAGGCTGCGTTATATACAACGCATCGGGTATTCTACAATATGTATGTATGTATATAGCAGCCACAAACTATATAGCACAGGCCACGTACTATTTGTAGGCTATATACTACATGGCTCCTATATACTACGCGGCCTGTGCTATATAGTATGTGGCTGCTATATACATTGTAGCATTTCGCATACTACATGACTTGGGGACACTCACTTGGCACGGGATTCAAGCACTCAGGCACGGTTTTTCCACTTAAAGCAGTCTGTTTGGTTTATTCTCTCCATGAACCATAGAAACAAGAACAAACAGTAAACAGTCTTACATCAGACAGATAGATCCTCAATGTCCATAGTAGAGCTCTGCTCTCTCAGGTCTGTGGGCACACAGGCTATGCTATGTCCAGCGCGCAGGCTCTACAGCCTAAACACGGTCTCTCTGTAGTGTCCAGCCGGGACACATGGAAGTCTGTCCACACTGGCAGACTCCCAAACACTTACTACCATGTGCTAAACACACCTCCTTTAGGTAGCCTGTAACCACACCCACAGGTGAGGTATCACCACATGCACTGGTCACATGATCATGACATCACTGCAGGTCCTCAAACTCAAGCACTTCCCGCAGTGAAAAGGGGTACAGTAAGCATCCTCACCCAGAGGTGAGGCATGTGGGTAGCCAGACCCTCCCATCTCTCATAGCTACCCGCAACCCGGACCCAGGTGCACTAAACGACATCTTTAGTGCTCACATGCACTAAAGACAAAATACTCCGGGTTGCATCACAGGGAGCATCCATCCCTGACACATACCTCCCATTAACCACGCGACCACCTGTCACACCACAACATACATATTCTAGAATCGGGCCACCATCTAGTAATTAGTAATTTTCTTTCATAAATAAGGCACATACTCGTCTTTATCAAGCCGATGCTATCCCTTTGCAAAACGGCATTTTTTTTTATACAAGGGATTACTTATAGTCTACTTTACGGGCTCCTTTTTTCTTTATGCAAGACCTTTTTCTATTGGGTGCAGGTGCCCAAACATTTCCCCCTTTTTCGTTCTTAGTCTCCGATCGGCATTGAGATTGGTAGTCACCTATAGCCCAATTGTAAACTTAGATAAGGGGGTGGTACTCCAAACCAAGTATGCCACATACATGCATACTCACATTTATTTCTTATACTTGGCTGGTGCGCATGCGCTGGAGCAGCATCTCCGTCTGACTTACGGAGCCGGACCGGAAGTTCCCTTAGCAACAGGAGTCTCTAACCGACGCCACGCGCCAGGACAACGCCAAGTACACATGCGGCCACAGTAGCGCCACTTACATTCCCCTCCCACAACCCTGCCTCCAAATGACGTGACACCTGCAGTCTGGATGTAAAAACCCACCCGATTACCTAGTAACCATCACGCCCCCCTTTGAGAAGAAGCTGAAGAGCGAAAAGGCGCTCGTCGGGCGCAGGGTTTGATACAATCTTCTCTCAACACTGCACAATATTTCAGCATCCAACCTCAGGTAAAGAAACATTTATTTGACCAGGCTCTTTTATAGTCTTAATTTCTTTAGAACCCATTGTCCACATTATTCCTTCTATTTTTTTTAGCATTTGTTTGCTCTCTATTGGATTTTTTAGCAATAGCTGAAAGTGGAATTCCACTCACGTCAAGTATTCGATGACATATATAATTATTCACTATTCCATTTAGTGGGCTGCTACTGGTCGGATATATATTTTATTTACCACCTGTTATGTGATTGTACTTCTGTTTAGACTTTCTCTGACAAGGGCTGCAGAAAAGAGGACGTTAATATGAATTTGTAGTTTCTAAGAATGTCAATCCTATCTAGCAGGCTCATATATATATGTTTTTTTTTTCAGGAAAACACTGGTCTAAATGTAGATAAATTGTATACTTTCCAATAGATTGTACCATTCCCTCACTTTTGGAGGTCCAGTTTTTTTCCATATTTTTCCTGTCTTTTTAAATGATTTTAAAATTTGTCTCAAAGAATTCTTTTATTCACTTTCTTCTCACTTCATACCTTTTTAGGTAGATAATGTAATATAATTTTCAAGCTATTCATAAAAAAAGCTAATCCGAAGTAGTACGGAACACATTTGTTCTGAATCGGTGCAGCCACCGAAGCAGCTGGGGCAGGAGTGTCGGAGGCCGTGGTGCAGAGAATGGGTCGATGGAAATCCGAATGCTTCGCCAGATACATAAGACCTGATTTGCTGAATTAACATGTTATCTGTTACAGGAGTAGAAGTTTGGGTTGTAGGACATTCCTATGTCTATTGGTGGGTGGGAAAAAAGGCCAAACTGCAGCCGGGAAAAAGAGATCTAGGCTTCCCGGGTCTAGAAGTAAACTGGAGGGGTATAAGAGGCCTCCAATGGAAAAAAGGGGTTCAGAGAGATGGTTGCCATATCAAGGAGGGCGAAACGCCCGGTGATAATAGTGTTACACATGGGTGGCAACGATCTGGGCAAGCGAAAGGTAGCTGATCTGTATAAATGGATGACAACAGACATGGAACGTTTCAGCTGTTTATTCGCGAATATGATACTGGTGTGGACAGAGATGATACCACGGGCAGTCTGGCGTGGCACAAGAGATAAAAAAAAAAGCCATAGAGCGAACAAGGAAGAAATTCAATGCAATAGAAAAAAATAAACGGCAATAAGCCGCAGCCAGCTCACCAACCAGACCATAGATAATTGAGCACGGAGATTCGTCCAGACCAAGACGCCAAGCAATTGCAGTATACGAAAACGTGGAAACTCCAGCTCCAATAAAATGGCAAAATTCTTTATTAGTCCAACTTCATTAAAAAGGACATCCTTACAAAGTAACAAGGACGCAGGTGGTTACATGAATATAGGCAACGCGTTTCGATCACACGGGATCTTATTCATGCCCATATAAAACCCACATTTAGTCTTGCTTATATAGACAATATGGACCTATCACATACTCAATTGAGATCACATGACAAATAGAAAGGTCCTACAGATCACAACTGCATGCATTCTATCACAAGACAAAACGGAAGGTTACAATAGTAATACATACAATGAATACTTATATAAAATATCAACATAGATGATATAAAATGTCATTCCTTTTGTTCCAACCCAAAAAAAGAAAAAAAGAAACAAATATCTAGCCAATGTGGCAGAGTCACATGATGAGACAAAAGGTCCTACAGACCGCAACTGCATACATTTTACCGCACAAAGCAGGCAGGAAAAATTAACCGAAAATGCATGTAGAGAATACAGTAAGGAAGATATTAACAATAATGATATAAGATTTCATTCCTTTTATTTAAACCTGCAGGGGAACGGGTGTTTAAATTGTACATCCAAAAGGCTTCTCTGGTTAGTAGCCGCCTTTTTGTGTCACCCCCACGCCTATGTGAGTAAACTTTCTCAATGCCCTGAACTTTTAAAGTTGTAACATCTCCCCTATGTACTGTATTGAAATGTTTGGAAACCATGGATACATTCCTAGTGGTAAAGTTAGAAATATTGGCATCCCTGATATATTCTGTAATGCGCGTTTTTAGTTTGCGTGTTGTACAGCCTATATATGATAGTTGGCAGGCTGTACATTCTACTTTATATACTACATTTTTTGTGTGACAATTAATGAAATTATTTCTTTTATAATTCTTGTTTTTTTCTGAGTTAGTGAATATATTCCCCAGTTAGAGAGTGTACACACGTACTGCATGCTGTCGTGCCACATTTAAAAAAACCCTTGTACTCTAACCATGTATTCATTTTAGGTCTAATTGTGATTGTATTCGGAGCAATAATATCCCCAATGGTTTGGGCTTTTCTAGCAACCACGTTAACCCCATCCTTTAAGATATCCATAAGAATATGATCCTCGTACAGGATGGGTAATCTATTTTTAATAATATTCTTAATTTGTCCAAACTGGGAGCTATACTGAAGACACACATGGGGCTTATTATTATAATTATGTCTCGCAGAGCGGTTATTTTTATTCGATGTCAGTAAGTCATCTCTACATTTCTTGTTCACTATTTCTGTGGCCCTATTCAGCGACCAATATGGATATTTGCGGGCACTAAATTTTTTCTTCAATTCCCCAAATTCTTTAAGTCTGTCTTCTTCCCTGCTGCAATTGCGTTTAGATCTAATGAATTCGCCAACCGGTATGGCTTTTATTGTATGGGCTGGATGACTGCTAGCAGCATGCAAGATGGTGTTCCCACTTACCGGTTTAATGTGCGTTTTGCTTGCAATGAATTCATCCTTTATACCAAAAAGATCAAGATCCAAAAAAGAAATACTGTATGGATCCCAAACATGTGTAAACTTTATACCAAAATCATTAGTATTGATATACTCTACAAATCCCGGTATGGCAGACACATCGCCCCCCCCAAATAATGAGGGTGTCATCGATGTATCTGCCATACCAGGAGATGCAATCAACGAATGGGTTATTGGCCGAATAGATATACTCTTGTTCCCATAAGGCCATGGTTAAATTTGCCAAAGATGGGGAATATTTAGCCCCCATTGGAACTCCTGATGTTTGTACATATATCTCATCCCCAAATGTGAAAACATTGTGTTTCATAAGAAAAGATATAACCTGTAAACAAAAATCAATTAAATTCTGAGAATATTCTCCACATTCAGTAAGGTGAAATTGTAAGGCTCTTATTGCCACCTCATGTGGTATGCTTGTGTACAGAGATACAACATCACAACTAAGCCATGTGTAACTCTGTTCCCATTTCTTGTTTTTAAAGATTTTCAATACTTCTCGAGTCCTTAATGTACCCTGGCATTCTCAATACCAAGGGCTGAAGCAAAGAGTCCACCCATTCGCATAAGTGTTCCAGACCCGATCCGATACCCGAGACTATGGGTCGCATGGATGGAAAGCCATCCCTTTTGTGCACCTTAGGGAGGCCATACATAATAGGCAACCTTGGATATTGCACATAAATGTAATCTGCTTGTTTTTTGTCTAACACTGCCAAATTTAAACCTTCCGCAATTAAATTAGCTGTTTGTTCATTAATTTTCTTAGTTGGATCTTCTTTTAATTTTTTATAGGTTACAGTGTCAGACAAAAGTTCAGTCATTTTTTCTTTATATTCAACTGCATCCATAATTACAATAAGTCCCCCTTTGTCACTTTTATAATAATGTCCTTCATATTTTTTAACTCATCCAATGACAAAGGGGGACAAAGGGGGACTTATTGTAATTATGGATGCAGTTGAATATAAAGAAAAAATGACTGAACTTTTGTCTGACACTGTAACCTATAAAAAATTAAAAGAAGATCCAACTAAGAAAATTAATGAACAAACAGCTAATTTAATTGCGGAAGGTTTAAATTTGGCAGTGTTAGACAAAAAACAAGCAGATTACATTTATGTGCAATATCCAAGGTTGCCTATTATGTATGGCCTCCCTAAGGTGCACAAAAGGGATGGCTTTCCATCCATGCGACCCATAGTCTCGGGTATCGGATCGGGTCTGGAACACTTATGCGAATGGGTGGACTCTTTGCTTCAGCCCTTGGTATTGAGAATGCCAGGGTACATTAAGGACTCAAGAGAAGTATTGAAAATCTTTAAAAACAAGAAATAGGAACAGAGTTACACATGGCTTAGTTGTGATGTTGTATCTCTGTACACAAGCATACCACATGAGGTGGCAATAAGAGCCTTACAATTTCACCTTACTGAATGTGGAGAATATTCTCAGAATTTAATTGATTTTTGTTTACAGGTTATATCTTTTCTTATGAAACACAATGTTTTCACATTTGGGGATGAGATATATGTACAAACATCAGGAGTTCCAATGGGGGCTAAATATTCCCCATCTTTGGCAAATTTAACCATGGCCTTATGGGAACAAGAGTATATCTATTCGGCAAATAAGCCATTCGTTGATTGCATCTCCTGGTATGGCAGATACATCGATGACACCCTCATTATTTGGGGGGGGGGCGATGTGTCTGCCATACCGGGATTTGTAGAGTATATCAATAATAATGATTTTGGTATAAAGTTTACACATGTTTGGGATCCATACAGTATTTCTTTTTTGGATCTTGATCTTTTTGGTATAAAGGATGAATTCATTGCAAGCAAAACGCACATTAAACCGGTAAGTGGGAACACCATCTTGCATGCTGCTAGCAGTCATCCAGCCCATACAATAAAAGCCATACCGGTTGGCGAATTCATTAGATCTAAACGCAATTGCAGCAGGGAAGAAGACAGACTTAAAGAATTTGGGGAATTGAAGAAAAAATTTAGTGCCCGCAAATATCCATATTGGTCGCTGAATAGGGCCACAGAAATAGTGAACAAGAAATGTAGAGATGACTTACTGACATCGAATAAAAATAACCGCTCTGCGAGACATAATTATAATAATAAGCCCCATGTGTGTCTTCAGTATAGCTCCCAGTTTGGACAAATTAAGAATATTATTAAAAATAGATTACCCATCCTGTACGAGGATCATATTCTTATGGATATCTTAAAGGATGGGGTTAACGTGGTTGCTAGAAAAGCCCAAACCATTGGGGATATTATTGCTCCGAATACAATCACAATTAGACCTAAAATGAATACATGGTTAGAGTACAAGGGTTTTTTTAAATGTGGCACGACAGCATGCAGTACGTGTGTACACTCTCTAACTGGGAATATATTCACTAACTCAGAAAAAACAAGAATTATAAAATAAATAATTTCATTAATTGTCACACAAAAAATGTAGTATATAAAGTAGAATGTACAGCCTGCCAACTATCATATATAGGCTGTACAACACGCAAACTAAAAACGCGCATTACAGAATATATCAGGGATGCCAATATTTCTAACTTTACCACTAGGAATGTATCCATGGTTTCCAAACATTTCAATACAGTACATAGGGGAGATGTTACAACTTTAAAAGTTCAGGGCATTGAGAAAGTTTACTCACATAGGCGTGGGGGTGACACAAAAAGGCGGCTACTAACCAGAGAAGCCTTTTGGATGTACAATTTAAACACCCGTTCCCCTGCAGGTTTAAATAAAAGGAATGAAATCTTATATCATTATTGTTAATATCTTCCTTACTGTATTCTCTACATGCATTTTCGGTGAATTTTTCCTGCCTGCTTTGTGCGGTAAAATGTATGCAGTTGCGGTCTGTAGGACCTTTTGTCTCATCATGTGACTCTGCCACATTGGCTAGATATTTGTTTCTTTTTTTCTTTTTTTGGGTTGGAACAAAAGGAATGACATTTTATATCATCTATGTTGATATTTTATATAAGTATTCATTGTATGTATTACTATTGTAACCTTCTGTTTTGTCTTGTGATAGAATGCATGCAGTTGTGATCTGTAGGACCTTTCTATTTGTCATGTGATCTCAATTGAGTATGTGATAGGTCCATATTGTCTATATAAGCAAGACTAAATGTGGGTTTTATATGGGCATGAATAAGATCCCGTGTGATCGAAACGCGTTGCCTATATTCATGTAACCACCTGCGTCCTTGTTACTTTGTAAGGATGTCCTTTTTAATGAAGTTGGACTAAAAGAATTTTGCCATTTTATTGGAGCTGGAGTTTCCACGTTTTCGTATACTGAAGAAATTCAATGCTCGGAAGAAAAAAATTGGAGAGAGGAAAATGAGGTATCATTGTTCGTCACCACCTGCTGGAAGGGGATAACACAACATTACTAAGACCAGACGGACTTCACCTGACGAATATTGGCCTCAAAAATTATTTTTTTTTTGCATCTGGCTTATAGAAAGGTGTTGAACAGGCCCTAATATTGATGGGGGATGGCGGTTTGGTCGGAGTCCCGAGTAGGAAGAAGCGGAGGAGGGCAAAGGTTCATAACCGCTCGTTGGCCAACTTGCCTGTCGATCGTGGACAGGAGCTCGGAACGAGCCGTCCGTTACAAAATGTAATTTCCATTTCTCTGCGGATGTAATTAATAAACTGTGACCAACCTGTTCAACCCACCAAGGACTGTCTGTGTTTCATTACAGGATTGGAGGCAGGGGGGAAGGCACTGGTTACGACACACAGGTCTCCACAGTCTGGCAGGCGCGGTACTGCATAAGAAGAGCGCCTCTGACTGTGGAGCCCATATAAAAAAAAAAACAAACAATAAAATACTTCAGTGCCCAGTTCCCCCCTCGCACCACCCTTGGTGATGCATTAAGTGGGGTGCCCAGCCTGCCAATAGTTCTTAAAGGGGTTGGGAACTACGGCCACACCTACAGGGGTTAAAATCCAGGAGTCCGGACCAGTAACTTCCTCTTTCCTCCGGCGGACACCTGGAAGCTTTTGTCCCACCTTCCCTCCCTTATAGATGTCAATGAGGTGTGAATTGCCATAATGACTGGCGGATAGATGTAAACGTGTATGTTATTAACCCCTTAATCCCATATGACGTACTATCCCGTCGAGGTAACCTGGGACTTAATTCCCAGTGACAGGATAGTACGTCATAGTGTATCGGCCGCGCTCACGGGGGCCGCGCGGCCGATCGCGGCCGGGTGTCAGCTGACTATCGCAGCTGACATCTGGCACTATGTGCCAGGAGCAGTCACGGACTGCCCCCGGCACATTAATCCCCGACACACTGCGATCAAACAGGATCGCAGCGTTCCAGGGGCATAGGGAAGCATCGCGCAGGGAGGGGGGCTCCCTGCGGGCTTCCCTGAGACCCTCGGTACACGGCGATGTGTTCACCTTGTACCGAGCGTCTCCTCCGTGCAGGCCCGGATCCAAAATGGACGCGGGGCTACATCCGGGTCCTGCAGGGAGGTGGCTTACCAGCATCTGCTTAGAGCAGGCGCTGGTAAGCCTGCAGCTCTGCATGTCAGATCGCTGATCTAACACAGTGCTCTGCAAAGTGTCAGATCAGCGATCTGACCCTATAACATGATGCCTCCCTGGGGCAATGATATAAAGTAAAATAAAAAAAATTCACGTGAAAGAAAAAAAAATATTCATAAATAAAGAAAAAAAAAAAAAAAAATATATATATATATATATATATATATATATATATATATATATATTGTTCCCATAGATACATTTCTTTATCTAAATAATAAAAAAACAATAAAAGTACACAGATTTAGTATCGCCGCGTCCGTAACGACCCCACCTATAAAACTGTCCCGCTAGTTAACCCCTTCAGTGAACGCGGTAAAAAAAAGCCAGGCAAAAAACAACGCTTTATTATCATACCGCCGAACAAAAAGTGAAATAACACGTGATCAAAAAGATGGATATGAATAACCATGAAATCATCATCTTGTCTGCAAAAAACGAACCGCCATACAGCATCATCAGTGAAAAATTTAAAATGTTATAGTCCTCAGAATAAAACGATGCAAAAATAATTTTTTCTTCTATAAAATCGTTTTTATCATATAAAAGCACCAAAACATAAAAAAATGACATAAATGAGGTATCGCTGTAATCGTACTGACCCGAAGAATAAAACTGCTTTATCAATTTTACAAACCGTGGAACGGTATAAGCGCCCCCCCTTCCCCCCCCCCCCCCCCCCAAGAGAAATTCATGAATAGCTGGTTTTTGGTCATTATGCCTCACATGACCAATAAAAACGTCAACTCCTCCCACAAAAAACAAGACCTCACATGACTCTGTGGACCAAAATATGGAAAAATTATAGCTCTCAAAATGTGGAATCGCAAAAACTATTTTTTTGCAATAAAAAGCGTCTTAGTGTGTGACAGCTGCCAATCATAAAAATCCGCTAAAAAAACGCTAGAAATAATAAGTCAAACCCCCCTTCATCACCCCCTTAGTTAGGGAAAATAAAATTAAAAATGTATCTATTTCCATTTTCCGGCTAGGGTTAGGACTAGGGTTTCAGTTAGAATTGGGGGTTTCCACTGTTTAGGCACATCAGGGGCTCTCCAAACGCGACACAGCGTCCGATCTCAATTCCAGCCAATTCTGCGTTAAAAGTAAAACCGTGCTCCTTCCCCTCTCTCTCCCGTGCGCCCAAAGAGGGGCATCAGTGTACTCAGGACAAATTGGACAACAATTTTTGGGGTTCAATTTCTCTTGTTACACTAGGGAAAATAAAAATTTGGGGGGCTAAAAAAATATTTTTGTGGAAAAAAATTATTTTTTATTTTCACGGCTCTGCGTTATAAACTGTAAGCACAACGCCCAAACCCATAATCCCACTAGGGGAGTGGGTAACACCTCATGTATCAATTATATCATATCAGGAGCACAGATATTAATCTGTGATCCAAGAAGTGCCACTATATACATTCATTTTAAAATTCAAATACCTTTATTAGACAATAAATAAAACTAAACATATATGGACATAGACAAGGTGCCTCAAAAAACAACCCAATTGCGGTCAACCGGGAATACATATACTGGAGTCAGGTAAATCCATTATACATACATTGCACAGTAATCTAGTTGGAAGCCCTGATGGCCGGAACCACACAGTTTTCTCCTGTCACACACCCCCAGGAAGAAGCATCACGCGAAACGCGCGTCGGGGTTTATGCGGTCACAGCACGTTAGGAGACAGCACGGAGCAGGTAATATGTATGGGGGTCGGGGCGCACCGCTCATTATACGCTAGCCGCCAGGCAGTGTTCTAGTGTATCACAGATGCTATGTTTGTAAACTCTAGTGACAGGAGAAAACGGTGTGGTTCCGGCCATCAGGGCTTCCAACTAGATTACTGTGCAATGTATGTATAATGGATTTACCTGACTCCAGTATATGTATTCCCGGTTGACCGCAATTGGGTTGTTTTTTGAGGCACCTTGTCTATGTCCATATATGTTTAGTTTTATTTATTGTCTAATAAAGGTATTTGAATTTTAAAATGAATGTATATAGTGGCACTTCTTGGATCACAGATTAATATCTGTGCTCCTGATATGATATAATCTGCGTTATAAACTGTAGTGAAACACTTGGGTGTTCAAAGTTCTCACAACACATCTAGATAAGTTCTTTGAGGGGTCTAGTTTCCAATATGGGGTCACTTGTTGGGGGTTTCTACTGTTTATGTACATTAGGGGCTCTGCAAACGCAATGTGACGCCTGCAGGCCAATCCACCTAAGTCTGCATTCCAAATGGCGCTCCTTCCCTTCCGAGCTCTGCCATGCGCCCAAACGGTGGCTCCCCCACACATGGGGTATCAGCGTACTCAGGACAAATTGTACAACAACTTTTGGGGTCCAATTTCTCCTGTTACCCTTGGAAAAATACAAAACTGGGGGCTAAAAAATAATTTTTGTGGGAAAGAAAATAATTTTTATTTTCACCGCTCTGCGTTATAAAGTGTAGTGAAACACTTTGGGGTTCAAAGCTCTCACCACGCATCTATATAAGTTCCTTAGGGGGTCTACATTCCAAAATGGTGTCACTTTTGGAGGTTTCAATGTTTAGGTACATCAGTGGCTCTCCAAACGCAACATGGCGTTCCATCTCAATTCCAATCAATTTTGCATTGAAAAATCAAATGGCGCTCCTTCCCTTCCGAGCTCTGCCATGCGCCCAAACAGTGGTTTACCCCCACATACGGGGTATCCGCATACTCAGGACAAATTGTACAACAACTTTTTGGGTCCAATTTCTTTTCTTACCCTTGGGAAAATAAAAAAATTGGGAGCAAAAATATAATTTTTGTGAAAAAAATATGATTTTTTATTTTTTATTCCAGTCAATTTTGCATTGAAAAGTCAAATAGCGCTCCTTCCCTTCCGAGCTCTGCCATGCGCCCAAACAGTGGTTTACCCCCACATATGGGGTATCGGCGTACTCAGGACAAATTGTACAACAATGTTTTGGGTCCATTTTCTCCTGTTACCCTTGGTAAAATAAAACAAATTGGAGCTGAAGTAAATTGTGTGTGAAAAAAGTTAAATGTTCATTTTTATTTAAACATTCCAAAAATTCCTGTGAAACACCCAAAGGGTTAATAAACTTCTTGAATGTGGTTTTGAGCACCTTGAGGGGTGCAGTTTTTAGAATACTGTCACACTTGGTTATTTTCTATCATATAGACCCCTCAAAATGACTTCAAATGAGATGTGGTCCTTAAAAAAATGGTGTTGTAAAAATGAGAAATTGCTGGTCAGCTTTTAACCCTTATAACAAAAAAAATGTTGGTTTCAAAATTGTGCTGATGTAAAGTAGACATGTGGGAAATGTTACTTATTAAGTATTTTGTGTGATGTATCTCTGTGATTTAAGGGCATAAAAATTCAAAGTTGAAAAATTGCAAAATTTTCACGAAATTTCCATTTTTTTCACAAATAAACGCAAGTCTTATCGAAGAAATTTTACCACTATCATGAAGTACAATATGTCACGAGAAAACACTGTCAGAATAATCAGAATCCGTTGAAGCGTTCTAGAGTTATAAGCTCATAAAGGGACAGTGGTCAGAATTGTAAAAATTGGCCCGGTCATTAACGTGCAATCCACCCTTGGGGCTTAAGGGGTTAAAAAAAATGCGACGTTTATGTATATATAACTAATTATTGTTAACGTTACCAAGTCACAGCGGAAGAAGCAAAGGAGGGCAAAGGTTTGTAACCGCTCGTTGGTCAACTCGCCTGTCGATCGTGGACAGGAGCTCGGCAGGAACCGCCCATTATGAAATGTAATTGCCTTTTCTCTGCTGATTTAATTAATGAACTGTGACCGACCTGTTTAACCCACCTAGGACTGTCTGTGTTTCATTGCAGGATTGGAGGCAGGGGGGAAAACACTGGTTACGACACACAGGTCTCCACAGTCAGACTATTTTCCTTCCCAACACCCTCTGAACGGTCTTTCGTCTATCAGAATCACTTGATGCAATTGACTGGTATGCAATTGGGCCCACAGTACTCGTGGGATACACTTTGTACATTTTCTATTCAGGTGGGAAACAAGTCTGACTCACTGAAACGAAGAAAAGACCTATAAAAGAATTTTGATGGAATTAGCTTTGATTCTTTTTGGTTCAGGAGTCAACTTAATTCCTCCATGGTGGCTCCGACCCTTGCTAGCTGAAAGTTGCAGTGTTCTACCAATCTGCCAACAATCATTAAATCCTCCAAGAATGGAATTATTAACGTATCCTGCTTTTGAAGATGTGCTGACAATTTCACTATGATTTTCGTAAATACTCTTGGGGCCATGGAAAGACCGAAGCGCAGGGCCCTGAACTAAAAATACCTGACCATTTTGTTTATGAAGAGGGCCACCCTTAGGGATTTCTGCTTTCTTGCATGGATCAGAATATTGTAGTATACGTCTTTCAGGTTCAGCACACATGTAACAAAATGGAAATAGAAGTTTTATAAGCGATTTTTTTACTCCATTTTGAAAGGCCGATGTATCAGGAATTTGTTCAGACTCTTCAAATTTGCCTTCTTTATCAAGAAATGAGGGGAATAGAATCCCCTTTTTTCTTCCTCATCCACTAGTACCTCTATGATAACCTGATTCTGAGCTAGATTGCAAATGTTTGCTTCTAGGGCTAACTGTTCTTCCCAAGATTTCCGGGGGGACATTATTGCAAAAGTTATTGGAGGAACAGTCAGATATTACAACCTCAGGTCTTATTACACTATACCTAGAATTCAGCAATTCTATGAAATTTTTGCCCAGGCGGGGAGGTGGAGGTAGAGGGAAAGTCTTACCTTTATTACACGGGGAATGGTGTCACTGAGATCTCCTTCTCTCCTGAGGAACCCCAAATATGAATCCTCTATTTTTCCCTATTTGTGTCTTTCCATTTTTCTTGATCCCTGGGAGGTCTTTTCTGGCCATACCTTCTGCTCCAAAACAAGCTTTTATACTCCGGTATGGAAAACTGGGAAATCACCATCTTTGTTCAGAATGTCATCCAGAACTTGACCAAAGAGAGCCATTCCATGTGATGGAGAGTAACATGGCTTGTTTTTTTTAGACTGGATATCCTCCGGTCAACATTTGAACCATAGCGATCTACTAGGAGCGTTACAAAGGCCCGCTGACCTGGCCACCAGACTCACAGTTTGCTGATGCATCTGCAATAAAGGCTGACGCTTCCTGCATCAATGGTAGATTGGCCAGGATTGTTTCTCAGAGCATTATCCCTTAGTTGACATTTCAGTTGTTTCAGCCAGATCATCATAGATCTGGCTGTACAGATTGCCAGTATAGCTGATTTCAAGGCGCCCATCAAAGATTTAGAGTTATGCCCTAGGTATCCATCAGTTTTCCTAACCAGACTGTCTTTCAGGATACCCATGTCTTCAAAGGGCAACAGATTTTCTGGATGATTTAGCGACTGCTACGTCTATCTTAGGGCTCTCTCCTCAGCAAAGGGGTACTTTCTCTTTGAAGACCAGGGTCGCAAATGTTTTGAGTTTTCTTCCATTTTTTTTTAATGAGAGCTTGCATTTTCTAATTTATTGAAAACGTATGCTCATCTTCTACTCTAACCCCCTAAACATAATATCCTGATAATGTCCTGGACTGATTTGGGGGTTTTATAATCTATGATGCCCAAGGTAGCCATTACAGACTTGACCAATCTGTCTGTCTTCTACAGGGAATCACAATCTACCGCCCTGTACCACCATCAGAGGATGAAAAGGAGGAAGAAAAAAAAAAAATAAGATCCACATTCCCGTCTGACTTCATTGATTCACCAGAATCAATCAATATTCTGGTTTTCGCTTTCCCATACTATCACTTTTTATGGATTATTGTCTTAAATTAATCTAACTTCTGCCCTAATAACGGATTTTAAATCCTAGGCAAAATTCGGGGATTCCTCACAAATAATTTTCTGGATACATGCGGAGTAGAGTTTCTTCTGCCATGAGCTGGGTAACGTATCCCTGAAAAGCACAAACTCATATTTAAGCTTTGCACTGCATTTCTTAGGCCTTTCCTAGTAATCAAACAACAAAAAAGGAACTAATTATCATGGAGACCTTTCATGGAGATCACTTACCTCTCAGTCATTTAGTAAGGGTACCAGATTCGGAGGCTGGATCAAAATCACAAAATTGTTCTCTCCTGGAGGCAGCGGATCCATGATAAACTGTGCTTCTCTGGCTAGCCTTATGGTCTCTTCTTCTGTCACTCAAGAGTCTGCCTCTGTAGTCCCCACGCTGTTGTTGGTACTGCTGTTGCTGCTGATCCCCAATAATCACAGTGGAATGAAGAGCCAGAGCAAACTCGCTCTTTGGCAGTCAGGCCCAATTTTAAATGAGGGGCCAGCCACAGCATCTCCTGCATTGGTGACCCCTCCTCCAGACCTCCCAGTAAGTGAAGTTACCACTTCCAGGTCAAAAGTCACTGGCACATTCATCATCAGGGCACACCACTTCCAGAAAGCCCAGCGCAGACCCGGAAAACCGCGGTGGCGGGCATGCATGTAAAATGTGCGCTGGTCGCATCCACATGCCCAACACAATCCCCCACTGGATCTGCTGCGGCACCTCCAGGATCCAACACTGGCGTTAATAGCAAGGAGCCATTCTTCCACGCAACCAGGCCTGGGTAAGCTTCTTCTGTTCTTTTCCGCACCTGATTCTTCAGATACACGTTCCCTCAAGGACAGGAAACCAACTAATGCAGGGGAGAGGTTACGCCCTTGATGAGCAGATCCCCTCTCTCGTGTGGTGCTGTCATAGAGAAAGGAAAATACGTAAGCTACTTACCGGTAGCGGTGTTTTTCAGGAGCCCATGACAGCACCACGAGAGAGGTGATCCGCCCTTTAGGGACAGGAAACCTACAGACATTAAAGGGCGGCACCTCTCCCGCATCAGTTGGTTTACAGAGCATGAGAGGGCCTCCCTGGTTAGTAGCACATAATCAACTTAAAATATAGTACAATTCACCATGTGAGTAAACGTAAAGGAAAAGAAAGTGTTGAGCCATACAAGAAAAAAGGGGTAAGGAATATAAGGGTGCTGTCATGGGCTCCTGAAAAACACCGCTACCGGTAAGTAGATTACGTATTTATTCAGTCGCCATGACAGCACCACGAGAGACTTTCAGAGAAGTAAAAGAGACTAGGGAGGGACAACTGCCTCAAGCACCCTTCTTACAAACGTGAGATCAGAGGAGCTGCCCAGAACCAGTCTATAGTGTTTAAGGAAAGTAGATGGATGAGACCATGTGGCCGCCTTACAAATGTCTTCAATTGACACCTCTGATCTCTCTGCCCAGGAAGTAACCATGGCTTGAGTGGAGTGAGCTTTTATACCTTCCGGGATCTGCATGCCACCTGCTGTATAAGCTAAAGAGATCACCTCCCTGATCCATCTAGCTAGTGTGTTTTTGGATATTCTAAGCCCCTTTCTAACTCCCTGAAAGGATACAAATAGGGAATTATATTTCTTCCAAGTGCTAGTAGCTGAAATATACCTAAGAAGGCACCTTCTTACGTCTGGAATTTACGTTCCTTATCATTGGTGGGATTAGGACAGAACGAAGGTAGAACAACTTCCTGCAATCTATGAAATTTTGAAGCTACTTTTGGAAGGTAAAGAGGATCAGGTTTCATAATGATTATCTTCTCACATGTACGGAGGTTGTATAGACAGAGCTTGTAGGTCACTAACCCTCCTTGAGGATGTGAGCGCGACAAAAAGGGCTGTTTTTAAAGATAGGATTTTAATTGGGGCAGTATCAATAGGTTCAACTGGAGCTTGCGTTAGAGCTGAGAGCACAAAATTTAGGTCCCAATTTAATTTTTCCTTAATAACAGGCCTGGACCTAGTTGCTGCCTTGAAGAACCTAGCTATCCAGTGATTACTGGCTAAATTACTATTGTATAGTGCCCCCAGAGCCGACACTTGAACCCTGAGAGTGCTTGTGGCTAAACCCATTTCTAATCCTTTCTGTAAGAATTCCAAAATTTTGTTAATACAGACTTTCTGGTCAATATGTGCCCCCGAGACGGCTAAGAATTTTTTCCAAATTCTAACAAATGTTTGATGTAGAAGCCTTCCTACTCTTTAGGAATGTATTTACAAGATCTCGAGAAAACCCTTTCCCCCTTAGTAATGACCTCTCAAATTCCACGCCGCTAGATGTAAATTGGCCACTCGTGGATGGAGAATTGGGCCCTGGGAGAGGAGGTCTGGTATTTCTGGGAGAATCCAAGGCTGGGAAATGAACATCTTCCTCAGCCAAGGAAACCATGATCTTCTGGGCCAGAATGGGGCTACCATGATTACCCGGGCCCTGTCTTGCCGTATCTTCCTCAGAACTATCCGAATTAAATTTAGAGGGGGAAGGCATAAGCGAGACTTAAGTGCCACGAGATTAGGAGAGCTTCCACCGCATACGGGTTCTCTCTGAGGTTTAAGGAGCAGAATCGATGTAGCTTCCTGTTTTCTCTGTCTGTTTGCGAAAAGGTCTATGCCTGGGCACCCCCATAATTGTACGATCTAGGTGAAGATGGTCTGATTTAGTGTCCAATCTCCCTGTCCGAGTTTGTTGCGGCTTAGGTAGTCGGCCATGACATTGAGCTTTCCTTTTATGTGAAGAGCCGTACGAGATAGTAGATGATTTTTGGCCATCTGAAAAATACGATCCGCGACCTCCATTAACGAACCAGACGGAGTACCTCCTTGATGGTTAATATAGGCTATGGTTACCTGGTTGTCTGAGAAAATCCTGACGTGTCGACCCTGTTGGGGTATAAGGAAACTACTTAAAGCACGTTCTACCGCTAATAATTCTTTCAGGTTGGAAGATGAATTCTGTTCGTATTGAGACCATAGTCCCTGGACCCAACTACTCTCCATGTGTGCCCCCCATCCCCTGGGGCTAGCATCTGTAGTTATTATTCGAGATACATTATATATTCAGGGGACACCTCTACGTAAATTTGGTATGTGTGTCCACCAATGTAAAGATTGTATAGATTCAGTGGATAGTGAAAATTTACTGTCAAGATAGCCTCTCAGGTAACGGGTATTACGTAAAACGTCCCACTGTAGTGTTCTGGTGTGATATTGAGCCCAGAGAACTGCCGGGATACATGATGCGAGTGATCCTAATAGTGACATTGCCCCTTTAACAGAGACTGATGGATTATTAATCACTCTGGTTGCCAGCCGTTGAATACTATCCATTTTTGACTCTGGAAGGCGACATTCCTGCCACCTAGAGTCTAAGACAAGACCCAGAAACTCCTGTACCTTTGAGGGCTGTAAAAAGATTTTTTTGAGATTAATGATCCACCCCAATTTCTGCAATGCTGACGTCACCTTCCCCAATTGGTCCGTGCAATGTGACTCTGAATGTCCCACAATTAATAAGTCATCTAGGTAGGGAATTATTAAAATGTCTTGTTCATGAAGGTGTGCCATGACCTCTACCATTATTTTAGTAAATACTCGGAGTGCGACCGCGACTCCAAAGGGAAGTGCTCGGTATTGGAAGTGCTCTATTGTACCATAAATTGAAACTGCCATTCTAAGAAATTGTTGGTGGTCTGCGTGTATTGGGACATGATAATAGGCGTCTTTCAAATATAAGACAACCATGAAGCAATTGTTAAACATAAGTTTTATTGCCGTCTTTACAGACTCAATTTTGAAGGAAGGAACCAGCAGAAATGTATTTAGGCCCTTTAAATTAATGATGGTACGGAAGGATCCGTCAGGTTTTTTAACCAGAAAGAGGGGGGAATAAAACCCCTTACCTCTCTGTACTGTGGGCACTTTAATCAGCACTCCTTTTTGCTGCTGAAGTTCCTAGACTTATGACTCCAGTGCCAATTGTTCTGCAGAAGAAGAACGGATGGGTGTTGACAAAATTTGTCTTGAGGAATTCATTTGGAACTCGAACTTTAGACCAGTTGCAATAATACTGAGGACCCACGAGCTATTGGAAATTTTCAATGAGACAGGGTAGAAGGCTGAAAGTCTGCCCCCCCCCCACCTGGTCCGGCAGTCATGGTGGCTTTCTATAGTCCCGAGAGGTGTTAAACATATATCCTCTACCTCTTTTCCTGTTACTTGCAGATAGGAAAATGGGGCCGGTCACAGGAGCGCAGAATGAAGGACTCAGACGCCAAGTAGATTTGAGCCACAATGCGTTTCAATGGCATACCATTTGGTATGCCGTTGAAACGCGTTGTGGCTCAAATCTACTTGGCGTCTGAGTCCTTCATTCTGCGCTCCTGTGACCGGCCCCTTTTTTCCTATCTGCAAGTATTATCCTCCACTGGAGGTACCCGGCTGGAGCTGCGGGGACTCGGGCGCCCACCTCCCCCTTCCTGGGACTACTGCTAGCGCTCCACACACAAACCGCCAACTATTGTTTTTCATGTGCAAATCTTTTCCTGTTACTGTCATATCTGGATCTTTCTCTATTTGATCTTCTGCGGTTAAACCATCCTCTATTGTAATCCTGTCTGTATGAGGGTGTTCCTAGGAAAAGAAACGTTTTTTATTATCGTCCGCCTTTTCCAACAGTTCATCAAGTACTGGCCCAAACAAATGCGCCCCCTCACAGAGACTGCCACATAGCTTTGATCTGGCCTGTAAATCTCCTGGCCAACATTTTATCCATAAAGCCCAACAGGCTGCATTAGAAAGGGCTGAAGATCTGGTTGCCAATTTCACAGAATCTGCCGAGGCATCTGAAAGAAAAGCTGCTGCCTCCTGAATTATAGGTAGGGAGGATAGGATCTCATTCCTAGGAACTTTGTTTTTGAGTTGATCTCCTAGGCGGTCAAGTCACATCATTAGTGACCATGCTGTGCAAGTGGCTGCAATTGCTGGTCTCAGGGATCCTGCCAACATTTCCCAAATATTATAAGAGCAGAATCCCCCCTCAAATCACCCCATTTTGGAAATTACACTCCTTTGGGCATTTATCTACAGGTCTAGTAACGGAGTATTGGTGTTTTCCAGAAACATGTAACAATGGATGATGTAAAGCGAAAAATGTAAATCTGCCATTGTAGTGTTCAGTACATTTTATTGACCATACATTGTGCACAGCTCATGATTCTGGAGCCACACACACTGTAAATTGTGCAGACTCTCATTGTTACAGAAATGCCAACTATGTGGACACTAAATGTGGTTTAAATTGTAGAAAGAAGCTATGGAGAAAAGCGAACACAATAGAGTAACCCTATTTAAGGAAGACAGAAAAAAGTGAAAAAGGTGTTGCTCACCTAGGCGACTGAATGGTAACCCTTTTTGAAATTCCACCTGCTGTCTCGTGGCTGGGTGGATCCCCTAGTTAAAAGCTCTCCACATAGGCTGTGTGCCGTATCGGCGTTTTTTTTTCAAGTTGTAAAATTCTTTTTTTTAGGGCTTGAAAAAGGTGCTGGTATGGCATTCAAATGAGTAGTCTGAATAAAAGAACCCTCATTGAACTACCTTGCAGCAAGATACATTTTTTAGCTTCTCTTCAAAAGTGCTTTTTTTCCCCATAGTTTCCATCAAAATCTACGAATGATGTGACCGAGATGAAACCTCACTCACGATAATGAGGCAGCAAAGTTACTCATGACTCAGTCCAACCTCTGCTTAGCTGTGTCCTTTTCAGAGTCGCACAAAACTGTTGTCGACAAAGTTTTCATACGCACTTAAAAACTGACACCGCTGGATCATAGGCCAGACAGAGTTCAAAGTGTCTCCATCGGTATACTCGTTACTCGGGTTTTCCAGAGCATGCTTGGGTGATCTCGGAGTATTTAAGACCGCTTGGAGATTTTGTTTTCCTTGCCGCAGCTGGATGATTTGCGGCTACTAGACAGCTTGATTACATGTGGGGATTCCCTAGCAACCAGGCAACCCCCACATGTACTCAGGCGGGCTAGCAGCTGTAAATCATCCAGCTGTGGCAAGGAAAACAATCTCCGAGCAGTCATAAATACTCAGAGACCACCAGAGCATGCTCTGGAAAACCCGAGCAACGAGTATACTCGCTCATCACTAATAGGAAGTCTTCAGGGTTCTTTCTAAATAACATTTTAAAGAGATTTGCATGTAAACAAACCCCAATGTAAGTGCTCAGCATAAAGCGCTGGTAAATGTGAACAGAGTCTTACTGCAATCCTTTGGAGGCAGAATGAACAAATCAATAGCAGGTCTAGAGTTGTTTTTATTTTTTAAGCCGTTCACCATGTGGTATAAGTGTTAGGACAACTTTATTCTTCAGGTCAGTGTGATTACCGTGATACAAGATTTACAGGTATATAGTAATTTTTAGGTTTTGCTACTATCAGGCACTAAAAAAAGCTTTTTTTCCTAAAACAGTTTTTGGATTGCCATATTTTAAGATCTATAATTTTTTTATACTTCTGCCGACGGAGCCATGCGATGGCTTGGTTTTTTTTGCTTTAGGAGTTGAAAATATATTGGTTCCATTTGGTAACAGTTTTTGCTTGCTATTCTGATTTTTGGGAGGTAGAGTGAACAAAAAACAGCAAATCAGGATTTTTTTTGCCCTTCACCGTATCGAACAAGTGATAAGACCGCTTTATCTTTTTGTCAGGACGATTACAGAAATACAATTTTTTTCTCATGTTTTGCTGCTTTTACGCAATAAAACAATCTATAGGAAAATAATTGTTTTTGCATTGCTATATACCAAGATTATATTTTTCCGCTAATGGAGCAGAGTTGTGGCTTGTTTTTTTTTGTTGGAGAAGATGACATTTTCAGTGATACCACTTTTTATATTCGACTTCTTGATCACCTTTTATTACATTTTTTTTTTTTTTTTTAGATTTTCCTTGGTCCTTTTATGGAACTTATTACTCTGACCATGGATATAATGCATTACAGTGCACATTTACTGCGAAGCATTAAAACAGTCAGTGTTACACTGACAAAACGTCTTAAATAATGCTCCTGGAATCAGTGGGAACACACTTTAAAATAGAACGTCCAATGTTGAGAAGGGTTTATATTCAGTGAAGTGCTAGGTTAGCGCTATAAAGATAAAATTATTAATCATCAATAATGTTGAAAGGAACCCATCAGGATACTTTGGAAAAAGCAGTTCAAGTGCACTTACGCCCTTCAAGTGAACTTGCAGCCTGATCTGCACAGGACTTCTATGCTAGATTCCTCAAGGTTGGAATGTCTGATCTCTACCAAACAGGCATAGTTTTTAATGCCATAATAATAATCTTTATTTTTATATAGCGCTAACATATTCCGCAGCACTTTACAGGTTGCACACATCGCTGTCCCTGGGGCTCACAATCTAAATTCCCTATCAGTGTGTCTTTGGATTGTGGGAGGAAACCGGAGTACCCGGAGGAAACCCACGCAAACACGGAGAGAACATACAAACTCGGAGAGAACATACAAACTCTTTGCAGATGTTGTCCTTGGTGGGGTTTGAACCCAGGACTCCAGCGCTGCAAGGCACATTACTCGAGATTCCCCGAGCATGCTCGGATGATCTCCGAGCATAAAAGACATGCTCGGAGATCCAGCCTCAGTCTCCGCAGCTGCATGATCTATGACCGCCAGCCAGCCTGAATACATGTGAGGATTTCCTAACAATCAGGCAACCCCCCACATGTACTCAGGCTGTCCAGCAGCTGCAAACCATTTAGCCACAAAGACAGAAACCAAATGCCATACCTCTTGGTGCATCTGTAAAAACAAACAGATGTGTTTCCTGTAAAACAAATGAGCGCAAAGTGGCCATGTGGGTGTTCTGGAGGGGACAGCCAAAAGGCTGGAAACTACAGAGCCGTGAACCACAGGGTGGCCCTCTGCATCAAGTTCATCGATATCTGCATCCTCCGGATGGAAATGCTGGTGAATACAACAACGGAACAGGGACATCATACTGGGTGAAAGGCTGTGCAGAGTTGCGCTGTGTGTGGACACAGTACTGCATAGGGGGCTTTGTGGTGACATCGTACTGCACGGGAAGGAGTTTTGTGGCACAATCATACTTTATGCGGGGGCTTTGTGGTGTCATCGTACTGCATGGGAGGGAACTTTGTAGTTTCATCATACAGCATGAGGGGACTTTGTGAGGACATCATACTGCTTGAGAAAACATGTGATGCTTGTGAGGACATTTTTGTGAAAGGAACTATTGATCAAGGTAAAAGGGTTGAATAACAGTATGATTTACTGTTTTATATAAACTTTGTAAAATAAGCAAATTATATGGTGTTGATTAGCTGCAATAGGTAAGAATACAAGTTACAATAAGCCCTACTACATGTATTAGCTGTAGCAACTAGTCAAACTTAATTCTCAATATTAAGTGCTAAATATATAAAACAATAATGAGTAGACTAAAGATCGGCCTGTTGGATCGGGCCTCCACCACAATTATGAACTCTCAGGGGGCCCCTTGGGAAAATCAGTGTCTGACCCTGATTTAAGTTTAACGCATACATTTTAAATAAATTCTCACGTCTTAAAAGTACTTTACACAAATATCCTTATATATGAGAAACATTTTAATTATAAAGCTTTTTTTTTTTTCATATGAGGGGGATGGAAAAAAACACACTGGCTTTGACTACACAAGTTCTAGTACTAAATATTTCTTGCACTACCTGTTCATATATACGACTTTTAATAAAGTTTTGATGTGGAAATCGATTTTTATTATGTAAAATTAATAATTCAACTAAAAACTAAGAACTGTCAGAAAATCAGTTCCACTCAAAAACAATCCCCTACGTATGTAACAAATCATAACCGCTCCGCTCCCAAAATGGAAGTAACCACCAAACTACAAGGCATTGCAGAAACTGCTACTGTTCGCAGTTTGGATGCAAGTGTTTTATGTGGTACGATAACATGGCAGCTTTCCGTTTTAGGAAAGAAGCCCATTAGTATCATCTCACCCAAATTCATCTTGAATTTCAGCCACTTGATCCACCAGAATCTGTAATCGTTCCCAGCGCATACGACTGCATTCTTTGTGGAAGTCAAAAGCAAAGTACCTATTTAAAAGAAAAAAAAAAAAAGATGGCATTGCATGTACATTACTTTTTTCTTGGGATTATGCTCTTTGTTTACAGTGTATTTACATATCCAATTAAATTTAAGCAGGTCAGTAAAGGCCTTCATCATTTAAAACCTGATAAGGCTTCATTTTTTTACCTGTTATCACACACTTATTTATATGATGTACAATAACAAATTGTATTGTGGCACCGTGTTAGCCAGAAAAATCGATGTGAATACTTTTCTGCCCAATGATGACAGAAGTATTCTAGGAGTGATACCTTTATTGGCTAACCAGAAAAGGTTTTCTGGTTAGCCAATAAAGGTATCACTCCCAGCATACTTCTGTCATCATTGGGCAGAAAAGTATTCACACTTATTTATATGCAAATTGACTTCAGAGACCACAAGTCTTGAACTCTATAGTGTCTCCTGTTGGAAGCAGCAATCCTACAAGTCACTATTGACCCTTTAACGAGCCTTGAAATGTGATTTGGGTCAAAAGCCAAATTAGAATCTCAATATGGGGGTATTGCCCCTCGTCAGTGCTAAGTATGAGAGCGGATTTAGGCTACTTTCACACTGGCGTCGGAATCTCCCCGTCGCAATGCGTCGGGGAGAGATTCCGACGCTAGCGTTTAACGCATTGCACAACGGAGGCAGCGGATGCATTTCTCCGGCGCATCCGCTGCCCCATTGTAAGGTGCGGGGAGGTGGGGGCGGAGTTCCAGACGCGCGTGCGCGGTCGGAAAAAGCGGTCCGTCAGGAGCAAAAAACGTTACATGTAGCGTTTTTGCTCCCGACGGTCCGCAGAAGCACGACGCATCCGTCGCACGACGGATGCGACGTGTGGCAATCCGTCGCAATGTGTCGTCAATACAAGTCTATGGGGAAAAAACGCATCCTGCAAGCACTTTTGCAGGATGTGTTTTTTCTGCAAAACGACGCATTGTGGCAGATTGCAGTTAACACTAGTGTGAAAGTAGCCTTAGCTAGGCGAGTGGCTCTGGACTGAGGTCTAAGTGGTAACATTTCTCTTTGTGGAGAATAACATAACGGCTCTGATATGCCAAGGTAAGGAGGCTTATTTTCCGTGCAACGCTCCTCTGGGAAAAGTATACTTTATTATTAGGGATGAGCGAACGTGGTGCTCGGTGATACTTTGATGTGCTCGTTACTCTGTGAGTAATGGGCAGTGCTCAAGGTAAAACTTGAATCCCTGTCTGGCATCTTTAGAGCATGTTACGCAGCTAATAAGTAGGGATTAGGGATTGCCTGTGAGTCACTGTAAGGCTATGTGCACACGTTCAGGTTTTTTCGCATTTTTTCGCCCTAAAAATGCTATAAAAACTCATTAAAAACACATACATTATGCATTCTATCATTTAGAATGCATTCTGCATGTTTTGTGCACATGGATGCATTGTGTTATGTAGTCTGTGAATATTTTTGAGATCTCCAAAACTGAGAAAAAGCATTAACCCCCTTCTGCCATTAGACGTACTATTCCGTCCATGTGGGGTGGGCTTTACTTCCCAAGGACGGAATAGTACGTCATAGGCGATCGGCCGCGCTCACGGGGGGAGCGCGGCCGATCGCGGCCGGGTGTCAGCTGCTTATCGCAGATGACATCCGGCACTATGTGCCAGGAGCGGTCACGGACCGCCCCCGGCACATTAACCCCCGGCACTCCGCGATCAAACATGATCGGGATGTGCCGGCGGTGCAGGGAAGCATCGCGCAGGGAGGGGGCTCCCTGCGTGCTTCCCTGAGACCCCCGCAGCAACGCGATGTGATCGCGTTGCTCCGGGGGTCTCCTACCTTCCTCCCTGCAGAAAATCCCGGATCCAAGATGGCCGCGGATCCGGGTCCTGCAGGGAGGGAGGTGGCTTACCAAGTGCCTGCTTAGAGCAGGCACTTGGTAGCGCTGCAGCGCTGTTTGACAGATAGGTGATCTGTCAGAGTGCTGTGCAAACTGGCAGATTACGGTCTGTATTGTACCCCCCTGGGACAAAGTAAAAAAGTAAAAAAATTTTTTTACAAAAATCCTAAATATTGAAAAAAATAATAATATTATTCCCATAAATACATTTCTTTATCTAAATAATAAAAAAAAAACAATAAAAGTACACATATTTAGTATCGCCGCGTCCGTAACGACCCGACCTATAAAACTGGCCCACTAGTTAACCCCTTCAGTAAACACCGTAAGAAAAAAAAAAAAAAAGAGGCAAAAAACAACGCTTTATTATCATACAGCCGAACATAAAGTGCAATAACACGCGATCAAAAAGACAGATATAAATAACCATGGTACCGCTGAAAGCGTCATCTTGTACCGCAAAAAACGAGCCGCCATACAGCAACATCAGCAAAAAAATAAAATAGTTATAGTCCTCAGAATAAAGCGATGCAAAAATTATTTTTTCTATAAAATAGTTTTTATCGTATAAAAGCGCCAAAACATAAAAAAAATGATATAAATGAGGTGTCGCTGTAATCGTACTGACCCGAAGAATAAAACTGCTTTATCAATTTTACCAAACGCGGAACGGTATAAACGCCTCCCCCAAAAGAAATTCATGAATAGCTGGTTTTTGCTAATTCTGCCTCACAAAAATCGGAATAAAAAGCGATCAAAAAATGTCACGTGCCCGAAAATGTTACCAATAAAAACGTCAACTCGTCCCGCAAAAAACAAGACCTCACATGACTCTGTGGACTCAAATATGGAAAAATTATAGCTCTCAAAATGTGGTAACGCAAAAAATATTTTTTGCAATAAAAAGCGTCTTTCAGTGAGTGACGGCTGCCAATCATAAAAATCCACTAAAAAACCCGCTATAAAAGTAAATCAAACCCCCCTTCATTACCCCCTTAGTTAGGGAAAAATAAAAAAATTTTAAAAAATGTATTTATTTCCATTCTCCCATTAGGGTTAAGGCTAGGGTTATAGGGCTAGGGCTAGGGTTGAGGCTAGGGCTAGGGTTGAGGCTAGGGCTAGGGTTGAGGCTAGGGCTAGGGTTGAGGCTAGGGCTAGGGTTGAGGCTAGGGCTAGGGTTGAGGCTAGGGCTAGGGTTGAGGCTAGGGCTAGGGTTGAGGCTACGGCTAGGGTTGAGGCTACGGTTAGGGTTGAGGCTACGGTTAGGGTTGAGGCTACAGTTAGGGTTGAGGCTACAGTTAGGGTTGAGGCTACAGTTAGGGTTGAGGCTACAGTTAGGGTTGAGGCTACAGTTAGGGTTGAGGCTACAGTTAGGGTTGAGGCTACAGTTAGGGTTGAGGCTACAGTTAGGGTTGAGGCTACAGTTAGGGTTGAGGCTACAGTTAGGGTTGAGGCTACAGTTAGGGTTGAGGCTACAGTTAGGGTTGAGGCTACAGTTAGGGTTGAGGCTACAGTTAGGGTTGAGGCTACAGTTAGGGTTGAGGCTACAGTTAGGGTTGAGGCTACAGTTAGGGTTGAGGCTACAGTTAGGGTTGAGGCTACAGTTAGGGTTGAGGCTACAGTTAGGGTTGAGGCTACAGTTAGGGTTGAGGCTACAGTTAGGGTTGAGGCTACAGTTAGGGTTGAGGCTACAGTTAGGGTTGAGGCTACAGTTAGGGTTGAGGCTACAGTTAGGGTTGAGGCTACAGTTAGGGTTGAGGCTACAGTTAGGGTTGAGGCTACAGTTAGGGTTGAGGCTACAGTTAGGGTTGAGGCTACAGTTAGGGTTGAGGCTACAGTTAGGGTTGAGGCTACAGTTAGGGTTGAGGCTACAGTTAGGGTTGAGGCTACAGTTAGGGTTGAGGCTACAGTTAGGGTTGAGGCTACAGTTAGGGTTGAGGCTACAGTTAGGGTTGAGGCTACAGTTAGGGTTGAGGCTACAGTTAGGGTTGAGGCTACAGTTAGGGTTGAGGCTACAGTTAGGGTTGAGGCTACAGTTAGGGTTGAGGCTACAGTTAGGGTTGAGGCTACAGTTAGGGTTGAGGCTACAGTTAGGGTTGAGGCTACAGTTAGGGTTGAGGCTACAGTTAGGGTTGAGGCTACAGTTAGGGTTGAGGCTACAGTTAGGGTTGAGGCTACAGTTAGGGTTGAGGCTACAGTTAGGGTTGAGGCTACAGTTAGGGTTGAGGCTACAGTTAGGGTTGAGGCTACAGTTAGGGTTGAGGCTACAGTTAGGGTTGAGGCTACAGTTAGGGTTGAGGCTACAGTTAGGGTTGAGGCTACAGTTAGGGTTGAGGCTACAGTTAGGGTTGAGGCTACAGTTAGGGTTGAGGCTACAGTTAGGGTTGAGGCTACAGTTAGGGTTGAGGCTACAGTTAGGGTTGAGGCTACAGTTAGGGTTGAGGCTACAGTTAGGGTTGAGGCTACAGTTAGGGTTGAGGCTACAGTTAGGGTTGAGGCTACAGTTAGGGTTGAGGCTACAGTTAGGGTTGAGGCTACAGTTAGGGTTGAGGCTACAGTTAGGGTTGAGGCTACAGTTAGGGTTGAGGCTACAGTTAGGGTTGAGGCTACAGTTAGGGTTGAGGCTACAGTTAGGGTTGAGGCTACAGTTAGGGTTGAGGCTACAGTTAGGGTTGAGGCTACAGTTAGGGTTGAGGCTACAGTTAGGGTTGAGGCTACAGTTAGGGTTGAGGCTACAGTTAGGGTTGAGGCTACAGTTAGGGTTGAGGCTACAGTTAGGGTTGAGGCTACAGTTAGGGTTGAGGCTACAGTTAGGGTTGAGGCTACAGTTAGGGTTGAGGCTACAGTTAGGGTTGAGGCTACAGTTAGGGTTGAGGCTACAGTTAGGGTTGAGGCTACAGTTAGGGTTGAGGCTACAGTTAGGGTTGAGGCTACAGTTAGGGTTGAGGCTACAGTTAGGGTTGAGGCTACAGTTAGGGTTGAGGCTACAGTTAGGGTTGAGGCTACAGTTAGGGTTGAGGCTACAGTTAGGGTTGAGGCTACAGTTAGGGTTGAGGCTACAGTTAGGGTTGAGGCTACAGTTAGGGTTGAGGCTACAGTTAGGGTTGAGGCTACAGTTAGGGTTGAGGCTACAGTTAGGGTTGAGGCTACAGTTAGGGTTGAGGCTACAGTTAGGGTTGAGGCTACAGTTAGGGTTGAGGCTACAGTTAGGGTTGAGGCTACAGTTAGGGTTGAGGCTACAGTTAGGGTTGAGGCTACAGTTAGGGTTGAGGCTACAGTTAGGGTTGAGGCTACAGTTAGGGTTGAGGCTACAGTTAGGGTTGAGGCTACAGTTAGGGTTGAGGCTACAGTTAGGGTTGAGGCTACAGTTAGGGTTGAGGCTACAGTTAGGGTTGAGGCTACAGTTAGGGTTGAGGCTACAGTTAGGGTTGAGGCTACAGTTAGGGTTGAGGCTACAGTTAGGGTTGAGGCTACAGTTAGGGTTGAGGCTACAGTTAGGGTTGAGGCTACAGTTAGGGTTGAGGCTACAGTTAGGGTTGAGGCTACAGTTAGGGTTGAGGCTACAGTTAGGGTTGAGGCTACAGTTAGGGTTGAGGCTACAGTTAGGGTTGAGGCTACAGTTAGGGTTGAGGCTACAGTTAGGGTTGAGGCTACAGTTAGGGTTGAGGCTACAGTTAGGGTTGAGGCTACAGTTAGGGTTGAGGCTACAGTTAGGGTTGAGGCTACAGTTAGGGTTGAGGCTACAGTTAGGGTTGAGGCTACAGTTAGGGTTGAGGCTACAGTTAGGGTTGAGGCTACAGTTAGGGTTGAGGCTACAGTTAGGGTTGAGGCTACAGTTAGGGTTGAGGCTACAGTTAGGGTTGAGGCTACAGTTAGGGTTGAGGCTACAGTTAGGGTTGAGGCTACAGTTAGGGTTGAGGCTACAGTTAGGGTTGAGGCTACAGTTAGGGTTGAGGCTACAGTTAGGGTTGAGGCTACAGTTAGGGTTGAGGCTACAGTTAGGGTTGAGGCTACAGTTAGGGTTGAGGCTACAGTTAGGGTTGAGGCTACAGTTAGGGTTGAGGCTACAGTTAGGGTTGAGGCTACAGTTAGGGTTGAGGCTACAGTTAGGGTTGAGGCTACAGTTAGGGTTGAGGCTACAGTTAGGGTTGAGGCTACAGTTAGGGTTGAGGCTACAGTTAGGGTTGAGGCTACAGTTAGGGTTGAGGCTACAGTTAGGGTTGAGGCTACAGTTAGGGTTGAGGCTACAGTTAGGGTTGAGGCTACAGTTAGGGTTGAGGCTACAGTTAGGGTTGAGGCTACAGTTAGGGTTGAGGCTACAGTTAGGGTTGAGGCTACAGTTAGGGTTGAGGCTACAGTTAGGGTTGAGGCTACAGTTAGGGTTGAGGCTACAGTTAGGGTTGAGGCTACAGTTAGGGTTGAGGCTACAGTTAGGGTTGAGGCTACAGTTAGGGTTGAGGCTACAGTTAGGGTTGAGGCTACAGTTAGGGTTGAGGCTACAGTTAGGGTTGAGGCTACAGTTAGGGTTGAGGCTACAGTTAGGGTTGAGGCTACAGTTAGGGTTGAGGCTACAGTTAGGGTTGAGGCTACAGTTAGGGTTGAGGCTACAGTTAGGGTTGAGGCTACAGTTAGGGTTGAGGCTACAGTTAGGGTTGAGGCTACAGTTAGGGTTGAGGCTACAGTTAGGGTTGAGGCTACAGTTAGGGTTGAGGCTACAGTTAGGGTTGAGGCTACAGTTAGGGTTGAGGCTACAGTTAGGGTTGAGGCTACAGTTAGGGTTGAGGCTACAGTTAGGGTTGAGGCTACAGTTAGGGTTGAGGCTACAGTTAGGGTTGAGGCTACAGTTAGGGTTGAGGCTACAGTTAGGGTTAAGGCTACAGTTAGGGTTAAGGCTACAGTTAGGGTTAAGGCTACAGTTAGGGTTAAGGCTACAGTTAGGGTTAAGGCTACAGTTAGGGTTAAGGCTACAGTTAGGGTTAAGGCTACAGTTAGGGTTAAGGCTACAGTTAGGGTTAAGGCTACAGTTAGGGTTAAGGCTACAGTTAGGGTTAAGGCTACAGTTAGGGTTAAGGCTACAGTTAGGGTTAAGGCTACAGTTAGGGTTAAGGCTACAGTTAGGGTTAAGGCTACAGTTAGGGTTAAGGCTACAGTTAGGGTTAAGGCTACAGTTAGGGTTAAGGCTACAGTTAGGGTTAAGGCTACAGTTAGGGTTAAGGCTACAGTTAGGGTTAAGGCTACAGTTAGGGTTAAGGCTACAGTTAGGGTTAAGGCTACAGTTAGGGTTAAGGCTACAGTTAGGGTTAAGGCTACAGTTAGGGTTAAGGCTACAGTTAGGGTTAAGGCTACAGTTAGGGTTAAGGCTACAGTTAGGGTTAAGGCTACAGTTAGGGTTAAGGCTACAGTTAGGGTTAAGGCTACAGTTAGGGTTAAGGCTACAGTTAGGGTTAAGGCTACAGTTAGGGTTAAGGCTACAGTTAGGGTTAAGGCTACAGTTAGGGTTAAGGCTACAGTTAGGGTTAAGGCTACAGTTAGGGTTAAGGCTACAGTTAGGGTTAAGGCTACAGTTAGGGTTAAGGCTACAGTTAGGGTTAAGGCTACAGTTAGGGTTAAGGCTACAGTTAGGGTTAAGGCTACAGTTAGGGTTAAGGCTACAGTTAGGGTTAAGGCTACAGTTAGGGTTAAGGCTACAGTTAGGGTTAAGGCTACAGTTAGGGTTAAGGCTACAGTTAGGGTTAAGGCTACAGTTAGGGTTAAGGCTACAGTTAGGGTTAAGGCTACAGTTAGGGTTAAGGCTACAGTTAGGGTTAAGGCTACAGTTAGGGTTAAGGCTACAGTTAGGGTTAAGGCTACAGTTAGGGTTAAGGCTACAGTTAGGGTTAAGGCTACAGTTAGGGTTAAGGCTACAGTTAGGGTTAAGGCTACAGTTAGGGTTAAGGCTACAGTTAGGGTTGGGGCTAAAGTTAGGGTTAGGGTTTGGATTACATTTGCGGTTGGGAATAGGGTTGGGATTAGGGTTAGTGGTGTGTCTGGGTTAGAGGTGTGGTTAGGGTTACCGTTGGAATTAGGGTTAGGGGTGTGTTTGGATTAGGGTTTCAGTTATAATTGGGGGGTTTCCACTGTTTAGACAAATCAGGGGCTCTCCAAACGCGACATGGCGTCCGATCTCAATTCCAGCCAATTCTGCGTTGAAAAAGTAAAACAGTGCTCCTTCCCTTCCGAGCTCTCCCGTGTGCCCAAACAGGAGTTTACCCCAACATATGGGGTATCAGCGTACTCAGGACAAATTGGACAACAACTTTTAGGGTCCAATTTCTCCTGTTACCCTTGGGAAAATACAAAACTGGGGCAGAGGAAAGGAAAGGAGGAACAGAAGCTGGTGGCTACTGCAACAGAGGCTAGTGGCAACACAACCTTTATCACGTCTCATACGTGGATGGGCTGAGGATGGGAAGGATGGGGGAAGTGAGGGAGGAGATGGAGAGTTGTCATCATGATTGAGACAGGGAAGTGTTGGCTGTATGGAGCTTAGCACATATGGCCGGCTATGTAACGCTACCTTTCCCATGACCCTCGCTTTACATTCATCTTGGCAAAAAAAAAAGTGCTGGTTGTTCACCTTGCGAGACTCGTGCTACAAGAACTTTGCACCTCTTCTTCCTGAGGTTAAGAGATCTTCTAAAATGCTGCTATACAAGAAGGCCATAGTGTAAAATATGTTGAACACATTCCCAACAGACAACACTAGCGGCAGGGGGCAAGCTTCCTAGCAGATCTAAGGAAGAGAGGCCAGGGAGACAGCAGAGGCAGGGGTACTGTAAAAAAGTGTGGGCCAATTTCATGAGACCAGCCCACCGATCAGGGTATTTTTGACAAGGAGGGAAAAGTTTTTAAAGCTGGTCAAGCAATACCTAGCCAACCAAACCAGTATACTCCCCAATTCCACTGCGAATATTAACTATTGGGTTGTTGTGCTGCCCTGCCCCTGCTAGCATCTTGCCTGGGCGGGTTTTTAGTGCTGCGAGTGGAGGGGCGGATGGGGGAGGTCATAGCAGAAATGCATTTTCGCCTCACAGAGAATGCAGACAGGCTCAAGCTCATAAAAATGAACAAAGCCTGGATTAGCCCACACTGTTCCACACCACCAGATGACAGCAGCATATAAATGGTTCGTAATAGTCAATATTTTAATGAGGCCAGTCAGTTGTTGCCCTTCAGGGGTCTATGGATGACCCTCGCCAATTTCTGTCCAGCTCTGCACTTTCTGCAAAGCCTTTATGACTGTATAAGTACATCAATACAATTTTTTTTTATGAATTCAATGACTCATCCATACAGTTTAAGATGGTTATTGTTGCATTACGGAGGTATGTAAAACTTACAAAAAGCCTAGAAAAAAATAGTTCAGGATTAGAATGCTCATCCATACAGCATCACGTGCTTTCTGTCACATTTTGGTGGTATGTAACAGTAGAAAAAAAGCATTTGAAAGTTTTGCTTATTTGTTCACCTTTCTTACCCATACACTATTAAGCATTCTGGAGTAAATTTTTGTGAAATACAACACTGAAAAAAGTTTAAAAATGTTGCTGGGATACATTTCTTTGGTACATAACCCTTAAAATACTGGTTCAAAATGTTAGTTATATTGATTACCCATAGAGTATTACAGCTCATTGGGTACATTTTGTTGCTATATAAGTGTGAAAAATTGTTTAAAATCTTATCGGTATGATATTCCTCATCCAGACTATCCTGTGGACTGGAGTACATTTCGTTGGTATATAAACCTCCCAAAACTTGTTTACAAAATTTATTGGTATTATATTGCTCATCCATAGATTTTTACATGTTCTTGGGTAGATTTCAGTGTCATATAAGCCTCCAAACATTTATCTCTATTTTTAATGCTCACCTTTAGACTATTCTGTGGCTTTGAGTACATTTCGTTGGTATATAACCCTCTAAAAACTTGTTCAAAATTTATTGGTACTATATTGCTCATCCTTAGGGTATTACATCTTTGGTACATTTTGTTGCTATTAACCCCTTCATGACCAAGCCTATTTTGACCTTAATGACCTGGCCGTTCTTTGCAATTCGGACCAGTAACCCTTTATGAGGTAATAACTCAGGAACGCTTCAACGGATCCTAGCGGTTCTGAGACTGTTTTTTCGTGACATATTGGGCTTCATGTTAGTGGTAAATTTAGGTCGATAATTTTTGCGTCTATTTGTGAAAAAAATGGAAATTTGGCTAAAATGTTGAAACTTCCGCAATTTTCAAATTTTTAATTTTTATTCTGTTAAACGAAAGTTGTGTGACACAAAATAGTTAATAAATAACATTACCCACATGTCTACTTTACATCAGCACAATTTTGGATTTTTTTTTTTTTTAATAGGAAGTTATAAGGGTTAAAATTTGACCATCGATCTCTCATTTTTACAACGAAATTTACAAAACCATTTTTTTAGGGACCACCTCACATTTGAAGTCAGTTTGAGGGGTCTGTATGGCTGAAAATACCCAAAAGTGCCACTATTCTAAAAACCGCACCCCTCAAGGTGCTCAAAACCACATTCAAGAAGTTTATTAACCCTTCAGGTGCTTCACAGCAGCAGAAGCAACGTGAAAGGAAAAAACGAACATTTAACTTTTTAGTCACAAAAATGATCTTTTAGCAACAATTTTTTTATTTTCCCAAGGGTAAAAAGAACTGGAACCAAAAAGTTATTGTACAATTTGTCCTGAGTACGCCAATACCCCATATGTGGGGGGGAACCACTGTTTGGGCGCACGACAGGGCTCGGAAGGGAAGGAGCGCCATTTGATTTTTTCAATGAAAAATTGGCTCCAATCTTTGGCGGACACCATGTCGCGTTTGGAGAGCCCCTGTGTGCTTAAACATTGGAGTTCCCCCACAAGTGACCCCATTTTGGAAACTAGACCCCCCAAGGAGATTATCTAGATGCATAGTGAGCACTTTTAACCCCCAGGTGCTTCACAAATAGATCCGTAAAAAAGAAAAAGTACTTTTTTTCACAAAAAAGTTTTTAGCCTCAATTTTTTCATTTTCACATGGGCAACAGGATAAAATGGATCCTAAAATGTGTTGGGCAATTTCTCCTGAGTACACCGATACCTCATATGTACTGTTTGGGAACACGGCAAGGCTCGGAAGAGAAGGAGCGCCATTTGACTTTTTGAATGAAAAATTAGCTCCAATGGTAAGCGGACACCATGTCACGTTTGGGGAGCCCCTGTGTGCCTAAACATTGGAGCTCCCCCACATGTGACCCCAGTTTGGAAACTAGACCTCCCATGGAACTAATCTAGATGTGCGTTGACCACTTTAAACCCCCAAGTGCTTCACAGAAGTTTATAACGCAGAGACGTGAAAATAAAAAATCATTTTTCTTTCCTCACAAATGATGTTTTAGCCCGCAATTTTTTATTTTCACAAGTGCAACAGGAGAAATTGGACCCCAAAAGTTGTTGTTCAGTTTGTCCTGAGTACACTGGTACCCCATATGTGGGGAGGAACCACTGTTTGGGCACACGTCGGGACTCATAAGGGAAGTAGTGACGTTTTGAAATGCAGACTTTGTTGGAATGGTCTGCGGGCGTCACATTGCGTTTGCAGAGCCCCTGATGTGCCTAAAAAGTAAAAAAAAAACACAAGTGACCCCATTTTGGAAACCGCAAGTGACCCCCCAAAAGGAACTTATCTAGATATATGGTGAGCACTCTAAACCCCCAAGTGCTTCACAGAAGTTTACAACGCAGAGCCGTGAAAATAAAAAATCATTTTTCTTTCCTCACAAATGATGTTTTAAGCAAGCAATTTTTTTATTTTCACAAGGGTAACAGGAGAAATTAGACCCCAATAGTTGTTACCCAGTTTGTCCTGAGTATGCTGGTACTCCATATGTGGGGGTAAACAACTGTTTGGGCGCAAGTCGGGGCTCGGAAGGGAGGGAGCACCATTTGACTTTTTGAATGCAAGATTGGCTGGAATCAATGGTGGCGCAATGTTGCGTTTGGAGACCCCTGATGTGCCTAAACAGTGGAAACCCCTCAATTTTAACTACAACACTAACCCCAACACACCCCTAACCCTAATCCCAACTCTAGCCATAACCCTAATTACAACCCTAACCCCAACACACCCCTAATCCCAACCCTAATCCTAACCCTATTCCCAACCCTAACCCCAACACACCCCTCACCATAACCCTAACCACAAGCCTAATCTTAACCCTATTTCCAACCCTAGCCCTAATTCCAACCCTAACCCTAAGGCTATGTGCCCACGTTGCGGATTCGTGTGAGATTTTTCCGCACCATTTTTGAAAAATCCGCAGGTAAAAAGGCTCTGCGTTTTACCTGCGGATTTCCAGTATTTTTTGTGCTGATTTGACCTGCGGATTCCTATTGAGGAACAGTTGTAAAACGCTGTGGAATCCACACAAAGAAATGACATGCTGCGGAAAATACAATGCAGCGTTTCCGCGCGGTATTTTCCGCACCATGGGCACAGCGGATTTGGTTTTCCATAGGTTTACAAGGTACTGTAAACCTGATGGAAAACTGCTACGAATCCGCAGCGGCCAATCCGCTGCGGATCCGCAGCCAAATCCGCACCGTGTGCACATAGCCTAATTCTAACCCTAGTTCTAACCCTAATTCTAACACTAGCCCTAACCCTAACCGTATCCCTAACCTTAGCCCTAATCCTAGCCCTAGTGGAAAAATAAAAGTAAATATTTCTTTATTTCATTATTGTCCCTACCTATGGGGGTGATATTTTCTTTTTATCTTGATCACTGTGATAGGTTTTATCACAGTGAGCAAAATATACCTGGAACGAATCTGCTAGCTGGCAGATTCGGCAGGCGCACTATGCATGCGCCCGCCATTTTGGAAGATGGTGGCGCCCATGGAGAAGACAGACTGACACCGGGAGGTTCGGTAAGTATGAGGGGGTGGGATCGGAGCACGGGGGGGGGGGGGGGTGGATCGGAGCACGGGGTGGATCGTAGCACGGGGGAGCGGACAGGAGTGGGCCACAGTACGGGACAAAACGGAGGACTGGGGAGGAGATCGGTGGCAGGGGGGGCAGATCATGGTTTCCAGCCATGGCTGATGATATTGCAGCATCGGCCATGGCTGGATTGTAACATTTCACCACTTTTCATAGGTGAAATATTACAAATTGCTCTGATTGGCTGTTGAAAGTGAAACAGCCAATCAGAGCGATCGTAGCCACTGGGGGGGCGAAGCCACCCCTCCTGGGCTGAAGTACCACTCCCCCGTCCCTGCAGATCGGGTGAAATTGGAGTTAACCCTTTCACCCGATCTGCAGGGATGTGATCCCTCCATGACGCCACATAGGCGTCACAGGTTAGATTGTCACCGACTTTCATGACGCCTACAAGGCGTCACAGGTCGGGAATGGGTTAAAGCCTCAAAAACACTTGTTCAAAATTTTAGGTGGTATGCACACGTTGCAGATTTGGTGCCAAAAATAATCCTCAACGTCAATTTCCTTTTTTTTTTTTATTAAAAAAAAAAAAATCAATCTTGGTTTACCTAAATTATTTTTTTACAATCTTTTTAAGTTTTGCCTTATATACACAAGTAATTATAGAGGAAAAGTGTTTATTTTCATTGTACACAAAAAAATGTTATTTCTGTTCAGCTTGGCACCTCTGATTGTCACTCCTTAAAGTGGTGTAAAAGTGTGACACCATTGTTCTAAGCAGTGATCTGGGAGTCACAGATGTTTCCACGGGTCCTCCTCATGTGGTTCTCCTTCCAATCAGCACTTTTCCAATCCATTTAAACATTTCCAATGCCCTCCAGACCTCTTTGTTGGGTCTGCAGGAAAAAAGCTTGACTTGCCCATCGACTCCCATTATACTCTTTATTCTAAATGAGCATGCAAGTATTAGGAATTGCTTGGTTCGAGCAACAAGCACCTGAGCATTTTAGTGCTTGTTCATCCCCATTATTTATACAAATAGAGTTTTTTAAATGTACTAAGACTTTTACAGAAAAGTTTGGCAGAGCTTGTGTGTTACTTTAGAGTCTATGTAAGAGCCTAATGTGTTATTAAAGCAGTAGGTGTTTTAATTGATAAATGTTCCTAACCAGTGGAAACAGAATGTTATCTGCTGAATTAAACCCACCACTTTCCTGGAAGATTGCCAGTGGCACTGGAGTATCAACAAGAAATCACCCGAAACCTCTTGCCCTTATCAAATTACTATACTTTCTCAGTCTAGATGTACATATAGCTTCTACCCATTCCCTAATTATTAAAGCAGGCTCAGCTCTGTATTTTCTACAGAACCAAGAGTGACACAAATTTATTTTGCTCAGTTTTGCAATCAAAGATACAGTATATTTATCTATGTGTCTCCCTCTAGTACACACACCTAAAGAATACACAAAACTACTTGTCTCTGGTCCATCAGGTAAGACAAGTACCACATCTACAGTGGTTTGCAAAAGTATTCACCCCCTTAGGTGTCTCTCTGTCTCTCCTCCCCGGACCACCCAGTGCACAAATATAAGCTAGTCGGATCTGGCAGAAAAACTGATCCGTCGCATCAGTTTTTCACAATTTGCAACGGATCCGTTTTTATCAAAAGTAGCGGGATTCAGCCTGATGGCAAAAACCTGATGTGTGAAAGTAGCTTCAGCATTTTTCATGCTTTGCTAAAGCACAACCGGAATCTCCACTGTTTTTTTTTTAGGGTTTGCAACAGTTTATGCAAAAGAACATGCCTACAACTGTGACACAGGAAAGATATATATCTTTGTACCATGTTAGGCTTCTTTCACATTTCAGTTGTTTGGCGTCAGTCTGCTCCAACATAGTGACGGATCGACGGATCCGTCACAATTGTTGAGAAAACGGTTCTAACAGATCCGTTTTTTTGACGGATCCGTTACTTGGGGGTGGTCAGGGAAAAGTATCTACTTTTTGGAGCATGCGCAATTGGAAAAGCGGATTGGGGTGACGGATCCGCCGAAATGACGGTCGCGACGGATCCGTCGCCCATAGGCGGCCATTCTGTGGAATGGCAGACGTGACGGATCCGTCGCGAACCGCCATTTCGGCGTAGACAAAAACGTTATAATGTCCGTCAATGTCTAGATGACGTCCGCCAAATCTCACATGGCAGATGGAACGGACGACCATCCGCCACAATCCGTCACTAATGTATGTCTATGGGAAAATAGCGGATCCGCCAAAAAAAAAATGTCGGATCCGCTATTTGAGGAAAATGGCGGTTTTAGACTGACGCCAAAAGACTGAAGTGTGAAAGAGGCCTTAGCCAATAGATAGAAAAATAATTAGAATTTAGAGTCCTCAGTGGTTGATACCTTTTAATGGCCAACTGAAAAGATGGTAAATTGCAAGATTTCGAGACTACTCAGGTCTCTTCAGCAGGCATAGACTTATACAAAATATGAAGAGTCACATATTTATGCACAACACATCACAGAAATAATGCTATCATTATGGAAGAGGGATAAACAGTTGGGGCCATAAATATTGGAACAGTTCATAGCTAGGGAGAGTGAATGTTTTATTGTCCTCTGATTGGGGTCCGGTTCTGTGTTGTGATGCCACCACAAGGTCTGAGGAGCAAATTCCTTAATTGATGTAAAAAGACATACATCCATGCAACATCTTTATTCCTGTACTGAGTGTGTCAAAGGTTGTCATGAGTTTATACTTCCAGACCCTTCTGTCTCTCTGAGATTTAAAGTTACCTTTTAATACAAGTAATTTCATGTCCATAGTGCTGTGATCAGGGATACAAAAATGTTTGGCCACAGGTAGAGCCATTCTTTTTTTCTCTTATTCTGTGGTGATGAGAATTCATCCTTGCTCTAAGCTTTTGCCGTTTTCCCTACATACAGACCCCAAGTTGGACATTTAGTATGATAGTTATGATAGTTCTGCTTCACGTCACTTGTCTTATCTATTGAATTATTTCTGTGCTGTGTATAAATACGTGATTCTTCAGATTTTGTATTAGTCTATGCCTGATGAAGAGACCCGAGCAGTCTCGAAAGCTTGCAATTTGTTACCATCTTTTCAGTTAGCCATTAAATGGTATAAACCACTGAGGACTCTCAATTCTACATATTTTTCTACAACTGTGAACATTTGGTTTTCTTTTTATTGTGACGCAACCAACAAATAGGAGAAAATAACTGAAACCTTCAGTGTACATAACTATTTACTAACTATGTTACTATTTAGGTTCTGTAGAAGGACGTAGATCTGGGGATTTATTATGATGGAATATAGGCTGAACTGGATGGACAAATGTCTTTTTTCGGCCTTACTAACTATGTTACTATGTTACTATTTACCTCCTTACTTTATAGAACCTCCTCTTGCTGTAATTACAGCTGTAAGTTGCTTTGGATAAGTCTCTTGAGTTTTCAACTTTTTCCACTGGGATTTTTGCCCATTCTTCAAGGCTCCAGCTCATTCAGGTTAGATGGTTTCCTCCGGTGAACAGCAATAATCAAGACTGACCACAGTTTATCAATTGAATTAAGGTTTGACCTTTGATTAGTCCACTCAAGGACATTCACAGGTTTACTGGTAAACCACTCTGTTGCTTTAGCAGTATGCTTTGGGTCATTGTCTTGTTGGAAAGTGAACTTCTGTCCCAGACTCAAATCACTGACAGACAAACAGGTTTTGCTCCATATCCCTGTATTGTGTACCATCCATTTTTTCTTTGACTTTCTTTTCCAAATGGGAAATGCAAAACAAACTTTACAGTTTGTGCAAATACAGGATTTTTCCTACCCACTCATCCATAAAGGACAACTCTGAAGTGTACGGCTTATTGTAGTCGCATGGACAGATACTCCAGTCTCTGCTTGGGAACTCTGCAGCTCCTTCAAGGCTACCTTTAGTAAGTTCAAATACACTGCAGTGAAATTCTCCTGATGAACTCACGACTGCACAGTGAGACTTCTTCTCATGGTGCTAGCGGTGATCTCACCGTAGGGAGGTCACCGCAGTTCAGGGGCCCGGAGGGGTGCTCATTCATCAGTGATTCTCAGCCTGGAAGGTTGCATGTTGGTACCGACCAGGTTGAAACCTAGTAACTAGTAATCCCCACACATTGATTATGGAGTGGGACAGAACGTTGAACAGGTGAGGGATATTGTTTTTGCAATTTTTGCTTTATCACAGTAGCTGAGAGATTCAATGGAATGGCCATTAGGTAAGTATAACTGTTATCTACTATATAAAGCTGAATGTGTGTATGTGTGTGTGTGTGTATGTGTGTGTATGTGTGTGTGTGTGTGTGTGTGTGTGTGTGTGTGTGTGTATGTCCGGGATTGGCATCTGCACCGTCGCAGCTACAGCCACAAAATTTTGCACAGTCACACGTCTGGACCCCAAGACCGTCATAGGCTATATTGTGAGGCGAAATTTTAACCCCGCGCGTTCCAATTCACCAAACAATTTTGCCCCTATCTACATAATGGGGAAAAAAGTGAAAGGAAAAGTGTTGGAAGCGTCGCAGCTACAGCAACAAAATTTTGCACAGTCACACGTCTGGACCCTGAGAGCGTCATAGGCTATGTTGTGAGGTGAAATTTTAACTCCGCGCTTTCCAATTCACCAAACTATTTTTCCCCTATCTACATAATGGGGAAAAGTGAAAGGGAAAGTGTTGGAGGCAAATTAACAGCTGCCAGATGTGAACAAGGGGGACTTAAAGAATGAGAGCGATGGCGCCAAAGAGTATATACCGATCAGTTGCTAAGGTGGGGCCCCGACATGAGATACTTACCACACATGGGGATATGAACACACACACAAAATGCGCCACACACTACCACGTGCTTGAACACATATACCACCCTCAGCACACATTTCACCACACATACACCAACCTCGCCACATAAAATTCGAAACACAAAAGTCGCCGCTCAAAACTCACCACGCGCAAAACTCGCCACATGCAAAAACTAGGCTCACGCAAAACTCGCCACAATTGCAAAACTCACCTCATGGAAAACTCGCCACACACAAGACTTGCACACGCGAAAAATTGCCACATGCACAAAATTTACAACACATGCAAAAGTTGCCTCACACAAAACTTGCACATACTCAAAACGCACCATACATAAAACTCACCACGCGCAAAACTCGCCATGCGCAAAACTTGCTGCACACAACTTGCTACACTAACCTGTCACATGCAACTCGACACACAAAAAGTTGCTACACGCATGTTGCCACACAAAACTCAACACACACAACTTGACAAACGAAACTCGCCCTAAAACACACACAAGTCTGGTATTAGCCTTCAAAAATAAAAATCTGATTAATAAGCAGACAAACTACAAGAGCAACAAATGTATCATATAGGAAATACAGCAGCTGTCAGTCACATGACCTGTCTATTATGTGTATGTGTGAGCTAATATATACTGCCAGGGGGAGGGCTTCCTGTTGGCTGGGGATTTATCAGGCTGCCAATTTATCTTACAAATACTGAGGTAAAAATATTGAGCAAATAACGTGTTAACGAGGTCTAATACAGGAGATCACACAGGTATATACTATATACAGGAGAGATGACACACAGGTATATACTATATAGAGGAGGAGATGACATACAGGTACATACTATATACAGGAGGAGATGACATACAGGTATATACTATATACAGGAGGAGATGACACAGGTATATACTATATACAGGAGCAGATGACCTACAGGTATATACTATATACAGGAGGAGATGACATACAGGTATATGCTATATATAGAAGATGACATGCAGGTATATACTATATACAGGAGATGACACACAGATATATGCTATATACAGGGGAGATGACACAGGTATATACTATATACAGGAGGAGATGACATACAGGTATATACTATATATAGAAGGAGATGACATTCAGGTATATACTATATATAGGGGAGATGACACACAGCAGGTATATACTATATACAGGGGAGATGACATTCAGGTATATACTATATATAGGGGAGATGACATACAGATGTATACTATATATAAGGGAGATGACAAACATGTATATACTGAAGTGATTATTATTATTATTATTAAGTGATGAGGTGAAAATGAGAGGTGTGAGGTGAAAATGAAAGGTGTGAGTGCAAAATGAGAGGAGTGAGGAAAAATAGTGGAGTGATCAGAAAATGACATGTGTGGTTGAAATGACAAGTGTTAGGGGGGAATGAGAGGAGTGAGGGAGAAAATGAAAGATGTGATTGGGAAAATGAGAGGCGTGATGGGAAAATAAGAGAAGTGAGGTGCTATAACTAACCACAGATATTTACTATGCCCAGGCAACGCCGGGCTCTTCAGCTAGTCTAATATATAAAGCTGAATGTGTGGTGTGTGTATGTATGTATGTATGTATGTATGTATGTATGTATGTCCGGGATTGGCATCTGCACCGTTGCAGCTACAGCAACAAAATTTTGCACAGTCACACGTCTGGACCCCGAGATTGTTATAGGCTATGTTGTGAAGCCAAATTTTAAAGGAAAAGTGTTGGTGGCGTCGCAGCTACAGCCACAAAATTTTGCACAGTCACACGTCTGGACCCTGAGAGCATCATAGGCTATGTTGTGAGGTGAAATTTTAACCCCGCGCTTTCCAATTCACCAAACAATTTTGCCCCTATCTACATAATGGGGAAAAGTGAAAGGAAAAGTGTTGGAGGCAAATTGACAGCTGCCAGATGTGAACAAGGGGGACTTAAAGAATGAGAGCGATGGCGCCAAAGAGTATGCACCGTACAGTTGCTAAGGTGGGGCCCCGACATGGGATACTCACCACACACGGGGATATAAACACACACACAAAATGCGCCACACACTACCACGTGCTTGAACACATATTACCCTCAGCACACATTTCACCACACATACACCAACCTCGCCACATAAAAATCGAAACACAAAAGTCACCGCTCAAAACTCGCCACGCGCAAAACTCACCACATGCAAAAACAAGGCTCACGAAAAACTTGCACACGCGGAAAAATTGCCACATGCACAAAAGTTGCAACACATGCAAAAGTTGCCTCACACAAAACTTGCACATACTCAAAAGGCACCACACGTAAAACTCGCCACGCGCAAAACTCGCCATGCGCAAAACTTGCTGCACACAACTTGCTACACTAACCTGTCACATGCAACTCGACACACAAAAAGTCGCTACATGCATGTCGCCACACGCAACAACACACACAACTTGACAAACGAAACTCGCCCTAAAACATACACAAGTCTGGTATTATCCTTCAAAAAAAAAAATCTGATTAATAAGCAGACAAACTACAAGAGCAACAAATGTACCATATAGGAAATACGGCAGCTGTCAGTCACACGACCTGTCTATTATGTGTATGTGTGAGCTAATATATACTGCCATGGGGGAGGGCTTCCTGTTGGCTGGGGATTTATCAGGCTGCCAATTTAGCTTACAAATACTGAGGCAAAAATACTGAGCAAATAACGTGTGAACGAGGTCTAATACAGGAGGAGATGACACACAAGTATATACTATATACAGGGGAGATGACACACAGATATATACTATATACAGGAGAGATGACACACGTATATACGATATAGAGGAGATGACATACAGGTACATACTGATATAGAAGGGTTAATAGTTTGCCTTTAAGTGCCTTTTGCCTTTAATTGTTAGAATTTCTAGAATCTGTTGTTGTCATAGTCTGCTAGTCTCCTTTCCACTCCTTATCATGTATGTTCCCAATAGTCAGTCACAACATGCTCTGGGTACGTTAGAGAATAAAGGTCAGTATGACCCTGGGTGATGGTGGGGGCTACATGAATTGCATTAAGGTTGTAAATGGTATAAAATATTGCCTCTTGCTCTATTACTTCAGATAAAAGTGACTTGCTCACAGGATGTGTGTGAGGTGTCTTTTTGTCTCCAAGCGCGCTTGTAAAATGACGGGCGTAACTCCACAATTTGGTCTCACTGGTGATCTGTCAGCTGACATTTGGGTCAGAACGAAAACAGCTACAACAGTTTTGGCGCCCGACCGGGGCCGTGTATCCAGCCTATTCGGAATCTGTATGGGGGAGTTTTCTGCTGAGAAATTGGACATGCAAAACACCAGCTGCAGCAAGGTGAGAAATATTATTCTTACAAACCTGTTTTGCACCTGCAATCTCTCATCTGGATCTCTCCATACCTCTGGGTAAAAGGCTGTGAGCATGGTTCAAAGAATCCACATCACCAGTGAGTTTTGTGTTTTGTCTGTTTATGTCCGTATGAGAATTGAATAATAGAGTTATAAGATGATAATTGTTATCTGTATTATTTGTCAGTATCCTAATTGGTTGTGTATTTGCGTAGTGTGTAATACAGAGCTAGGATAGACTCTGTGCAGTGTTGTTATTTTGGTCATTTTGGATTGGCAGTACATTATATGAAGCTGTATTTTGTATTAGGGCCGTGGTTTTTGTTGTTTGGCCTTAAAGTGCTTTCAGAGTGTCAGTGGACACTGCTGCAGTTTTTGTTATATAGAGTTGTGTTAATTCCAAAGTGCAAAATAGGCAGGCTGTGTGAACCTTGTATGTCTATGAGTACTCTGAATGAGATAAGAGGTGAGTAAATGAGTATAAGGAATAAACAACAATCCCTGAATGAGCATGTATGTATGAGTGATCACATAAGTATCATTACTTATCTAACTGTTGTTAATTGTCCAGGATGAATGAGTTGTGGATATTTTTAATGTACATTTAATTTACATCTGAGATTCAGTGAAACCCGTGTTATATATGGTTTGACATTGGATAGGTTTCTATATGTGTTTTGGCCGGACGTGGTCAGAATCAGCTTATTCAAGTTGTGCAGAGATCTGCCTGTGTAGAGAAACTGTTTTTAATTCCGAGAGGATGAATATTTTGTAGAGATTAAGTCTGAAAACTGCTGCATTCTGTTTCTGTGGGAAGACAAGCTCTTATCTGTGTTTATACCTGATGGGAGGAGGGAAGCGAACCCCTGCGCGAATTGTTTGTGATTTCTCCTCCTTGTGCTGCGGGCCAGAGAAAGGGGGGCCATGCAGCTGCGCTGAAGAATATGGAGCTGTGCATATTCTGTCCTTGGTTCTGTACGCGCTGAGAGATTTGTGTTTAAAGCAACAGTACTGTATGTATTGAAGTAGAAAGAAATATCGTAAGTTCAAGTTGGAATTTGAAAGTGAAAGAATTGTGCCTATTTTAGAGGAAACTTGTAAGTGATTGAAAAGATTGGTAAAAGATTCACCTGCTTCAAGTTGAGTGATTGATATAGCAAATTGAGGATCAACAGAGGAGGTAGCCAACTGCACGGCTGATGTAGTAGGTGGTGTAACCTGCTACAGTCAGCCTACGGCAAATTGGTGGTGTAACCTTGCCGTTCCATGGAGCTGTGCTAGCCAGCTGATCTACCGAGTGGTAGGTGGTTAACCTGCTCGCTAGAATCCTTTAGGTCTACCGGGAAATAGGTGGTGTAACCTTTCCCGCTAAATCTTGACACTCAGTATGACTTGTCACGTGTTGCAACCCTGGTTTAAGGCAAGGCACACTAAAAAGGGCATTTTTAGAGGCGAGTGTCTGAGCGGATAAGTTGAAGCTATGGGCGACTTATTCTGTGTGCAGTCAGGGCCCCCAATGAGATCAAAAAACCGCTGTACAGATTGGAAAAAGGAAGCAGTGAAAGATGTGAGACCAATATTGAAACAGGCAAAAATGCCAGTGAGTAGATGGATGTTTGGATGTTCAAAAAGGCACAGACAAAGGAGGAAAATAGCATGTGAATAAATGGCGTCAGAGAGTGCAGCAGGACGGAAGTAAGGTGTATTATGAATGTTTTGATGCTCAAAAGTCCGACTATGACCGACACACTACTGCTACGGTCATACCTTTGTATAACCAGAGACCAAGACAAAGACAGATGGACTTGTAAACATTGCGGTCAGACAAACCCAGATCTGGAGAAATACTTGTATGATCTGTGCTGTAACCCAACCTAAGTGAATTACACTGAATCCTGTCCAGACAAGAACACATGTAGTGACATAAGAAGCTGACACAGGATTGTGGTTAGTGGGTAGTGGGGACATTAACTTTTGGGAGTAAGCTGACAGTAATCCTTTTGGGAAGGAGCTGTAGATCAGCATGTCATGTCACCCCCAACCGATCATCTAGTCACCCCCACCATCAGAGAACCAACCACATCAGGTAGTGTAAGACAAATACAGGAGTATTATCCCTGGAAGCCCTCTGACTAGCTAGCTACACTAAAACAATTGGCTGACCCTGAGAACAAACCTTTCCCATTTTACAGACAAAGACAATATGATGGACGTATAAGTGCACCTGAGCAGACCTAGAGAGTTGGTGAGCAGAAAAGCAGGTGACGTACTAGGATGCAAATTAAGACTTTTACAGATGTGACTAAAGGAGAGAGAGTAGAGATGTACTCTGGACGGTTACAGCTGAAATGGGCAGACATGGGGTACAGTTCAGTAAACCCACTCAATGCTAAAATATTTGTAAATACATTCATTGACAGTATGACAAAAGGCTTACGAGACACAGTAAAGACAGCCAGACCTAAATGGAGAAATGTAGATCCAAAGACCTCCTGAAGGTTGCTCAGGAGTTGAAGAAACTAGGACAATAAGACGATGTGTCATGTATGCTGGAGCACAAGGAAAACAGTAGAGACGTAGTAAGGGACCTAAGGACTTAGAAACAGTGAAGTGCTGGAATTGTGGAGAAAATGGACACTCAGACCAATATTCCACCTCCTTCACCTTCAGACTAGGAAACTGACAACCCAGTGACAAATGTGTGCCCTGTTCTTGTCCCCTCCGGACCTGATCCTGCCTTGATGACCACCATACCAATGTTGGGAGGGAAATAGACAGAATTCTTGACCAACACTGGGGCAGCTGGGACTAGTACACAAAGACTTGATACTGCCAGACATGATTACTGTCGAGACTGTGGAATACGTGAGGGTAGGGGGACAAGCGACTGAAGCCCCTATGACTAAACAAGGAAAGATTAGAGTCACGAGACAGCCAAGAGGTGCTTACAAACTTATTGTTAGTGACAATACCCCTATGAATTTGCTGGGAGCAGAGTTGAGTGTTGTCTAGGCCACTATACAGTGCTCTCCTGAGGGTATTACAGTCACAAGTCCCCTTTTCATATAAACACTTGGGGCAGATGGACGCCAGGGTCTTCCACGTGCTCATTATACCACAGGTAAATCATGCCCTATTGTAGTTACACTTAATTCCATTCATTTGCCAGTTTTAGTAGTTTCCTTACACAAAGATGGTATAGTTACTGTGTATTTCTAGGTTGTCTTCATATGATATATAGTTTTTTAGCCATTCATTATATTGGCTCAAACCATAGTCACTGTTTATTTTTCTTTTCCACTTCCTATACCTTATCGCAAGCAACTGGCATTGATATTTGGTATTTTTCAAATCCCTTCTTTTTGTATTTGGATCTGTTAGTTATGGATTTATATAGGGCTGCTACTTTCTTAGAATAAGCGTGTGCTTTGCTGTGGCCTATGGCAATGTGCTCCCCCCGTTTTATGACTCAGTATCTTTCGTAATTATATATATATTCATATATATAATTTTCTTTTGGTAACATTTTGTGAATCAAATTTAGTTTTTTTTTAAGGGATACTCTACCCAATCAAATACGGGTATAAATATTTGGACATTAATGTGTGACTTATATAAACACTTGTGTAATATTGCAGAAATGGTGTATATGGCAAGAGTAGTGAAAGTAACACCTGACACCAGAATGTCTGAGGACAGGGAAAAGAGTCAGGTACCAGACACCATTTGGGCAAGGGGAAAATCTGATATGGGTCGGCTGCCCATTCCCCCTGTCATGATAAATCAAGAGAAGTAATCACTCCTCTTTGGTTAAGGCAATACCCCTTAAGTCTAGTCAAATCAATGGCCCTGAGCAGGGATATTAAAGAGTATGTTAAGGCAGGGGTTCTAGTGCAGAGATATTCCCCCTGCAACACCCCTTTCTATCCCATCAAGAAAAAAGGACCCAAGGGTTTCCCTGACACTTACAGAATAGTTCATGACTAACGAGCTATTAATGATGTTACAGTGAGTGTGACCTCAACTGTCCCTAATACACACACCGTACGGTCACAGATCCCCGCGATGTCAAAATGTTTCACAGTTACTGATTTGGCAAATGCATTCTTCTCTGTACCACTGCACTTTGACTGTCAGTATCTTTTGTCTTTCACTCACGAAGGTAAACAATACTGTAGGACGGTCCTCCCACAAAGGGGGAAAGAACTCCCCAACCATCTATTCAACAGCGATGGCAGGGATTCTTGAGCAGTGGCAACCACCTCATCCACAGATTGTACTATTACAGTACGTGGATGACCTCTTGCTCTGCTGCCCGGACCAGATGTCTACAGTTTCCTTGCTGTGTTTTTGGCAGAAAAGGGTTGCAGAGTCTCACGTGATTGCAAACAAAAGGTGACATTTTTAGGACATTATATTGCTGAAGGTACAAGACACCTGACTGAAGACAGAAAACAGGCAATACAAATCTCTCTTTACCCAGGTCACACCAGCATCTACGCACTTTTCTAGGTTTGGTGACCTACTGTAGGCCTTGGATAAGGTCTGCTTCACAAATGATGCACCCACTGTATGACTGTTTGCCATCACACCCCTACAATCTCACTCAAGAAGCAATTGACTCCTTCCACTCTCTCAAGCTGCTCATTGTGTCAGACATTCCAAACTATGATCAGCCATTTTTCTTATTTTTCACAGAGCAGGGTGGACATGCTACCGCAGTACTGACACTACAACATGGAAAGAAACAGGGACCGATAGCTTACTACTTAGCACAATTAGACCCTGTGATTAGAGGGTCTTCTACATGTGTACATGCTATAAGAGCTGCTGTATTACTGAAAGGCATGTGAGATCACACTGACTTTTTCTTTTTGACAATTTGTTCCCCCACGTGACATTAATGCCATACTCGTACAAGTTCAACCAAAACAAATTGTCAATGGAGAGACAGATCAGACTTGAATGTGCTCTAATACTAATCCCTGAATATGTCACCCTCAAAAGACATAATGTTCTGAATCCAGCCACTCATGTGCCTGTGGATTCAGAAAAGGGGGAATTGGTGACAGCATTGGCAGGTGGGAAAGAGAACATGACATGATGTTGACATGACGCACGAACATGACTGCATAGGAACTGATGAGTCAGGAGACAGTGGGTTTTACATATGTTCGTGGGAAGAAAAAAACCTGTTCCTAATGCATATTTTGAGGTTTTTTATTTTTGTAGATGGCTCCAGATACCACCAGAATGGGCGACTTTACATTGGATATGCAGTAGTATCCTCACATGAGGTAATCCGAGCTGAACCACTCGCTCCTCACATGTCGGTGCAGGAGGCAGAGTTGAAGGCACTCACTGAGGCGTGTAGAGTTGCTGCAGGTAAAGTCGCTAACAGTTACACAGATTCAAATTGTGCATGGGGAATATCCCATGATTATTGCCCTATCTGAAGAAGCAGAACGTTTCTTACATCAGCCGGTAAGCCCATTAAAAATGCAGAGCTGGTGAAACAATTAGTGGAGGCATTGACGTTATCAGTCCAGGTTGGCATCGTCAAGGTAAAAGCACACACGGACGGTGACTCTGTGGAGGAAAAGGGCAACAGAAGGACAGACGAGGCTGCTAAAGTAGCAGCAAGGCGGCCTAGGGAGCAGTGGACAGTGGCAGGGAGTCAGCGTATTCCAGCCACACTGAGCCTAGATGTCCTGAAATCCCTCCAGCTGCCCAAACAGAGAAGGAACACTGGGAGAATGAGAGCTGAGCTGAACTCAGAAAGAGTATGGGAGAATAAATATAAATCATATATACCAAGATCCCTGCTTCCAATCATGGCGCAAGCAACACAAGATGCCTTCTGGATCGCTCCTGGTTTCAGTTACGCAGCCGCAAAGCTCGTACAGTCATGCCTCATCTGTGCACAGCACAACCCAGGTAAAACAGTAAAAATCCCTAAGAAAGCGACACCCAGGCCTCTCTACCCGTTTCAGAGACTGTAGATTGGCTACATACAGCTACCCAAGGTAGCAGTGTGTGAAAAATATCCTAGTATGTGTAGATCTCTTCTCTGGTTGGCTGGAAGCCTATCTGGTAAAATGTGCAAATACTAAAGCGACTGCAGACAAACTGATGAAAGAACTGATCTGCAGGTATGGTGTCCTAGAAACCATAGACAGCGATAGGGACACACACTTCACGGGAGAAACAATGAGGGAAGTCATGCAGGTCCTGGGAGTACAGCAAGCATATCATGCACCATAAAGACCACAAAGTAGTGGGAAAGTGATGAGACTAAACGGGACACTTAAACTGGAAAATCAAAGGCCATGGCAGACAAAGGAAAGAGCGGGGTAGAGTGTTTGTCTCTTGCACTCTTTTCAGTCACACACACTCCAAATAGAAAGACAGGCTTGTGTCCTTTTGAAGTCCTGTTTAGTAGTTTGCCAGAGGCTGGTCTGTACTTTCCACAGGTGCTACAAATGCAACACAGTGCTATGACAGCCCATGTCTAGGCCTTGCAGAAAAGACTTAATGTGGTGCATAAACATGTGTTTTCATCCATTCGATACTAATGCCAGTGCAGACGTACATCAGCTGAATCCAGGTGATTGGTGGTCATACACAGACACGTGAGAAGGAACCTAGATCCACGGTTTGACGGCCCATTCTAAAGTCCAGCTAACCACATTCACCTCAGTGAAACTTGAGGGAAAGCCCACCTGGATCCATTCCAGTCACTGCAAAAAGATCTTTCCACCAGCAGAATGACGGTTCTCCTAATCACCGTGCTGGCAGTGGTAGGATGTTTGCACCTTACAGAGACACTGGATAAACAAACTTATTCAACATCTTGCTTTTCTTATAAAAGACGCGGAAGGACAAAAACTGCTGGACTGTTGGATCTGTGCACACAGCCCAGTATCTGTAAGGACTATGCTGTACTTAGCCTTACCCCAGGACCCAAGGAAGGTATTAACACCACACTGCATGCACAAGTGAGACTTGGACTCAGATTTTCGCGGTTCCTTAAGGCTCTTAATGAGACTAATACAATATAGAGACTCCTTTTTAAATCCAGCCAATTGGCTTAGCGGCCTAGCGGGATGGATTATTTTTGGTGTTTTACAGACTTGTATGCAAATTTTGTTGCTTTGCTTATTCTTTTATGTAGCCGTAAAAGCGCTAATATATGTATTACCTAAGCTATGGAATAATGTATGTGTAGAAAAAAAAAACCCTAAGGCTGAACCTTCTGTAGTATATCATAGGCCCCGTATGGCCACTGTTGACGGGGGAGGTGAGTGTCCACACTGAGGGTGGATGGGTGAAGAAGGTAGGAAGTCCCCTTGTGGGTATTAGACCCATGAGACAGGAGCTCCTTTGTGGATATCAGATGACCCCGTGACAGAGGTTATACCATTTACAAAAGGGGGAAATTGATATAGAATGGTTAATAGTTTGCCTTTAAGTGCCTTTTGCCTTTAATTGTTAGAATTTCTAGAATCTGTTGTTGTCATAGTCTGCTAGTCTCCTTTCCACTCCTTATCATGTATGTTCCCAATAGTCAGTCACAACATGCTCTGGGTACGTTAGAGAATAAAGGTCAGTATGACCCTGGGTGATGGTGGGGGCTACATGAATTGCATTAAGGTTGTAAATGGTATAAAATATTGCCTCTTGCTCTATTACTTCAGATAAAAGTGACTTGCTCACAGGATATGTGTGAGGTGTCTTTTTGTCTCCAAGCGCGCTTGTAAAATGACGGGCGTAACTCCACAATTTGGTCTCACTGGTGATCTGTCAGCTGACATTTGGGTCAGAACGAAAACAGCTACAACAATACTATATACAGGAGGAGATGACCGGTATACACTATATACAGGAGCAGATGACCTACAGGTATATACTATATACAGGAGGAGATGACATACAGGTATATGCTATATATAGAAGATGACATACAGGTATATACTATATACAGGAGATGACACACAGATATATACTATATACAGGGGAGAGGACACAGGTGTATACTATATACAGGAGGAGATGACATACAGGTATATACTATATATAGGAGGAGATGACATACAGGTATATACTATATAGAGGGGAGATGACACACAGCAGGTATATACTATATACAGGGGAGATGACATACAGGTATATACTATATACAGGAGATGACATACAGGTGTATACTATATATAAGGGAGATGACAAACATGTATATACTGAGGTGAAAATGAAAGGTGTGAGGTGAAAATGAAAAGGTGTGAGTGCAAAATGCGAGGAGTGAGGGAAAATAGTGGAGTGATCGGAAAATGACATTTTGCACTCACATCTTTTCATTTTCACCGCACACCCCTCATTTTCACCTCACATCTCTCATTTTCCCCTCAGTATATACCTGTATGTCATCTCCTGTATATAGTATATACCTGTATGTCATCTCCCCTGTAAATAGTGTATATACCTGCTGTATGTCATCTCCTCCGCTATATTGTATATACCTATGTGTCATTTCCTCCTGTATATAGTATATACCTGTATGTCATCTCCTGTATATAGTATATACCTGTATGTCATCTCCCCTATATATAGCATATACCTGCTGTATGTCATCTCTTCCTCTATATACCTATGTGTCATCTCCTCTTTTATATAGTATATACCTGTATGTCATCTCCTCCTGTATATAGTATATACATGTGTCATTTATTTTTGCTGTGTTTATTTACAATATACGGTAACTATAGGATTAGTAATGGAAAGGTGTCTTATAGACACCTCTCCATTACTAAGCCACGGGCTTGATGTCACAAAAAAATACAAAGCGGACATCAAGCCCACAAATATGAACCCCACTTGCCACCGCTAAAGGGCAAGTGGGAAGAGCCAGGCAAAAAGGGCCAGAAATGGAGCATCTAATAGAGGTGCCTTTTTCTGAGCAGCTGCGGGCTGCTATTTTTAGGCTGGGTGGGGGCCAATATATGTGGCCCCTTACCAGCCTGAGAATACCAGCGTCCAGTTGTCTGCTTTAGCAAGGCAGGTTGCCACGCCTGCTCTCGCTGTTATTAGCAGCAGCAAGCATAGGCTGGTGGGCGACCTCTCTATTCTTGATAATCAGCCTTGCTAATGCTGACAGCTGAGAGTTGCAGCCCCCAGCTGTCAGGATTGTCTGGCTGGTTATCAAAAATACATATTTTTTTTTAATTATTTATTTAGAGTGCAGGCCGATGAATACTCCCATCAGCTGCGCCTGCTCTCCCTGTTATTAGAAGCAGCAGGCATACGCTGATGGGAGCAGTAGTCCCATTAGCCGACGCCAGCGACCGGAGGTAAACTTTTCACCTCCGATCACAGCTGGAGGCTCATACTGTCATTTGACAGTGTGGGAACCGCGGAGGTCTGACCAGCAGTAATGATTTTACCGCAGATGAGAAGCAGTGTTTGCGACGCTGTCATGCACATGACACTGCCACAAACACCTGGTGTTTGGGGGGCCGAACCGAAACACTTCCTGGTGAAGTCCGTGCCCAAACAGTAGGTGTTCGGTAAAGATGCCGAACTTTACTGTTCAGGTTCGTCCATCTCTAGTTAGTGGAGCTTCTTGCTTAATGGTGTTGCAGCCTCTGTGGCCTTTCAGAGGAAGTGTGTATGTACAGTATGTATGTATACATGACAGACCATAAAACACTTAGATTTCACACAGGTGGACTTCGTTTCACTTACCATGTGACTTATGATGGTAATTGCTTGTACCAGACATTTTGAGGCGCTTCATAAATTATTTTTTGATTTAAAAAAAAAAAGTGTTTCTAAAACCCCTGTTATCTAAATGAACTGTTCTGCTTTTTATTTACTTAGTTACAGCAGGTTTTTTTCCTCACTTTTTCTCTTATAGGTTTTCAAACAAAAGGGATGAATACATATGCACATGCCGATTTTTAGTTATTTGATCCCACAAATATGGGAGTGGAGACGCGTCCATATACATCACCTGAATGAGTGGTACGTGACCGCTGAGCACAGGAAGAGCTACAGGCCCGCGGCTGGAACCAGGTGCAGTGCCAGCACCCAGGGCGCACAAGTGGGTGAATATGATGTGTGCGCCAGTTCATGGCCCCCTGCTGCTCCAGGGAGGGGCGGCGACATTTTCAGCACAAAAAAATATGCTGAAAAACTCGGCTTATACACGAGTATATACGGTACTTTGACCATTGTGGGCAAAGATTTCTACTTTAACCTTATCAGTTCACAGGATGTTTCTAAAATGCATCAAGATTATTTAGATATACTTCCGCATACTTCTGATGCAGAATTTTATGGTGAGGACACAGGATAGGCTTTCTTCTGATACCTATTCCATGAAGTCCATATTTGTGCAGGTGTCTCTGTACAATAGAACAATGTACCACAAACTCCAGCTTGCTAAATATTTCTGAAGGTCTTTTGGAGTGAAGAGATGTTTTGCTTTGTCTTTCAGACCTTATCTTGACATCCACTGTTCCTGTTAACTGCCATATCTTAATTACATTTCGAACTGATGAAAGGGCTACTTGAAAAAGCTTTGCTGTCTTCTTATTTATAGCTCTTTTTCTGCTTTGTGGACCTCTATCATTTTCATTTTCAGAGTGATAGGCAGCTACTTAGGAGAACATGGGTTCTGGCATGGCAGCTGTTTTTGGCACAAGATTAGAGGAGACTGGGATTTATAAAGGTGGGAAAATTGCATTACCTGGCCTTTTCTAACGATGATTGTGACTAAAGGTACCGTCACACTGAACGATATCGCTAGCGATCTGTGACGTTGCAGCGTCCTGGCTAGCGATATCGTTCAGTTTGACATGCAGCAGCGATCAGGATCCTGTTGTGATGTCGTTGGTCGCTGCAGAAAGTCCAGCACTTTATTTAGTCGCTGGACTCCCTGCAGACATCGCTGAATCGGCGTGTGTGACGCCGATTCAGCGATGTCTTCACTGGTAACCAGGGTAAACATCGGGTTACTAAGCGCAGGGCCGCGCTTAGTAACCCGATGTTTACCCTGGTTACCATCGTAAAAGTAAAAAAAACAAACACTACATACTTACTTTCTGCTGTCTGTCCCCGGTGCTCTGCTTCTCTGCACTCCTCCTGCATCCTGTGTCAGCGCCGGCCAGCCGGAAAGCAGAGCGGTGACGTCACCGCTCTGCTTTCCGGCCGCTGTGCTCACAGTCAGTGCAGGAAAGCAGAGCGCCAGGGACAGACAGCTGAAGGTAAGTATGTAGTGTTTGTTTTTTTTAACTTTTACGATGGTAACCAGGGTAAACATCGGGTTACTAAGCGCGGCCCTGCGCTTAGTAACCCGATGTTTACCCTGGTTACCGGCATCGTTGGTCGCTGGAGAGCGGTCTGTGTGACAGCTCTCCAGCGACCAAACAGCGACGCTGTAGCGATCGACATCGTTGTCGGTATCGCTGCAGCGTCGCTTAGTGTGAAGGTACCTTATACCATAGCCCTAATAGGCTAATTAAGGTCTTTAAATTTGGTCAAAGTTATCTGAGAACACAAATCTCCAAGGGTGACCAAACTTTGCATCTGACTTTGTTTGAAATTTTTGAACTGTAAAAAATTACAATATTTTTTCCCCCTAAAATATAAAGGACATATGCCATCTTTAACTTTAGGCCTTTTAGAGATAATTTCATCTTCAAATTGCTTACTTGTTCACAACAACAGTTATTTTGACCAGGGGTGTCCAAACTTTTACATGCCATGTACATGATGGGCAAAGGACGAAATTACACTGATTGACAAGGTACCCAATCCTAAAACATGTTTTAAGGTATTTAAAATTGGATCTGTTGGTGTCTGGAAGCAAAGTAATAGTAACCTAAGGTTTTCTGAACCTGTAAAAGGGAACCTGTAAGGTACATCAACCATTGGAAACCACTGTTACAGTTATATATGTCCTGATAGCAGCATTTCAATAAAATCCTTGAAGTTCAAAGCGAATGTTTCGGTTTATTACAAAAAAAAAATCTTATGTACATGGGCCAGGAATAGTATGGCTGGCTGTCACTTCCACCAGACGACTACTGCCTTGGATCCTCTCATTATACCCATTCAGCATTAACCCCTTCATGACCGGGGGATTTTTCGTTTTTCTGTGTTCGTTTTTCGCTCTCCTCCTTCCCAGAGCCATAACGTTTTTATTTTTCCATCAATTTGGCCATGTGAGGGCTTATTTTTTGCGGGACGAGTTGTACTTTTGAACGAGATCATTGGTTTTAGCATGTCGTGTACTAGAAAACGGGAAAAAAATTCCAAGTGCGGTGAAATTGCAAAAAAAAGTGCAATCCCACATTGGTTTTTTGTTTGGCTTTTTTGCTTCGTTCACTAAATGCTAAAAATGACCTGCCATTATGATTCTCCAGGTCAGTACGAGTTCATAGACACCTAACATGACTAGGTTATTTTTTATCTAAGTGGTGAAAAAAAATTCCAAACTTTGCTAAAAAAAAAAAAAAAAAAAAATTGCGCCATTTTCCGATACTCGTAGCGTCTCCATTTTTCATGATCTGGGGTCGGTTGAGGGCTTATTTTTTGCGTGCCGAGATGACTTTTTTAATGATAGCATTTCGGTGCAGATACGTTCTTTTGATCGCCCGTTATTGCATTTTAATGCAATGTCGCGGCGACCAAAAAAACATAATTCTGGCGTTTCGAATTTTTTTCCCGCTACGCTGTTTAGCGATCAGGTAAATACTTTTTTTTAATTGATAGATCGGGCGATTCTGAGCGCGGCGATACCAAATATGCATAGATTTGATATTTTTTTTATTGATTTATTTTGATTGGGGCGAAAGGGGGGTGATTTAAACTTATGTTTTTTTTTATTTTTTTCACATTTTTTTAAACTTTTTTTTTTAACTTTTGCCATGCTTCAATAGCCTCCATGGGAGGCTAGAAGCAGGCACAGCACGATCGCCTCTGCTACATAGCAGCGATCTGCTGATCGCTGCTATGTAGCAGAAATGGAGGTGTGCTGTGAGCGCCGACCACAGGGTGGTGCTCACAGCCACCGGTCATCAGTAACCATAGAGGTCTCAAGGACCTCTATGGTTACAATATACAAGCATCGCCGACCCCCGATCATGTGACGGGGGTCGGCGATGACGTCATTTCCGGCCGCCCGGCCGGAAGCGGTAGTTAAATGCCGCTGTCTGCGTTTGACAGCGGCATTTAACTAGTTAATAGGTGCGGGCAGATCGCGATTCTACCCGCGCCTATTACGGGCACATGTCAGCTGTTCAAAACAGCTGACATGTCCCGGCTTTGATGCGGGCTCACCGCGGAGCCCTGCATCAAAGCAGGGGAGCCGGCATCGGACGGTATAGTACGTCCGATGCCGGTAAGGGGTTAAGGATAGCCTTTACATAATCCATTTCATAGGAAAACCACCAAAACATTACAGATTTTCAGTGGTCCTGCCATGAAAGACTGCATGAACGATTTATTTGATGCCTAGAAAACTTGATTATAGGACAAGGGGCAGAACTTGTCAGGGAAAAGTGACATTCTGCTTCATAAGTCCTTGCGTAATTAAATATATGACAAACTGAAGACAAATTGCCTTTTTAGAAACACAGAAATGTAATAGAATGGAACATCAAATGATGTATTACAGTGCCAACATCAGTATCTTTAATCACTATAATAACAGTTTCCAAAGGGTAGGGGACTTCAGAAGACCATAAAAATATTTTCAATGCTACGAGAGCTCGATCAGAAAGATGGAAAATTGGGCATAACATTTGAGACGCTAACATTTCATAAGTATTTCTCTGGAACATCTGCAAAACTAATAAAGAAGTACAAATTTATTTGTCCTTCATGTTTTCTGGTAAATTGTTTAATACTGTTCTCCTAAAAGTGACCTTGACAGTTTCCAAAAGTGTGGACCTAAAAGTTAGCTCCATTGTCAATACATTTAACCCCTTCATGACCCAGGGTATTTTCGTTTTTGCGTTTTTGTTTTTCGCTCCCCTCCTTCCCAGAGCCATAACTTTATTTTTCCGTCAATATGACCATGTGAGGGCTTATTTTTTGTGGGACAAGTTCTACTTTTGAACGACATCATTGGTTTTAGCATGTCGTGTACTAGAAAACAGGAAAAAAATTCCAAGTGCGGTGAAATTGCAAAAAACTGACCTGCCATTATGATTCTGCAGGTCATTACCTGTTCACAGACACCAAACATGTCTAGACTCTTTTTTATCCAAGTGGTGAAAAAAAATTCCAAACTTTGCTAAAATAAAATAAAATAAAAATTTGCGCAATTTTCTGATACCCGTGGCGTCTCCATTTTTCGCGATCTGGGGTTGGGTGAGGGCTTCTTTTTTGCCCACCGAGCTGACATTTTTAATGATAACACTTTTGTGCAGATACGTTCTTTTGATCGCCCGTTATTGCATTTTAATGCAATGTCGCGGCAACCAAAAGAATAGTAATTCTGGCGTATTGACTTTTTTTTCTCTCGCTATGCCGTTTAGAGATCAGGTTAATCCTTTTTTTCTTTATTGATAGATCAGTCGATTCTGAACGAGGCAATACCAAATATGTGTAGGTTTGATTTTTTTGCTATTTTATTTTGAATGGGGCGAAAGGGGGGTGATTTAAACTTTTATATTTTTTTATTTATTTTTTTCATATTTTTAAAAACTTTTTTTTTTTTTCTTTACTTTTGCCATGTTTCAATAGCCTACATGGGAGGCTAGGAGCTGGCACAAATTGATCGGCTCTGCTACATAGAGTCGATGCTCAGATCGCCTCTATGTAGTAGAATTACAGCATTGCTATGGATAGAGATGAACACCTTGGTCGTCTCAGAAAGCCCTTTGTGAATCAGGGCTGTCACAGGGTCCTTCTCTGATATCACACAATCAACATAGCAAGAGAACAGTGAACAATTCCAAAAGCTTTATTTAGGCAAAAACACGAAAGGTCCATATACGATCCACCACACAAAGGATAAGATAGTCCAGAAGTCGAATGCAGTTCAGTAACCGGATAAATGTCCAAGGAGATGAGAGTTCAATAATCCAGCAGACAGAGGATAAAAAATGGTCCATATGCTTCCCCATCTCTGTGCTGTGTTCACATCATCATTCCACACAAGACTGATCTGTGTCTCACCGCCCTGATTTTTACATGTCTCCCTCCTCATTCACAGGTTAGGTGGGTCTCAGGGGCTCATTGTTTCAACAAGCTAGTTCAATATGTCATTAGCATATTAGCAAACAACATTAGTCACTGACCCTGTGGAGAGATAACAGTACAGGACTGTGGGGCTGATATCAGATGGCAAATAACTAATCCTACAAGAGACCACCATGACAATCAGTCAAATATATACACAAAATGATACCCACATAACCTATCGCACCATCACAAGGGCTACCATCCAATAAAAATTGAAAACCAGATCACAAGAGCCACGAGAATATCAAGGAACCACCTGCTGTATTACAAAGCTAAAGAAGAAAATAACCGGGTACCTCTGGTAGTCACCTACAATCCAAATCTGGAGGTGCTAAGGGGAGCTGCACGGAAATTACAACCTTTACTACAAAAAGATGCCCGATTACAATCCATTTTTCCAGACCCCCCACTACTGTGTTTTAGGCAGCCCCCAAATCTAAGAAGTATCATTGTCAGAAGCTCGCTGTCCTCTCCAACAGCTGCAGGAACCTTTCCTTGCAACCATAAGAAATGTAAAACCTGCCCATTTATAATGACCACGGACAAGATAAAGATCATTAATTCACATCAGGAGTATAAGATACCAGGTACTTTTAGCTGCGTCACTTCTAATGTGGTGTACCTAATTATATGTACTAAATGTCCAACTGGGGGTCTGTATGTTGGGGAGACAGGGCAGAAACTCAGAACAAGGATAAATTCTCACCGCCATCCAATAAAAGAAAAAATAATGGATCTACCTGTGGCCAAACATTTCTGTATGTCTGATCATAGCACCATGGACCTGAAATTACTCGTATTGAAAGGTAATGTCAAATCTCAGAGAGACAAGAGAATCTTTGGAGTATAAATTTATAACAACCTTTGACACCCAGTGCAGGAATGAATGTGTCACATGGATTTATGTCTTTACATCAATTAAGGAACTAAGGAATTTGCCCCTCAGACTGTGTGGGGTAATCATAACAGTACCAGACCCCAATCAGAGGACAACAAAACATTAACTTATTACCTAGGAACTTTACAATATTTATGGACACAACTGGTTATCACTCTCCCATAATGACAGCTCGGTGCGTTGTTGTGTGATTCTTGTGATGACATGTGATTCTTCAGAATTTCTTTTAGTCTATGCCTGATGGCCGGAGTAGTCTCAAAAGCTTGCAATTTGTTACCATCTTTTCAGTTAGCCATTAAAAGGTATCAACCACTGAGGACTCAATTCTAAATATATATTTTTTTATCAACTGGCTAACAAGGTACAAAGATATAAATCTTTCCCGTATCAGCATTGCTATGAGCGTCGACCACAGGGTGGCACTCATAGCAATCCGGCATCAACAACCATAAAGGTCTCAGGGAGACCTCTAATGTCATGCCGATGACCCCCAATGACGTGGCAGGGACCACTGATGCACGCATTTCTGAAAGCATTTAACTAGTTAATTGACGGCGGCGGATCACGATTCTGCCTGCGCCTATTGCGGGCACATGTCAGCTGTTCAAAACAGCTGACATGTCGCGGCTTTGATGAAGGCTCAACGTCGGAGCCCACATCAAATCGGGAGGCTTCTGCCATCAGATGTACTATTCCGTCCGATGGCAGAAAGGGGTTAAAAACAAAACATCTTCTGTTTTATGTGAAAACTACTAAACAGCCATAAATGATGCTGGGATTGTACGATTACCTAACCATTCCATTTCCGAAGCCATCTACCATCTGTGAAAATGTTTGTTCAAGTGGTTTTTCTGATCCTTTTTGGTTAACCTGAAAGAAACAAAAACACAAATGAGTTAATATATTTTGTTAAATGTATATATGGTTATCTGGTCATACCAATACACCACCAATTATAGGCAACCCTTTCACACACACCCCCCTAAGAATGTTTTCACCTTCCTGACCAGGCCAAATTTTACAATTCTGACCAGTGTCACTTTATGTGATAACTCTGGAACAATTCAACCGATCCCAGTGATTATGAGACCGTTTATTCGTGACATATTGTAAAATTTGTTCGCTATGACTTTTTTCATTGATTTGTGAAAACATTGGAAATTTGGTGAAAATCTTTGAATTTTTAAACTTTTAAGGCTGGGTTCACATTGCGTTAATAGCAGCCCGTTCAACACATACGTGAACGGGCTGCTATTAACGCAAGTGCCGGTATTGGCACCACGCTAGCGCAGATAGAGCATCTGCTAGCCCTATCTGCGCTAGCAGTGACGGACCTGGAAACGCTGCAGCCCGCGTCTCGGGGTCTGTCACTCAATGACGGCACATCGATAGCGCACGCCCATTCTGAGCATTCGCTAGCGATGCGTCCGACATTGGAGTTAATGGCGGCGTTAGGGACTACATTACCACCGCGTTATGCTGCGGTGTAACGTAGTCCGTCTAACGGACGCCATTAACACAATGTGAACCTAGCCTAATTCTTATGCTCTTAAACCAGATTGTTATTTCACACAAAATAGGTAATAAATAACATTTTTCACATGTCTACCTTACATTTGCATCATTTTTAAACTTACATTTGTATTTTTTGAGAGAGAGATAGATAGAGAGAGACACTCCAGAATGGAAAATACAGCTACGGGGCATGCTCAATTAAAAAAAAGCGGAATTGATAGCCGGATCCACTCATTTCACCTCACGTTTCATCAGTTTTCCGCAGGATCCGTCGCTGTGCGTTTTTTCGTCAGAGAGAAAAAACGTTCCTCTGTACGTTTTCTCCAGCTGACAGAAAACTAATTTTCGACAGATCCAGAAAAAATAGATGAAACTGGAGGCCATCCGTCGCTAATATAAGTCTATGAGAAAAAACAGATCCTTTATTTGCAAAATTTGACGGTTTGTGCCTGACGGCAAAAACCTGACGTGTGAAAGTAGCCTTAGGAAGTTAGAATGGTTCAAAATTAATAAGCAATTTCTAATTTTTCCAACAAGAATTACAAAACCATTTTTTAGGAACCACATCCCGTTTTAAGTGACTCTCAGGGCCTATATGAAAAAAAAATACCCAAAAGTGACATTCTAAAACCTGCACCCCTCAAAACTACATTCAAGAAGTTTATTGACTAATCAGGTGTCTCACAGGAATTAAAGCGATGTGGAAGGAAAATAAGTTTACTTTTTTCACATTATTTTACTTAAGTCACAAATTTTTTCTGTTTTCACAAGGGCAACAGGAAAAAATGGACCACAAAATTTATAGAGCAATTTCTTCTGGGTACGCAGATACCCCATATGTTAGGGAAAACTCCAGTTTGGGAACATGGCAGGGCTCAGAAAGGATGGAGTGACGTTTTGTAATGCAAACTTTGGTGGAATTATCTGCAGACGCCATGTTGTGTTTGGAGAGCCCCTGATGTGCCTAAACAGTAGAAACTTCCCACAAGTGACCCTATATTGGAAATTATCTAGGATTTTCCCTGTATGCAAATTTTATAATGTGGTGTAGGCTATGTAGAGTGCATCAGGTTGGCGTATGCGAGTTGCATAGAGTGCATCAGGTTGTTATACATGAGTAGTGCAGAGTGCATCAAGTTGGCATACAAGAGTAGTGCAGAGTGCATCAGGTTGGCATATGCGAGTAGTGAAGAGTGCATCAGGTTGGCGTACGTGAGTTGTGCAAGTCAGAAATTAATTTAGTAATTCATAGATGTGTGGTACAGTTTGAAGCATTCTTTTATACACAGGACAGGTTTCTCGGGGCAGGTGTCGCATTAACAAGTTGTGTCCTTTCTTATCCCCTTTCTGTAACATACTTGGCATCTCTTTTGCGACCTTCTCTGCTTTGTGGTTTGAGGGACCTCAGCTGGAAAATGTTGCCTTGGTACAACATGGGCACCTTAATTTCCAGAAATACTGGGCCTTTCCTCTTTCTGATTTCAAATCAAAATTAGAGGCTTGATCACTACCTCCTGGAACTTAAAGAACGTACCAGTCTGACCTGCACATTGTGATAGCATGAAAGAATTGTGCACAGCCAGCTTTTTCTTTTTGCATGGCACTGTAGGGCTGGAAGACTTGATCAGAGAAATCAACTCCTCCTTATTTTTATTAAACCCCAGGACCATGGGCCGTATATGCCACTAGGCACTTGAGGGCACTTGCCTAGGACGCCAGGATGCAGGGGTGACATCTGAGCAAGTTTTATTTATTTTTTTTACAAGTCCAGGGTCCGTGGCAAAATTAGGTGCCTCGGCTTATACTCGGGTCAGCTTATACTCGAGTATATACGGTATGTAAAAAAAAAAAAGACTGGATAATAACACTGGCGCTTACCACCGTAGGGAAAAAAGGAGGTTCAGAAGCAGCTGGCGATTAGAACAGGTTCTGTGTATGTGCCTGTTGAAGAGGCAAAGAGGTTAGTGATAAGGTGATATAATCGCTGCGCTAGTTGAACTAAGGTGGGGATAGAGCAAGAGTGAATAGTACCAAGAATGGACAGAGATAAAATGTGCTAGTACACACTTGCTTGCTAAGGATGATTTAATGTTCGTGGGTCAATCCTGATTAACCCACGCACATTAAATCATCCTTAGCAAGCAAGTGAGTACTAGCACATTTTATCTCTATCCATTCTTGGTACTATTCACTCTTGCTATATCCCCACCTTAGTTCAGCTAGCGCGGCGATTATATCACCTTATCACTATATACGGTATGTAATATACAGTACAGACCGAAAGTTTGGACACACCTCATTTAAAGATTTTTCTGTATTTTCATGACTATGAAAATTGTACATTCACACAGAAGGCATCAAAACTATGAATTAACACATTTGGAATTATATACTTAACAAAAAAGTGTGAAACTGAAAATATGTCTTATATTCTAGGTTCTTCAAAGTAGCCACCTTTTGCTTTGATGACTGCTTTGCACACTCTTGGCATTCTCTTGATGAGCTTCAAGAGGTAGTCACCGGGAATGGTTTTCACTTCACAGGTGTACCCTGTCAGGTTTAATAAGTGTGATTTCTTGCCTTATAAATGGGGTTGGGACAATCAGTTGTGTTGAGCAGAAGTCTGGTGGATACACAGCTTATAGTCCTACTGAATAGACTGTTAGAATTTGTATTATGGCAAGAAAAAAGCAGCTAAGTAAAGAAAAACGAGTGGCCATCATTACTTTAAGAAATGAAGGTCAGTCAGTCCAAAAAATTGGGAAAACTTTGAAAGTGTCCCCAAGTGCAGTGGCAAAAACCATCAAGCACTACAAAGAAACTGGCTCACATGAGGACCACCCCAGGAAAGGAAGACCAAGAGTCACCTCTGCTTCTGAGGATAAGTTTATCTGAGTTACCAGCCTCAGAAATCGCAGGTTAACAGCAGCTCAGATTAGAGACCAGGTCAATGCCACACAGAGTTCTAGCAGCAGACACATCTCTACAACAACTGTTAAGAGGAGACTGTGCAGCAGGCCTTCATGGTAAAATAGCTGCTAGGAAACCACTGCTAAGGACAGGCAACAAGCAGAAGAGACTTGTTTGGGCTAAAGAACACAAGGAATGGACATTAGACCAGTGGAAATCTGTGCTTTGGTCTGATAAGTCCAAATTTGAGATCTTTGGTTCCAACCAACCGTGTCTTTGTGCGACGCAGAAAAGGTGAACGGATGGACTCTACATGCCTTGTTCCCACCATGAAGCATGGAGGAGGAGGTGTGATGGTGTGGGGGTGCTTTGCTGGTGACACTGTTGGGGATTTATTCTAAACTGAACGCATACTGAACCAGCATGGCTACCACAGCATCTTGCAGTGGCATGCTATTCCATCCGGTTTGCGTTTAGTTGGACCATCATTTATTTTTCAACAGGACAATGACCCCAAACACACCTCCAGGCTGTGTAAGGGCTATTTGACCAAGAAGGAGAGTGATGGGGTGCTAAGCCAGATGACTAGGCCTCCACAGTCACCAGACCTGAACCCAATCGAGATGGTTTGGGGTGAGCTGGACTGCAGAGTGAAGGCAAAAGGGCTAACAAGTGCTAAGCATCTCTGGGAACTCCTTCAAGATTGTTACTATCGTTCCTTTGCAACATGCTGTTTACTTGGATCTTTTTGCCTTTACCTAAGAGTGGGGCAAATCATGGATTTGATTAACAAGGTTGTACGCCTGTTTTATCATTACCAATTGATGTCTAAATGCATATTTTTTCAATGACTTTTCCATTTATATTTATGCACTGCACTTTATGTGATAAATAACTTCTGTATCACTGTCTGCACTTTATGCATGTCAATTATAATGTAAATACATGTTCTTACAATGATTAATGATAATAATCATCATAATGATTATAACATTGTAAACTCTTTAAATACCTGGCACTTTCACATGTTAACTGCTTGCGAAACGTTCCTGTTGGGTACCGAAACATCGCTTTCTGGGCTGATTAAATAGCTAATTTTCACTACAAACGGTACGCTGCCTCCAATCTTTATTGATTCCATTATATACAGTGCCTACAAGTAGTATTCAACCCCCTGCAGATTTAGCAGGTTTACACATTTGGAATTAACTTGGCATTGTGACATTTGGACTGTAGATCAGCCTGGAAGTGTGAAATGCACTGCAGCAAAAAAGAATGTTATTTCTTTGTTTATTTTTTTTTTTTTTAAATTGTGAAAAGTCTTTTCAGAGGGTCATTTATTATTCAACCCCTCAACCCACCAGAATTCTGTTTGGTTCCCCTAAAGTATTAAGAAGTAGTTCAGGCACAAAGAACAATGAGCTTCACATGTTTGGATTAATTATCTCTTTTTCCAGCCTTTTCTGACTATTTAAGACCCTCCCCAAACTTGTGAACAGCACTCATACATGGTCAACATGGGAAAGACAAAGGAGCATTCCAAGGCCATCAGAGACAAGATCTTTCCAAGGAGTTGGGCCTACCTGTCTCCACTGTTGGGAGCATCATCCGGAAGTGGAAGGCTTATGGAACTACTGTTAGCCTTCCACGGCCTGGACAGCCTTTGAAAGTTTCCTCCCGTGCCGAGGCCAGGCTTGTCCGAAGAGTCAAGGCTAACCCAAGGACAACAAGGAAGGAGCTCCGGGAAGATCTCATGGCAGTGGGGACATTGGTTTCAGTCAATACCATAAGTAACGTACTCCACCGCAATGGTCTCCGTTCCAGACGAGCCCGTAAGGTACCTTTACTTTCAAAGCGTCATGTCAAGGCTCGTCTACAGTTTGCTCATGATCACTCGGAGGACTCTGAGACTGACTGGTTCAAGATTCTCTGGTCTGATGAGACCAAGATCGAGATCTTTGGTGCCAACCACAAACGTGACGTTTGGAGACTGGATGGCACTGCATACGACCCCAAGAATACCATCCCTACAGTCAAGCATGGTGGTGACAGCATCATGCTGTGGGGCTGTTTCTCAGCCAAGGGGCCTGGCCATCTGGTCCGCATCCATGGGAAGATGGATAGCACGGCCTACCTGGAGATTTTGGCCAAGAACCTCCACTCCTCCATCAAGGATCTTAAGATGGGTCGTCATTTCATCTTCCAACAAGACAACGACCCAAAGCACACAGCCAAGAAAACCAAGGCCTGGTTTAAGAGGCAAAAAATCAAGGTGTTGCAGTGGCCTAGTCAGTCTCCTGACCTTAACCCAATTGAAAACTTGTGGAAGGAGCTCAAGATTAAAGTCCACATGAGACACCCAAAGAACCTAGATAACTTGGAGAAGATCTGCATGGAGCAGTGGGCCAAGATAACTCCAGAGACCTGTGCCGGCCTGATCAGGTCTTATAAAAGACGATTATTAGCTGTAATTGCAAACAAAGGTTATTCCACAAAATATTAAACCTAGGGGTTGAATAATAATTGACCCACACTTTTATGTTTAAAATTTATAAAAATTTAACTGAGCAACATAACTTTTTGGTTTGTAAGATTTATGCATCTGTTAATAAATCCTGCTCTTGTTTGAAGTTTGAAGGCTCTAACTTATTTGCATCTTATTAAACCTGCTAAATCTGCAGGGGGTTGAATACTACTTGTAGGCACTGTAAAATATATATATATATATATATATATATATATATACATATATACATATATATATATATATATATATATACATACATATATATATATATATTATATATATATATATACACACACACACATACACACACACTATATAATTGTCTAAGGGTCACTTCCGTCTGTCTGTCCTTCTGTCACAGTTATTCATTCGCTGATTGGTCTCGGCAGCTGCCTGTCATGGCTGCCGCGACCAATCAGCGAAGGCGACAGTCCAATTAGTCTCTCCCCTACTCCCCTGCACTCACTGCCCGGCGCCGGCTCCGCAATCCCCTCCACTCACCGCTCACACAGGGTTAATGGCAGCGGTAACGGCCCGCGGTGTAACGCACTCCATTACCGCTGCTATTAACCCTGTGTGTCCCCAACTATTTACTATTGATGCTGCCTATGCAGCATCAATAGTAAAAATATGTCATGTTAAAAATAATAAAAAACAACAAAAAACCTGCTATACTCACCATCCGCCTCCTTTCCCGCTCCTCGCCACGCTCCCGGGACCGCTCCATTGCAAGCGGCAGATTCCGGTCCCAGGGCTGGTGTGCGACAAGTACCTGCCGTGACGTCACGGTCATGTGACCGCGACGTCATCATAGGTCCTGCTCACACCAGCCCAGGGACCGGAAGCTGCCGCTTGCAATGGAGCGGTCCCGGGAGCGAGGAACGGGAAAGGTGGCGGATGGTGAGTATAGCAGGACTTCAACGGGCCTTCTGAAGGTGAATATATGTTTATTTTATTTATTTTTTTAAGTCTCTATACTACGTGGCTCTGTGCTGGGCAATATACTACGTAGCTGGGCAATATACTACGTGGCTGGACAATATACTCCGTCGCTGGGCAATATACTACGTGACTGGCCAAATATACTACGTGGCTCTGCTATATACTATGTGGCTGCGCAATATACTACGTGACTGGGCAATATACCGTACTACGTGGCTCTGCTATATACTATGTGGCTGGGCAATATACTACGTCACTGGACAATATGCTACGTGACTGGGCAACAGTATATTGCCCAGCCAAGTAGTATATTGCCCAGCCACTTAGTATATTGCCCAGCCACTTAGTATATTGCCCAGCCACTTAGTATATTGCCCAGCCACTTAGTATATTGCCCAGCCACTTAGTATATTGCCCAGCCACTTAGTATATTGCCCAGCCATGTAGAATATTGCCCAGCCACGTAGAATATTGCCCAGCCACGTAGAATATTGCCCAAACACGTAGTATATTGCCCAGAAACTTAGTATATTGCCCAGTGACGTAGTATACAGCACAGTCACGTAGTATATTGCCCAGTCACGTAGTATATTGCCCAGTCACGTAGTATATTGCCCAGCCACATAGTATATTGCCCAGTCACGTAGTATATTGCCCAGTCACGTAGTATATTGCCCAGTCACGTAGTATATTGCCCAGTCACGTAGTATATTGCCCAGTCACGTAGTATATTGCACAGCCACGTAATACACAGCACAGAGCCACGCAGTATATTGCCCAGCCACATAGTACATTGCCCAATCACGTAGTATACAGCACAGACACGTAGTATATTGCCCAGCCAGGTAGTATACTGCCCAGTCACGTATGTAACAGGTTAAAAAATAAAAGAAACATACTCACCATCCGAAGAGCCCGTTGTAGTTCCGGCGCTTGTGAGCGGTGTCCGGTCCCAGGATTGGTATGAGCGCAGGACCTTCCATGACGTCGCGGTCACATGACCGTGACATCATGGAAGGTCCTTCTCCCATAGACTCTTTGGAAGCGGAACCTGCCGCTTGCAGTGCCGAGGAGAGGACGCGACGGCGGAAGATGAGAATAAGGTTTGTTTTATTTATTATTATTATTTTTAACATTAGATCGTACGCATACGCAGCATCAAGAGTAAAAAGTTGGGGACACAAAGGGTTAATAGCGGCGGTAACAGAGTGTGTCACCCGCGGCATAACGCGGTCCGTTACCGCCGGCATTAACCCTGTGTTAGCGGTGACCGGAGGGGAGTATGCGGGTAACAGGCACTGACTGCGAGGAGTAAGGAGCGGCCATTTTCTTATGGAATGTGCCCGTCGCTGATTGGTCGCGGCAGCCATGACAGGCAGCTGCCGAGACCAATCAGCAAATTAATAACCGTGACAGAAGTACAGACAGACGGAAGTGACCCTTAGACAATTATATAGTAGATTTCCCCCCACCCCCTTTTTTTTTTTTCTTTTAACCCCTTTTACCCCCAAGGGTGGTTTGCACGTTAATGACCAGGCCAATTTTTAATATTCTGATCACTGTCCCTTTATGAGGTTATAACTCTGGAACGCTTCAACGGATCCCAGTGATTCTGACAATGTTTTCTCGTGACATAATGTACTTCATGATAGTGGTAAAATTTCTGATACTACCTGTGTTTATTTGTGAAAAAAATGGAAATTTGGCGAAAATTTTGAAAATTTCGCAGTTTTCCAACTTTGAATTTTTATGCAATTAAATCACAGAGATATGTCACACAAAATACCTAATAAGTAACATTTCCCACATGTCTACTTTACATCAGCACAATTTTGGAAACAACATTTTTTTTTGCTAGGGAGTTATAAGGGTTAAAAGTTGACCAGCAATTTCCCATTTTTACAACACCATTTTTTTTTAGGGACCACATCTCATTTGAATTCATTTTGAGGGGTCTATATGATAGAAAATACCCAAGTGTGACACCATTCTAAAAACTGCACCCCTCAAGGTGCTCAAAACCACATTCAAGAAGTTTATTAACCCTTCAGGTGTTTCACAGGAATTTTTGGAATGTTTAAATAAAAATGAACATTTTACTTTTTTACACAAAAAATTTACTTCAGCTCCAATTTGTTTTATTTTACCAAGGGTAACAGGAGAAAATGGACCCCGAAAGTTGTTGTACAATTTGTCCTGAGTACGCCGATACCCCATATGTGCGGGTAAACCACTGTTTGGGCGCAAAGACAGAGCTTGGAAGCGAAGGAGCGCCATATGACTTTTCAATGCAAAATTGACTGGAATTGAGATGGGACGCCATATTGTGTTTGGAGAGCCACTGATGTGCCTAAACATTGAAAACCCCCACAAGTGACACCATTTTGGAAAGTAGACCCCCTAAGGAACTTATCTAGAGGTGTGGTGAGCACTTTGACCCACCAAGTGCTTCACAGAAGTTTATAATGCAGAGCCGTAAAAATAAAACAAAAATTTTTTCCCACAAAAATTATTTTTTAGCCCCCAGTTTTATATTTTTCCAAAGGTAAGAGGAGAAATAGGACAAATTGGAGAACAATATTTAGGGTCCAGAGTATGCTGATACCCGATATGTGGGGAGGAACCACCTTTTGAGCGCATGGCAGAGCTCGGAAGTGAAGGAGCATCATTTGGAATGCAGACTTAGATGGATTGGTCTGCAGGCGTCACATTGCGTTTGCAGAGCCCCAGTTTTGTATTTTTCCGAGGGTATCAGGAGAAATTGGACCCTAAATATTGTTCTCCAATTTGTCCCAAGTACGCTGATAACCGATCTGTGTGGGGGAACCACCATTTGAGTGCATGGCAGAGCTTGGAAGGGAAGGAGCATCATTTGGAATGCAGACTTAGATGGATTGGTCTGCAGGCGTCACATTGCGTTTGCAGAGCCCCTAATGTACCTAAACAGTAGAAACCCCGCACAAGTGACCCCATATTGGAAACTAGACCACCCCAAGGAACTTATCTAGATGTGTTGTGAGAACTTTGAACCCCCAAGTGTTTCACTACAGTTTATAACGCAGAGCCGTGAAAATAAAAAAATCTTTTTTTTCCCCACAAAAATTTTTTTTTAGCTCCCAGTTTTGTATTTTCCCAAGGGTAACAGGAGAAATTGGACCCCAAAAGTTGTTGTCCAATTTGTCCTGAGTACGCTAATACCCCATATGTTGGGGTAAACCCCTGTTTGAGCGCATGGGAGAGTTCGGAAGGGAAGGAGCACTGTTTTACTTTTTCAATGCAGAATTGGCTGTATTTGAGACCGGACGCCATGTCGCGTTTCGAGAGCCCCTGATGTGCCTGAACAGTGGAAACCCCCAAATTATAACTGAAACCCTAATCCAAACACACCCCTAACCCTAATCCCAACGGTAATCCTAACCACACCTCTAACCCAGACACACCCCTAACCCTAATCCCAACCCTAATCCCAACCGTAAATGTAATCCAAACCCTAACCCTAACTTTAGCCCCAACCCTAACTGTAGCCTTACCCCTAGCCCCAACCCTAACCCTAGCCCTAACGGGAAAATGGAAATAAATACATTTTTTTAATTTTTTAATTTTTCCCTAACTAAGGGGGTGATGAAGGGGGTTTTGATTTACTTTTATAGTGGGTTTTTTAGCGAATTTTTATGATTGTCAGTCATCACACACTGAAAGACGCTTTTTATTGCAAAAAATATTTTTTGCGTTACCACATTTTGAGAGCTATAATTTTTCCATATTTGAGTCCACAGAGTCATGTGAGGTCTTGTTTTTTGCGGGACGAGTTGACGTTTTTATTGGTAAAATTTTCAGGCACGTGACATTTTTTGATCGCTTTTTAGGCTACGTTCACATTTGCCGTGGGGCGCAGCATCGTCGACGCATGCGTCATGCACCCCTATCTTTAACATGGGGGGCGCATGGACATGCGCCGTATGCGTTGTCATGCGTTTTATGACGCTTGCCTTTTTTTGGCGCACCAGACAGGACGCGGACGACGCTACAGGTTGCAGTTTTGATGCGTCACATTTCCGAAGAAAAACGCATGCAACGCACGTGCGTCGTAAATGCGACAAAAAAACCACATTAGTGTCTATGAAAAACGCATAGGGCGCAGGTGCCTGCGTTGAGCCGCGTTTTTTGACGCATGCGTCTTTTGACTAAATGTATTTTTTGGGGGCGTTTTGGATTTTTAATTGTATAGGACAATGCATGCGTCAAAAAACGCTGTGTTGTGTGTGCGTTTGCCATGCGTTGTGCGTTGCGTCGACGACGCTGCGCCAAATAACGCAAATGTGAACGTAGCCTTATTCCGATTTTTGTGAGGCAGAATGACCAAAAACCAGCTATTCATGAATTTCTTTTGGGGGAGCCGTTTATACCGTTCCGCGTTTGGTAAAATTGATAAAGCAATTTTATTCTTCTGGTCAGTACGATTACAGTGATACCTCATTTATATCTTTTTTTATGTTTGGCGCTTTTATACGATAAAAATTATTTTGTAGAAAAAATCATTATTTTTGCATCGCTTTATTCTGAGGACTATAACTTTTTGATTTTTTCGCTGATGATGCTGTATGGCAGCTCGTTTTTTGCGGGACAAGATGACGTTTTCAGTGGTACCATGGTTATTTATATTTTTTTTTTTAGATTGCGTGTTATTCCATTTTTTATTCGGCGGTATGATAATAAAGCGTTATTTTTTGCCTCTTTTTCCTTACGGTGTTTACTGAAGGGGTTAACTAGTGGGACAGTTTTATAGGTTGGGTCGTTACGGACGCGGCGATACTAAATATGTGTACTTTTATTGTTTTTTTTTTTTTTATTTAGATAAAGAAATGTATTTATGGGAATAAAAATTTTTTTCTTTATTTAGGTTTTTTTTTTTTTTTTTTACACATGTGGAAATTTTTTTTTTTTTTACTTTTTTTTACTTGGTTTGCACAGCACTCTGCTCTGAGCAGGCACTTGGTAAGCCACCTCCCTCCCTGCAGGACCCGGATGCCGCAGCCATTTTGGATCCGGGGCTGCTGCAGGGAGGAAGGTAAGAGACCCTCGCAGCAACGTGATCACATCGCGTTGCTGCGGGGGTTTCAGGGAAGACCGCAGGGAGCCCCTCCCTGCGCGATGCTTCCCTATACCGCCGACACACAGCGATCATGTTTGATTGCGGTGTGTCGGGGGTTAATGCGCCGGGGGTGGTCCGTGACTGCTCCTGGCACATAGTGCCGGATGTCCGCTGCGATAGGCAGCTGACACCCGGCCACGATCGGCCGCGCTCCCCCCGTGAGCGCGGCCGATCGCGCTGGTCATACTATTCCGTCCTTGGGAATTAAGGCCCACCCCACATGGACGGAATAGTACGTCCAATGACAGATAGGGGTTAATATTGTTACCATTTTTAGTTTTTTTTTTAGTAACTTTTTTTACTTTGTTCCACTATGGAACTTTCATCTTTTGCAGGTTGATAGCTTGTATAATATAGAGATGCAGGAGCATTCCTATGCTATGCAAACTGTCAGCTTTCCACTGAAAAAGTTGCTTCATCATGCACTGCAAATGAACAGGTAATTTTGCTAGCTCATGAGGACATCGGGTCACCATGGCAACAATCGGAACCCCGCTGTGACATTGCAAGGTCTCCGATCATAGGGCAGAGGGCCTTCTTCCCTGTGCCTGCTTCCGAAATGCTGCAATCAAGTTAGATTAGATAACAGGAGGACAAAAGAGCAAACTGATTATATCTAAAAGATATATCATGTTATTATGTCATACTAAAGGTAAAATGTCACAACAATTTATAGAACACCAAAAACAATGCAGACTTATGAACCCCACCCACACCTATCCCCACCCCACATATACACTTCAATCCCTGGAAAAATAAATAAAGGTCCAAAGACCATAACTCACTACCATCTAAAGTGCAATAGTGCATGGCAAGCAATGCAGCGCCTACCAACAGCCTCTAGCTGCCGCAAAACGCGTGTCGGGACCCTCCATCCACCCCCCCTCCTTGTTTCCACTCATCTGTTGGTAAGCGCTGCATTGCTTGCCATGCACTATTGCACTTTAGATGTTAGATAGAGGGGTGTACCGTTATTCCCGATCATCTGGTTCATGAATGCTGCTTCCCTGACGTCCTGAGTTACGGTCTTTGGACCTTTATTTATTTATTTTTCCAGGGATTGAAGTGTATATGTGGGGTGGGGATAGGTGTGGGTGGGGTTCATAACAGTCTGCATTGTTTTTGGTGTTCTATATATTGTTGTGACATTTTACCTTTTCTATGATATAATAAAATGATATGATATCTTTTAGATATAATCAGTTTGTTCTTTTTGTCCTCCTGTTATCTGATACTGTTTGGAGCTGATTTTTGATTTGGGTTTGCAGACAGATATTCTCTGCCACCCTGGTCTCTAAGTATGTACATGGGATTTTGGTTGCAATCAAGTTAGATTGCAGCATTTAGGGGGTTAAAGTGCCAGTAGCAGTGCAGGAATCAGCTGACAACCGGCAGCGATCTCACACGCAAAATCGCCGGGACGTGTCCATACGTCTCAGGTCATTAAGTACCAGGTCACAGGGACATATGGATATGTCTCGGGTGGTAAAGGGGTTACAGGCTGTCAGTATCTGCCATTACTGCCAACTCTTTTAGTAGGGCATTCCACCAAAAATGAGTGCCCCCTGGTCCTTAGTACGGTCGTTCGAAGGAATAAGTTGTGTGCCAATTCTTTGTACTGACCACAATATATATATATATATATATATATATATATATATATATATATATATATATATATATATATATATATATATATATATATATATTAATTATACATACATATAAATGAGGTCTCTCTGAGACGTTAAAGGGAACCTGTCACCCCGTTTTTTGAGATATAAATACTGTTAAATAGGGCCTGCGCTGTGCGTTACTATAGTGTATGTTGTGTACCCTGATTCCCCAAACTCGGCTTTGGGAAAATGGCCGCCGCGATCTCTTGTGCGCACGCGCGGCATCCCGCGGCCATTTTCCTGAAGCCCCGTGCAGCAGAGCACTCCATCTGCGCACGCGCGGCCCCAGGAAGATGGCCGCCCCCACCGATGACAGGGGGTGATAGCGCAGATCGCGCGCTCCTTGTTCACGTGCCCACAGTGGATTAGTCACCTCAACGTGCGGACACCACTACGCCACCAACGTAAAGCTGAGGAAGAAACAGCGCTGTGAACACGCCCATCCGACCTGACCAGCCTGATTGACAGGCGAAAACGGCGACTTTGGTAATGTATTGCGCAGCGTAGGTGGGGAATCAGGGTACACTACATACACTATAGTAACGCACAGCGCAGGCCCTATTTAACAGTATTTATATCTCAATCTCAAAAAACGGGGTGACAGGTTCCCTTTAAAAGATTTGAAATGTTGAATTGCAGAATATAATGAAAATACATTTCAGCAGCTTTTCACAAGTGGACAAGGATACAACATACAAGTTGCTTCCTTTTATATTAGCTGGAAATGCCCTGTCAACTGGAAACAAATTCTAAACACTTACCAAGTTGATTATAACTTGTTTTCCGTAACTAATTATCTGTGAGTCAAAATGTCGCTGAAATCCATCCATCTGAAAAAACATGAAAAACAAAACACCTATTATTATTATATAGTACTATCAATAGTACCATCATATTCTACAGCGCTTTACCATCGCTGTCCCAAATGGGGCTCACAATTTAAAATCCCTATCAGTATGTTTTGAGTGTGGAAACATGGGGAGAGTATACAAACTCCTTGCAGATGTTGTCTTTGGTCAGATCTGAACCCAAGACTGTTTATTCTCTCATCCGAGAGAATCGGGTCGATTATGCAAATCAAACTTTGATCAAAATAATAATAATAAAGTAAGATGTCCCTTACTTTTAGGTCTCCTCTCCCTATACCTCTATGCTACTATACTTTGATGATTCTGCTGGTTTGTTCTAATCTGATTTACCATATGTCTGTTGTAAGCAGTTTTCGAATTACTATGCCAGATTTCATTATGCTATTTACCCTATGTAATCCTGATCCCTTCACCCCCACTTTTTTCCTCCTCCAGAAATGACACCCCAACCCCATTTTACTTAATCATGTATTACCTGCTTATTATTTATTATTGTCAATTCCCCTGTTTTTGTTTTTTTTTGCATATATAATTGTGCTCAAAAGTTTATATTCCCCGGCAGAATTTTTGCTTTCTTGGCCTGTTTTCAGAGAAATGAATGATGAAAGCAAAACTTTTTCTCCATTCATGGTTAGTGGTTGGGTGAAGCCTTTATTGTCAAACAACTGTTTTCTCTTTTTAAATCATAACGACAACCGAAAACATCCAAATGACCCTGATCAAAAGTTTACATACCCCACTTCTTAATACCGTGTCTTGCCCCCTCTAACATCAATTACAGGTTGAAGTCTTTTGTGGTAGTTGTGGATGAGGTTCTTTATTTTCTCAGATGGTAAAGCTGCCCACTCTTCTTAGCAAAAAGTCTCCAGTTCCTGTAAATTCATGGGCTGTCTAGTAAGATCTGCGCTCTTGAGATCTCCTTAGAGTGGCTCAATGATATTGAGGTCAGGAGACTGAGATGGCCACTCCAGAACCTTCACTTTGTCCTGCTGTAGGCAATGACAGGTTGACTTGGCCTTGTGTTTTGGATAATTGTCATGTTGCAACGTCCAAGTACGTACCATGCGCAGCTTCCAGACATGAGTGTAAATTTGCCTCCAGTATTTGCTGATAACGTGCTGCATTCATCTTTCAACTTTGACCAAGTTTCCTCTGCCTTTGTAGCTCACAAATCCCCAATACATCAGCGATCCGCCTCCTTGCTTTACAGTAGAAATGGTGTTCCTTTCATGATAGGCCTTGCTGACCTCTCTCCAAATGTGACGTTTATGGTTGTGGCCAAAAAAGTTCAATTTTGGGCTCATTACTCCAAATTACCTTGTTCCAGAAGTTTTGAGGCTTGTTTGTACTGTTTTGCGTATTGTAGGTGAGCTACTTTGTGGCATTTGTGCAGTGATGGCTTTTGTCAGCCCATTTTTCTTCAAGTACCTCCTTATTGTGCATCTTGAAACCACCACACTGCTAGCTTTTAGAGAGTCTGTATTTCAACTGATGTTATTTGTGAGTTTTTCTTTATCTTCGTCTACCTGACCATGGTTTTGTTTTTACATAGCCCCTCATTTTCCATTTGTTAATCACAGTTTGAATGCTGCTGACTGGCATTATCAATTCCTTGGATAACGTTTTGTATCCCTTTCCTGTTTTATACAGTTCAACTACCTTTTCCCGTAGATCCGTTGACAATTCTTTTGCTTTCGCCATTGACTCACAATCCAGAAAAGTTAGTGGCTGGATGAAAGATGCTACAGTTTGTCTGGATCCCAGAAACTCACTCAGCTTTTATACACACACACTGATTACAAGCAAACAGGTCATAGATGAGGATGCTACCTTTAGTAGCCATTCAAACTCATTTGTGTCAACTTCTGTGCATGTTATCAGGCCACAATCACCAGGGTATGTGAACTTTTGATCAGGGTCATTTGGATGTTTTGAGTTGTCATTATGATTTAAAAAGAGAAAACAGTAGTTTAACAAAAAAATGGCTTCACCCAACCACTAACCATGAATGGAGAATAAGTTTTGGTGTTATTATACTTTTTTTATAGCGCCATTTATTCCATGGCGCTTTACATGTGAAAAGGCGGCAAATATAGACAAATACAATAAACATGAGCAAAAACAAGGTACTAACAGGTACAGAAGGAATGCCCGCGAGGGCTCACAGTCTACGGGGATGGGTAAGGATACACTAGGAGAGGGTAGAGTTGGTTGTGTGGCGATTCAGTAGGTTGAGGATCACAATCATTCTTGAGGATCATTGATAGTTGAGAATGATTCATATTCTCTGAAAAAAGGCCAAGAAAGCAAAAATTGTGCCGGGGTATGTAAACTTTTGAGCACAACTGCAATTTTTGTACATTTTTTTGTATTGTCTTGTGTTTATCACATTATATGTGCTAACATATCTGATGGTACCTATATGCACTTTAGGTGACCTTGATCAAAGCCATTTTTGGTGGAAACTGATCAAAATAAAATATTCACTTATTACATCATGATCTTCGTTCTCCATAGTCTTTTAGGTGCTGAAGTTTTTTGCCTATGATCTGATTTTTTGTTCGTACTCGTACCAATAAAGAGAGCCTATAAATTACTCAAAAAAATTGTGTTAAATATCTTGAAAAAACCCCGTCGCTCCCCTGATTCTGCTGCTCTTTTCATTTTAACATTCATCATGGAGCTTATTTTAAAGGGAACCTATCATGTCATTTGTAGCAACTAAACTGTCCCCAGTGATGCAATATGCATTAGTAACATTGTTTACAATCTGGTGTACGCGAGTACTGAATCCGCCTGTCTGTACCCAGCTTCACCAAATGTGTGCACATTCGCTGGAACAGCTGCACGTCAGTCTCTCTCTGAGACCACGCAATTTTACAACAGGACAGAGATTTATGTCTGCGCAGCAGCGCGTTGCAGGGGAGATTATGTGGATGACGAAGGGATGCGTCATCCACACAAAGCAAGAAAGAAGACAGCGATCATAAGAAGATGGGAGGCGCCAAACCAAGAAAATCAAACCCCCTCGGACTGGACCGCCCCACAGCTGAGTATAATAAAAGTTCCTTTTCTTACAGGTCGGGGGCTTATATGCATCATAATACAATGCCGTATATCAGCCCTGAAAGGTGGTGGACGTATCTCATATCGGTCAAACCTGGTGACAGGTTCCCTTTAAATGAAAAAGGGCATAACCAGCGAGAGACTTGTTATGTACCGAGTCTGCTCTCCTGATCTACATGTTTCACACTGGTAATTTAGCTTCCTATGACCTGCATGCACTTATAAACGGCTTAAGAGGGTTGTAACTAATGACAAATTCCCTTTTAATATGCGAATTGCCTCTTCTGAGAAAAAGAGGACTTAAACTCTATAGCGCCACCTGTTGGAAGTAGCGATCCTACAAGTCACAATCAACCCTTTAAACGAGTCGTGCAATATGACTTAGGATAAAAGCCAAATCAGTATCTCAATTCGCAGACACGGTGTTTCAGGCTGTTGGCCCTCGTCAGTGCGAAGCATGAGAACTAATTTGGCTAGGTGAGAGACTTTTTCCCTTTTAGACATCTCAGGAGACATGGGGCAGGAGCACAGGCATCACAGGAGACTCTCTGGCTCGGTCTTCTACCTGGTGACAGGAGCGCATCACTTGCCATCTCAGCCCATCATCCTGACACTGACAACTGGCAAGTGTCACGATGAATTCTTTCACTGCAAGCGCCACAGTGTTCAGTAGTGAATGCAGCTGCAAGCCCAAGCAATGTGGGAATCTGCCCAGGGGCCAGAGAAAAGGTCATTGTGGGTTGTAAATGGCCCGCGGGCCTGAGGTTCTTCACCCCTGATCTATGTAGTGACTCTGCTATACTGGATCAGTGACCTCACATGAGGACTGTTCGCAAAGAAGAATAAAGGGGTTGTAGTATTTAGGCTGTTATTAATTCATGAGTTCTGATAGAATAAACTTTCCTACTACTCAGTCCCCAGGTACAGGAATGCTTTGTCACAGTTCAGGTCTTCGTTGTTAGAATGCAGTAGTGATGTCTCTTAGGGTATGTGCACACGATGCAGATTTAGTGCAGTTCTGCAGCGTTTTTTTCTGCAGCAGAAACGCTGCAGAACTGCACTGTGAGTTACAATTCAATGAAAATCAATAGAAAAAAAAAAAGCTGTGCACATGGTGCAGAAAAATCCGTGCAGAAACGCTGCAGATTTCAAAGAAGTGCATGTCACTTCTTTTGTGCAGTTCTGCAGCGTTTCTGCACCCGTAGGCTCCCATTTTGTGGGTCAAATCCGCATAAAAACTGCAGATGTAAAAACCATCTGCAGATTTTATGCGGATTTGGGTGTCAAAACCGCAGCAGACGGAAGTGACGTCAGTGATGTGGAGGAAGTGTGTGGGCGGAGTGTAGTGAAGTTAGTGTATGGTCGATGTGAAGCGTATGGTGGAAATGGTATGTAGTGTCTGTGTGTCGGTCTGTGTGTGTGTCGGTCTCTGTGTCTGTCTCTCTGTCAGTAGTGACTCATTGTAGTCATTCGTCGGGTGGGACTACTTCTCCCATCGAAATGTGATGGGAGAGTTGTCCCATCGTCAGGCGACTGACTACAATGGGTTAAAAACACAAACACACATAAAACATACATTACATACAACATATAACATGTGCCCCCACCCCACCGATCCCCCCCAAGCCACCGATCTGTCCGGTACACTGCTCCGGCTCCCCTCCGTCCTGTGTTCCGCTCCCCCCGTGCTCCAATCACCCCCCCGTGCTCTGATCCACCCCCCCCACCCCCCGTGCTCCGATCCACCCCCCCCCCCGGTGCCCGATCCACACCCCCCCCCCGCGCTCCGATCCACCACCCCCCTGTGCCCGATCCACCCCCCGCGCGCTCCGATCCACACACCCCCCCCCCCCCCCGTGCTCCGATCCACCCCCCATCTCCTCATACTTACCGTTCCTCCCGGGGTCCGTCCGTCTTCTCCCTGGGCGTCGCCATCTTCCAAAATGGCGGGCGCATGCGCAGTGCGCCCGCCGAATCTGCCGGCCGGCAGATTCGTTCCAAAGTGCATTTTGATCACTGAGATATAACCTATCTCAGTGATCAAAATAAAAAAAATAGTAAATAACCCCCCCCCCCCTTTGTCACCCCCATAGGTAGGAACAATAAAAAGATAAAGATTTTTTTTTCCCACTAAGGTTAGAATAGGGTTAGGGTTAGGGCTAGGGTTAGGTCTAGGGCTAGGGCTAGGGTTAGGGTTAGGGTTAGGTCTAGGGTTAGGGTTAGGTCTAGGGTTAGGTCTAGGGCTAGGGTTAGGGCTAGGGTTAGGGCTAGGTCTAGGGTTAGGTCTAGGGTTAGGTCTAGGGTTAGGTCTAGGGTTAGGACAAGGGTTAGGGTTAGGGCTAGGGTTAGGGCTAGGGTTAGGGCTAGGTTTAGGGCTAGGGCTTAATTTAGCTTTAAAAAACGCTTACAAAACTGCATGAAAAAAACGCACAAAACGCAAAAAAACGCACAAAAAACGCACAAAAAACGCACAACAAACGCACAACAAACGCACAACAAACGCACAACAAACGCACAACAAACGCACAACAAACGCACAACAAACGCACAAAAAACGCACAAAAAACGCACAAAAAACGCACAAAAAACGCACAAAAAACGCACAAAAAACGCACAAAAAACACACAAAAAACGCACTTCAAATCTGCACTGTAAAAAACGCATAAAAAACGCACAAAAAACGCACCTGCAGATTCTGCCAGGAGATGCAGATTTAGTGCAGAACTGCAGCAGCTTTTTCTGCACCAAATCTGCATTGTGTGCACACAGCCTTAGGGTGCTTTCACATTGTGTCAATTTGCTCTCTTTTTGTGGCTCCTGTTGGATCTTGCATTTGAAATTTCCCCTGTAAACTGGGATTCGGACGTATGCACTGACGGGAACATAGACTAAAATGGTGCTGGCAGAGCAAACGTGCGCTCTTACATTCATAATTTTTGAGCTTATTACACTATATAGTATACCATGTCTGGGTGTCAGCCTCCTGTAGGCATATACTTCCAAAAATGATGCATGACAAAGAGCAAGTTCAATCTGCCAGCACCATTATAGTCCATGGCCCCATTGGAACATACGTTCGAATCCTGTTTCGCGGGGGGAGAGGCAGATGAAAGCCCAGACAGGAGCCACAAACGTGGAGAAAAGCAAAATGTGAAGCACACTTTTACAGAACTGCAGCAAATCTTTAAGCTCTTTGTCCCATACCATCTAAAGAGCTCAGAGATTTACAGTTATAAGCAGTGCAAGATACGGTACATTAAATGGGTTTTCTAAGCTAAGATTCACATAACAAAAAAAATACCTAAAAAATATTTTAAGTACCGGTAGTTCAGTTTTATTAATTGACAATAGCCAGATCATCATTTTATGTAGGTAAACACATGCCTTATCTTTGTCTTAACATCCTGGTAATGGGCATTCTTTTATCATCATAAACTACACTTTCCATTGTTTATATGCTCTAACTTCATCCCATCTGTAATTCCTGTGTTCTCTCTATCTGAACCAGTGCAGTACTAACTTCTATAAATGATAGGTTGTGCAATCTCCACAAGACAAAAAAAAAAAAACACAACAGAGCAGGGGCTGCGTTCTCAATTGTGTTGGGTTTTTTAAATGTGGTATCAATAACTGCAAAACTTGCAAATATGCATGCATCACTAAAGTCTTTCACAATATGCAAGCTTTAATATTAAACAATACGTACCTGTATACTCGAGTATAAGCTGAGATTTTCAGCCCGCTTTTTTGGGCTGAAAGTGACCCTCTCGGCTTATACTCGAGTCATTGTCGGGGGGGGAGGTGTCGGGGGGGGGGGGGTGTTGGCGGGGGAGCGGCGCGGTGACAATCACCTGCTCCTGGCGCTGTCCCTGCATGTCCCATGGTCTCCGAGCAGCTCTTCCTGTGTTCAGCTGCCGGCTCCCGGAGACCATCGGACAGTGAGACGCTGCCAGGGACCGCGCCGGGAGCAAGTGAGTATATCGGGGGAGGTGAGCACTGCGCGATAGTCACATTCCTCGTTCCACCGCTGCGCGCTGCTCTGTCTTCCATCCTCTGCACTTACTGTTCAGGTCAGAGGGCGTGATGACGCGATTAGTGTGCGTGCCGCCCTCTACCTGAACAGTCAATGCAGAGGCTGGAAGACAGAGCAGCGCGTGGAACGAGGAAGGTGACTATCGCAAGTGCTGGGGGCCTGAGCGGAGAGATGAGTATGCGATTTTTTAATTTTAATCGCAGCAACAGCATATGGGGCAAATGTGTGGAGCATCTTATAGGGCATAAGGTGTGGAATATATCATGGGGCGTAATGTGTGGAGCATCTTATGGGGCCAAAATGTGTGGAGTATCTCATGGGGCATAATGTGTGGGGCATCTTATGGGGCCATAATGTATGGAGCATCTTATGGGGCATAATGTGTGGAGTATCTTATGGGGCATAATGTGTGGAGCATCTTATGGGGCATAATGTGTGGAGCATCTTATGGGGCATAATGTGTGGAGCATCTTATGGGGCATAATGTGTGGAGCATCTTATGGGGCCATAATGTGTGGAGCATCTCATGGGGCATAATGTGTGGAGCATCTCATGGGGCATAATGTATGGAGCATCTTATGGAGCCATTTTTATTTATTATACATTTTTATAGCGCCATTTATTCCATGGCGCTTCACATGTGAATATGGAGCAAATATAGACAAGTACATTAAACATGAGCAAATAAGGCACACAGGTAAATAAGGAGGGAGGACCCTGCCCGCGAGGGCTGACAGTCTGCAGGGGATGGGTGATGAAACACTAGGAGAGGGTAGGGCAGGTTGTGCGGCGGTTCAGTAAATTCAGGATGACTCCAGGCTGTAGGCTTGTCGGAAGAGGTGAGTCTTCAGGTTCTTTTTGAAGGTTTCTATGGTAGGCGAGAGTCTGATGTGTTGGGGTAGAGAGTTCCAGAGTATGGGGGAAGCACGGGAGAAGTCTTGGATGCGGTTGTGGGAAGAAGAGATGAGAAGGGAGTAGAGAAGGAGGACTTGAGAGGATCGGAGGTTGCGTGTAGGTAGGTACCGGGAGACCATGTCACAGATGTATGGAGGAGACAGGTTGTGGATGGCTTTGTATGTCATTGTGAGGGTTTTAAACCGGAGTCTCTGGGCGATAGGAAGCCATTGAAGGGCTTGACATAGGGGAGAGGCTGGGGAATAGCGGGGAGACAGGTAGATTAGTCGGGCAGCAGAGTGTAGGATGGATTGGACGGGTGCCAGACTGCTAGAGGGGAGTCCAGAGAGTAGGAGGTTGCAGTAGTCGAGGCGGGAGATAAGGGCATGCACTTGCGTTTTTGTGGTGTCGCGGTCAAGGAAAGCAAGGATCCGGGAAATATTTTTGAGTTTGAGACGGCAGGAGGAGGCAAGGGCTTGGATATGTGGCTTGAAAGAGAGGGCAGAGTCGAGGATCACCCCAAGGCACCGAGCGTGTGGGACTTCGGAAAGTGAGCAGCCATTGACATTGATGGATAGGTCTGTTGGAGGGGTAGAGTGAGATGGGGTAAAGATGATGAATTCTGTTTTGTCCATGCTCAGTTGTAGAAAGCGAGCAGAAAAGAAGGCTGAGATAGACAGTGTGGGATTTTGGTAAGTAAGGAGGTGAGGTCAGCGTGTCATCAGCGTAGAGGTGGTACTGCATACCGTGGGATTCTATGAGCTGTCCCAGGCCGAAAGTGTAGATGGAGAAGAGTAGGGGTCCTAGAACAGAGCCTTGAGGAACACCGACTGACAAGATATGACGAGATCCAGGAAAGGGCCAAGTCTGTGATGCCAAGAGATGAGAGGATTTGTAGCAGAAGGGAGTGGTCCACAGTGTCGAAGGCAGAAGACAGGTCCAGGAGAAGGAGGATAGAGTAGTGTCGCTTGCTCCTGGCAGTTAGTATGTCATTGGTGACTTTAGTTAGGGCAGTTTCAGTTGAGTGATGGGAATGGAAGCCAGATTGTAACCGAGCAAAGAGGGAGCAGGAAGAGAGGTGGGAGGACAGTTCAAGATGGACGTGTTGCTCCAGCAATTTGGAGGCATAAGGGAGAAGAGATATCGGGCGATAGCTAGACGCAGAGGATGGGTCGAGGGAGGGCTTTTTGAGGATGGGTGTGATCTTGGCATGCTTGAAGGATGAGGGGAAGACACCTGTTGTGAGTGAGAGGTTGAAGAGGTGCGTGGAGAGGTTGAAGACCGTGGAAAGGTTAGGGATGAGGTGGGACGGGAGCAGGTCGAGATGGCAGGTGGTGATGTGACAGGAGGGTGGAGAGCTGATCTTCTGTCATGGTGGAGAAGCTGGTTTTGGAGGAGCAGGGTTGAGCAGCTAAGAGAGGCAGTGGGCGCTGTGGGCCAAAGCTTTCTCTGATCGTATCGATCTTCTGTTTAAAGAAAGAGGCAAAGTCTTCAGCAGAAATGAGGGGGAGGGAGGAGGTGCTGGGGGAAGGAGTAGAGAATTGAAAGTGTTGAACAGCTGTTTAGGGTTGTGAGACAGGGAGGGTATGAGAGATGAGAAGTTTGTTTTGCGGCAGTGAGCGCAGACTTGAAGCTGGCGAGGGACTGCTTGTATGCAGTGAAGTGGTCGGCAGAGCGGGATTGCTTCCATCTCCGCTCAGCGATCCTGGAAGCCCGTCTCAATTCTTTGGTCAGGCTGGTCAGCCAGGGCTGCCTGTTGAGTGTATGAGTTTTGCTATGCATGAGCGGGGCGGCCGAATCGAGTGTTGCTGTTATTGAGGTGTTATAAAAAGTGGCAGCAGCATCTGTGTCATGAAGGGAGGCTATGTCTGTAAGAGGGAGAAGGGACTCAGAGAGTGATTGTAAGTTGAGATGTTTGAGATTTCTGCGAGGGAGTTTGTGGAGTGGGGGTTGCACATTTGGAGAGGAGAGGGAAGAGAATGTCAGTAGGTTGCGGTCAGACAGGGGGAGGGGTGTGTTAATGAGATTAGTTAGGGAGCAGAGGCGGGTGAAGATGAGGTTCAGCGTGTGGCCATCTTTGTGAGTGGCCCCAGAGGACCATTGAGTGAGGCCAAAGGAGGCAGTCAGTGATAAAAATTTAGAGGCAGCTGAGGTGGAAGTGTCAATGGGGATATTGAAATCACCCATGATAATAGTGAGGATGTCAACAGAGAGGAATCTAAGTAGCCAGGTGGTGAAGTGGTCGAGAAAGGTGGAGATGGCTAGTTCTGGGGAGCGGTAGATGATAGCCAGCTGGAGATTGGAGGGGGAATAGATGCGGACAGAGTGCACCTCAAACGAGGGAAGAGTAGCGGAGGGTGGTAGCGGGATTGGAGTGAAGGAGCAGGTGTCGGACAGGAGCAAGCCAACTCCCTCCACCACGTTTGTTGCTGGGGCGAGGGGTGTGAGAGAGGTGGAATCCGCCATAGGGGAGCGCAGATGAAGAGGTGAAAGGGGGTGAGCCAGGTTTCAGTGAGGCCGAGAAAGGAGAGTTTGTTGGTGATGAAGAGGTCATGGATAAATGGCAGTTTGTTGCAGACGGAGCGCCATCAACCATTATGCAGCATTGTATGGGGCAAATGTTTCTATGGAGCATCTTATGGGGCCATTATTAACCTTTGTGCTGCATTATATGCGGCATATTTTAATATGGAGCATTATATGGGGTGTATTTTGTATGGAGCATCTTATGGGGCCCATCATGAACTGTACTGAGCATTATATGGGGCTCCCGATTCAATATGGATATTCAAAAACACTTAACCTACTGATGTCTCAATAAATTTTACTTTTATTGGTATCTATTTTTATTTTTGACATTTACCGGTAGCTGCTGCATTTTCCACCTTAGGCTTATACTTGAATCAATACGTTTTCCCAGTTTTTTGTGGCAAAATTAGGGGGGTCGGCTTATACTCGGGTCGGCTTATACTAGAGTATATACGGTAAACTGTAATTCCACAAATATCGTCTACAAGATAGACTGCAAAGCATGCAAACTGTCCTATGTAGGATGTACGTCCAGAAAACTAAAAACTCGGATTAGAGAACATCTTTTTGACATTACTAACACTAAGGCCGGGATCATACATGGGAGAAATATGGCCGAGTCTCGCATGTTAATACCCGGCATTGACGCCTGCACTACGGAGCAAAGCGTGTGGCCTCATAGCAATACATGGAGCCGCACGCTCTGCTCCGGAGTGCAGGCGGCAGTGCCGGGTATTAACATGCGAGACTTGGCCGTATTTCTCGCATGTGTGATCCCGGCCTAATAATTCAGACCGTAATGTGTCAGCAGCGTCCAAACACTTTATCACACACCATGCCCGCAGCGCACCACAGTTCCAAGTTCAGGGAATTGAACATGTCAGCATACCTCCCCCGGGAGGAGATAGACGGCGGCTCCTCACACGAGAAGCTTTTTGGATATATCATCTTAACACCAGAGTCCCTGGGGGATTACATAAACGGAAGGAATTAATGTTGCACTATTGTTAATGGTTAAATGTATTTTGTTTTGTTTTCACACATTTATGTCTGTTTTTATATTGAGGACCTTTCTTATGTCATGTGACAGGAACGGGGAAGACCATTGGTGAATGCCCTCTATATAGAGGGTTGTATGTAGATATCAGTATGGCTCTGACAAAGATCGTTCTGATCGAAATGCGTTGCCTCTGTTCGTGTTCTGGCAATTATCTGGGGAGACCATGCACACCATGTGTATTTTAATATGATCGTATAAAGAATTCATTTTAAGGCACTGGAACTGTATACTTTTCTCCTCGCTGCGTTCTCAACCAGTCTACTGGGAGGCGAAGGAGTGAGGATGCATGACCCCCACAACACTGACTGAGCTGGGGCACATGCTGCCTACCAACTTTCCATTACAGTGGAAGAGGGAACAGGGTCACACTACTCTCTCATTTATGCGCGATCCCTGGAGTGCCGTGTCTTTTGTATTGTTGGAGGGATCACTGGGGAAGGAGCATGTGTGATCCAACTTTTTTGAACTGTTCATGGCTGAAGTAGAGAGCTTGGACTCCTAGGCAGTTCTGTCTGGGGTAGACTATCAGTAACTCTACCAGAGTGGCATCACAGCCCACATGACCATCATACATGACATAAAACAGGAACAGAATTTATCTTAAAAGTACATTAAAAGTCTGTTTATCATGAGAACAGCTTGGCAGCATTCAAAAATGTATCTTGGACAACCCATTTAAGATATTTTTTCAAATAATTTTAAAAATCATTGCACACACACAAAAAAAAAAAACATCAGCCACAAACGATGGTTGCCATGTGAAGTCACTCAACAAAAGGGGAGGTGCATAAACAGTAACTTAAAGTGTCCTGTTTTTTCCTACACGCTGTTTTTCTCTAAATTCTCTCAAAAACACCCATAGAGGATAGCTTCTCTATCAGAGTTCAGTATCCAAAGAAACTGCAGCAATACAAGTTACATATTCCGAAAGGGCTGCACAAGCCCTATTTCAGGATACCATTAGTATCGCACATAAAAAAAAAAATCTGATTCCTTTATTAAAACAACATATAAAAAATACATATGTTTAGTTATTCTTTAACACAGATATAATGCTTAGGATGTGGCACAAAATTAATGCATACTTACATGATTTACAGCATTGTTGATCTGAGGCTTTGGTTTATATTTCAAGTTTGGTCTCTGTGACCAGAAAAATGGCATTGATCCACGAGTCTACAAAAAAAAACAATATATATTCAACCCATTGCTTTCTCTTTAAAGGATTCTGCCAAATTTTTATGAGACTGCAACCTTCTTTAGTAATGTTTAGACTGCATTAACGTTATGGTATAGGAGATGAGCACATTTATTGGTTGGACTCCAATGTTATTATTCGGAAGGCTAAAAGTATGTTTATCAGTCATGAATCTATAATTGATGCCACTGTCACCCTCATATTAAGCAAAGGAACATGGCTTCACTATGAATTGTGAATGAGGGCTATGGGAAGAAGAGCTGACAAGCTCATCCCATTTGTCAACAAACCCCGTTGAGCAGAGGGTCGGTATTGCAGCCACCTCCTTTGAAGTGTTCAGTATAAACATGAAACAGACTGTTGTGGCGATACGTTTGTGTAATAAAGCTTTTCCTGACTTCACAGCAGCACAGGGCAATGTAGGGCCACGTACTAGATATGAATATTATTTTTTGTGACATGTGTAGGTTCTATAAATAAGGGGGACATTTTCAGCATCATGGTGCAGTGCCGAACACGTTCACTTACATTGCTGTGTGGCCTGCTTTTTAGGCCACAATTAAAATTGTCCAACTAGATAAAGTTGTATATGCCATGTCTCATATGTATTTAAAGGTACATTTTTTGGTACCTGAGCCCTGAGGTCATCAGGGGAGGTAGGTAGGCGTGGTTGGTACTTGATAAGGCAGGTTCTGACCGAGAAACCATATTCAGTGGTCGAAGATACAGTGTGTTATTAATGTCCTTCGGCTTTGGCTCGAGTCATGGCGACTTGATGGATGAATGCACTGCAGTAAGACCGATCTCGTGCAAGCCTAGATAGGTCCACTAGAGTCTTCTCCGCAATTATCTTTTTAGTATCAAGTCATCGGGTTGCTGGTCTTCCTCTTCATCTTGTTCCTTTTATTCTTCCAACCATGATGTCCTTCTCCAGTGATTGCTCGCTTCGTATTATGAGGAGTCCAAACTAGGCATGCAGTAGCTTGATCCTTGTTTTGAGTGACTTGTCTGGGTTGATTTGTTTCAAAATAGATTTTTTTGTTCTTCTTACCATCCATGGTATTTAAATTATCCTTATCCAGCACAACACTTCAAAGGTGTTGAATCTTCTTCTGTCTGCTTTCTTTATCTTTCAAGTTTCGCATCCATATGTTACCACAAAGATTTATTATGTGATAACATGGAGTTAGGTTTTATAGTTATACTATATTTTTTGTGTTTTTCTTTTATTATATTGTATTAACATGTGTTTTTTTAAAGCAGTGATATAGGATTAATTGAATTAAATTAGCCGTTTCATACAGGAAGTGGTACATAAGGTCGGGGGTAGGACAATGACCAAAGACCTTGGGGCCTGAAAAGCAGGTGCCAATGTGAACTCTCACTATAGGGTAACTGGCTACTATGCTGTTATAATGGATTTTAAGAATTTTCAATAAACATTCTTTTTTATAGAATTTCTGAAGCTGGATCCTTTTTTCTTCACTCGATTGATATTCCTGCTGCACTGCTGACTAGTGATGAGCGAATATGCTCGTTACTCGAGATTTCTTGAGCATGCTCAGGGGTCCTCCGAGTATTTTTTAGTGCTCGGAGTTTTAGTTTTTAGTGCCGCACCCGAATGATTTACATCTGCTAGCCAGCATAAGTACATGTGGGGATTCCCTAGCAACCATGCAACCCCCACATGTACTTATGCAGTCGCAACTTATGCGCCAGTGCTGTGTGATTGCCGCTCTGGCTCAATTTTCCCAGCCAACCCCAGTGCATGTCCCTAATGAACGGTCTTCCACATTATTTAAAAATTGACCACAACTATGCAGTCTAAAGCTCTCCATGATTGATATGCAAAATTCGATAAATGACCCTAAGGCCCCTTTTACACATCAGTTTTTTGCAGTCAGTAACAATCTGTTGGATCAAAAGATACGTTGCAGATTGTGAAAGACTGATACGTCCGATTCGTTTTTTTGACTGTTCCATTAGCGGATCCGGTGAAAAAAAGGATCAGTCGCATCAGTTTTTCATCCATTTCTTCATCTGTTTTATGACGGATCCGTTTTTTTTTTTTAAAACGCCCAATGGGAGGCTCCCAAATGTTATTGGCTACTGAAAACCTTTATATACAGTATTTCTGCACCCCAGCTTTGACAGGTTGTAGAGCAAGTAGCAAAAATGGAAGGTGTGATTGCGAACATTGTGAAGATCTATGAGGATTTTACTTTTGAGGAAAATCGTTTGGAAGCGATCGTCTCCTCCTGTTAAAGCAGATTTATAACTGTAATGTTGTTGCTGGTAGTTTGTAGTAATTCTTGCCTTGCCTTTTTTAACAGATTCCTTGCAACTGGGGAATCCCTTTCCTCACTTCATTTCCAATTCCAACTCGGGATTTCCACCATATCGGGGATCGTAAAACACACCTTCCGCGCATTGTGGGACTGTTTACATGAGGAATATATCCCACATCCCACAACAGAGTTGGCTGGACATTGCTGAAAACTTTCAAAAGACTTGTCAGTTTCCCAATTGCTTGCGTGCAGTGGACGGTAAACATATTTGGATCATCAAACCAGCTGCATTTGGCTCTGAATATTTTAAATTCTAAGAAATATTTCTCCATCGTGCTTATGGCCATTGCAGACGCACAATACAAGTTCATAGCAATCGATATTGGGGCCTATGGCTGCTCCAATGACTCAAGTAAATCAATTGTCTGCAATGGGGCGTCATCTCTATGGAAACACCATCCAATTTTCACCCCCAAGACCACTGAATGAAACCTCTGGGCCACCAATGCCATTTGTATGTGTTGGAGATGAAGCGTTCCAACTCTTGGAACACCTGCTAAAGCCATACGCAAGTAGTGGCTTGACGCCAACAAAAAGTGTTTAATTATCGCTTAACGCGAGCGGGAAGAATGAGTGTAATTTTGTCATTCTCACATCCAAATGGCGAGTACGGTTGACCGCTATTAACCTGAAGACTCACACTGTGGATGAGGTGGTGAAAGCTTGTCTGGTCCTGCACGATTTCCTAATATGCAAGGAACAGATTGCATGGATGACAATTTGGTAGAAACCTCCTTGTATGATTATCAATATATTACTTTTCAAAGTCCTGTGATAGTTTCAAGAATGAGGGACAAATTTGCAGAGTACTTTATTTCACCTCAAGGAACAGTAGAATGGCAGGATGATCTGGTTTGATATAATTGTCTTTTGATATAATGTATGTTGGATTACCAAACTTATTGCAGTTTTCAGATTTGTGATTACACCATGAATTTTTTCTGTTACCCAGAGTATTGTACCTTGCTACCCAAACTATTGTACATTGTTACTTAAAGTATTGTACCTTCTCATTAACCCCTTTCTGCCATTAGACGTACTATTGCGTCCATGTGGGGTGGGCTTTACTTCCCAAGGACGCAATAGTACGTCATATGCGATCGGCAGCGCTCACGGGGGGAGCGCCGCCGATCGCGGCCGGGTGTCAGCTGCCTATCGCAGCTGACATCCGGCACTATGTGCCAGGAGCGGTTAAAGACCGCCCCCGGCACATTAACCCCCGGCACACCGCGATCAAAGATGATCGCGATGTGCCGGCGGTGCAGGGAAGCACCGCGCAGGGAGGGGGCTCCCTGCGGGCTTCCCTGAGCCCCCCGCAGCAACGCGATGTGATCGCGTTGCTGCGAGGGTCTTACCTCCTTCCCTCCCTGCTCGAGCCCCGGATCCAAGATGGCCGCGGATCCGGGTCCTGCAGGGAGGGAGGTGGTTTCACAGAGCCTGCTCAGAGCAGGCACTGTGAAGCAGCCTGCACTCCTAACAGATCGGTGATCTGACAGAGTGCTGTGCACACTGTCAGATCACCGATCTGTGATGTCCCCCCCTGGGACAAAGTAAAAAAAAATTTTTCAAATGTGTAAAAAAAAATAAAAAAAAATATTCCAAAATAATGAAAAAAAAAAAAATTTTATTCCCATAAATACATTTCTTTATCTAAATAAAAAAAACAAAACAATAAAAGTACACATATTTAGTATCGCCGCGTCCGTAACGGCCCGACCTATAAAACTGGCCCACTAGTTAACCCCTTCAGTAAACAACGTAAGAAAAGAAGAAAAAAAAACGGGGCAAAAAACAACGCTTTATTATCAAACCGCCGAACAAAAAGTGGAATAACACGCGATCAAAAAGATGGATATAAATAACCATGGTACCGCTGAAAACGTCATCTTGTCCCGCAAAAAAAGAGCCGCCATACAGCATCATCAGCAAAAACATAAAAAAGTTATAGTCCTGAGAATAAAGCGATGCAAAAATAATTATTTTTTCCGTAAAATAGTTTTTATCGTATAAAAGCGCCAAAACATAAAAAAAATGATATAAATGAGGTGTCGCTGTAATCGTACTGACCCGAAGAATAAAACTGCTTTATCAATTTTACCAAACGCGGAACGGTATAAACGCCTCCCCCAAAAGAAATTCATGAATAGCTGTTTTTTGGTCATTCTTCCTCACAAAAATCGTAATAAAATGCGATCAAAAAATGCCACGTGCCTGAAAATGTTACCAATAAAATCGTCAACTCGTCCCGCAAAAAACAAGACCTCACATGACTCTGTGGACCAAAATATGGAAAAATTATAGCTCTCAAAATGTGGTAACGCAAAAAATATTTTTTGCAATAAAAAGCGTCTTTCAGTGTGTGACTGCTGCCAGTCATAAAAATCCGCTAAAAAACCCACTATAAAAGTAAATCAAACCCCCCTTCATCACCCCCTTAGTTAGGGAAAAATTAAAATAATGTATTTATATCCATTTTCCCGTTAGGGCTAGGGTTAGGGCTAGGGTTAGGGTTGGGGCTAGGGCTAGGGTTAGGGTTGGGGCTAGGGTTAGGGTTAGGGTTGGGGCTAGGGTTAGGGCTAGGGTTAGGTCTAGGGCTAGGGTTGGGGCTACAGTTAGGGTTGGGGCTACAGTTAGGGTTGGGGCTAAAGTTAGGGTTAGGGTTTAGATTACATTTACAGTTGGGAATAGGGTTGGGATTAGGGGTGTGTCTGGGTTAGAGGTGTGGTTAGGGTTACCGTTGGAATTAGGGTTAGGGGTGTGTTTGGATTAGGGCTTCAGTTATAATTGGAGGGTTTCCACTGTTTAGGCACATCAGGGGCTCTCCAAACACGACATGGCATCCGATCTCAATTCCAGCCAATTCTGCGTTGAAAAAGTAAAACAGTGCTCCTTCCCTTCCGAGCTCTCCCGTGTGCCCAAACAGGGGTTTGCCCCAACATATGGGGTATCAGCGTACTCAGGACAAATAGGACAACAACTTTTGGGGTCCAATTTCTCCTGTTACCCTTGGGAAAAAACAAACTAGGGGCTAAAAAATAATTTTTGTGGGAAAAAAAAAAGATTTTTTATTTTCACGGCTCTGCGTTATAAACTGTAGTGAAACACTTGGGGGTTCAAAGTTCTCCCAACACATCTAGATGAGTTCCCTGGGGGGTCTAGTTTCCAATATGGGGTCACTTGTGGGGGGTTTCTACTGTTTAGGTACATTAGGGGCTCTGCAAACGCAATGTGACACCTGCAGACCATTCCATCTAAGTCTGCATTCCAAATGGAGCTCCTTCCCTTCCGAGCCCTCCCATGCGCCCAAACAGTGGTTCCCCCCCACTTATGGGGTATCAGCGCACTCACGACAAATTGGACAACAAATTTTGGGGTCCAATTTCTCCTGTTACCCTCGGGAAAATACAAAACTGGGGGCTAAAAAATAATTTTTGTGGGAAAAAATGTTTGTTTTATTTTTACGGCTCTGCATTATAAACTTCTGTGAAGCCCTTGGTGGGTCAAAGCGCTCACCACACATCTAGATAAGTTCCTTAGGGGGTCTACTTTCCAAAATGGTGTCACTTGTGGGGGGTTTCAATGTTTAGGCACATCAGTGGCTCTCCAAACGCAACATGGCGTCCCATCTCAATTCCTGTCAATTTTGCATTGAAAAGTCAAACGGCGCTCCTTCCTTCCGAGCTCTCCCATGCGCCCAAACAGTGGTTTACCCCCACATATGGGGTATCAGCGTACTCAGGACAAATTGTACAACAACTTTTGGGGTCCAATTTCTTCTCTTACCCTTGGGAAAATAAAAAATTGTGGGCGAAAAGATAATTTTTGTGAAAAAATATGATTTTTTATTTTTACGGTTCTGCATTATAAAGTTCTGTGAAGCACTTGGTGGGTCAAAGTGCTCACCACACCTCTAGATAAGTTCCTTAGGGGGTCTACTTTCCAAAATGGTGTCACTTGTGGGGGGTTTCAATGTTTAGGCACATCAGGGGCTCTCCAAACGCAACATGGTGTCCCATCTCGATTCCAGTCAATTTTGCATTGAAAAGTCAAATGGCGCTCCTTCGCCTCCGAGCTCTGTCATGCGCCCAAACAGTGGTTTACCCCCACATATGGGGTATCGGTGTACTCAGGACAAATTGTACAACAACTTTTGCGGTCCATTTTCTCCTGTTACCCTTGGTAAAATAAAACAAATTGGAGCTGAATTAAATTTTTTGTGAAAAAAAGTTAAATGTTCATTTTTATTTAAACATTCCAAAAATTCCTGTGAAGCACCAGAAGGGTTAATAAACTTCTTGAATATGGTTTTGAGCACGATGAGGGGTGCAGTTTTTAGAATGGTGTCACACTTGGGTATTTTCCATCATATAGACCCCTCAAAATGACTTCAAATGAGATGTGGTCTCTAAAAAAAATGGTGTTGTAAAAATGAGAAATTGCTGGTCAACTTTTAACCCTTATAACTCCCTAACAAAAAAAAATTTTGGTTCCAAAATTGTGCTGATGTAAAGTAAACATGTGGGAAATGTTACTTATTAAGTATTTTGTGGGACATATATCTGTGATTTAATTGCATAAAAATTCAAAGTTGGAAAATTGCGAAATTTTCATAATTTTCGCCAAATTTCCGTATTTTTCACAAATAAACGCAAGTACTATCAAAGAATTTTTACCATTGTCATGAAGTACAATATGTCACGAGAAAACAATGTCAGAATCACTGGAATCCGTTGAAGCGTTCCAGAGTTATAACCTCATAAAGGGACAGTGGTCAGAATTGTAAAAATTGGCCCGGTCATTAACGTGCAAACCACCCTTGGGGGTAAAGGGGTTAAATAAATGAAAGACAAAGCTTTTTATTAAAAAAAATATATATTTTATTTTATATATTACAAAATTATAAATTAAGGAAGTTTGGGGTGGAGATAGTACTGGAGGGGCTGACAGATCGGACCACTTCCGGCAGTGGGAGCATGGAGAGTGGATTGTGGTGGTGACAGCTCGGAAGGTAAAACAGAAGGTGAAGGGGTGGAGAAACCAAGAGGATGGGTGGACAAAAAAATGTGAGTAGGGATGGGATTTGGTAAGGTTTGAGGGGTGGAGTGGAGGGATTGGGAGACAGAAGAGGTGGTGAGTGGAGAAGAGGGTTGTATTTGGGGCATGATGGGTGTGGAAGTAGACTGGTGGTAGGGGGCAGGGAGTACAGGTTGGGCAGGGAGAGGAGGCACAGATGATGTGGTTGGGAACTGGTATGGGGCAGGAAGCTGGTACGGGGCAGGAAGCTGGTATTGTACAAGAGGGGGAGGAGGGAAAGTGGCTGGAGGGGGCAGGTAGGAGAGGAACTACGGGGGCAGGTGGAGGGGCTTGGGAGCTAACCTGCGCTAGAGCAAACTGGCAGGCTTGCATTACATCCATCTGCTGGTCAGGAGATAACTTGTCTATGCGCTCGACTACTGGCCTGGAAAAAGTAGTGATTGGGTGATTTACTTGCATCTAAATGCATCCTATCCAGACGCGTGCTCAATTCAAGCATACTGTTGTGTATGAGGTTGAATCCAGCAGTGATTTGCTCAGACAACAGTTTCATTGAGTTCTGGAAGGATGCATTTAGATGCAAGAACTTGGGTGCATAGTTCTTTTCCTGACCCCCTGTGGCACTGCCGCCCAGAACCCAAAGGTCCCAAAGGTGTTCTATAGGTGGCAGCATTGTCAGAGGGGTGGGGTAAAAAAGCTACCTCCTCACCAGCAGCTTCATGTAACAAAGTCTGCCAAGATGCTCTGGCGCTGGTGGATGGGACCAAGGAACCAGATGGTGATGGAAGGCAGGGAAGGTACAGATGGGTCGGGTCTGTCGAAGTGGCCCCTGGTGGCAGACTCCTGTGGGTTCGCTCCAGAAGGGTTCAACTCTGCAGGCCCCCGAGTGCTACAGACGGTGTTGTGGTACAAAAAAAAAATGTAATTAATATGTTGCTATTGCTTGGCTGAAACCAAAAAAAGGTTACACATGTAAACATTTTTACTTAGTAAATGGGTTGGGGGAATATTTACTTTCTGCTCACCATAGTCGACTGGAGAAAAGACAGGATCCTAGCATAGATACTTATACTTTGAGCTCCTGCATCTCTTTGTTAAATTCCTTCTTGGAGCGATCCCTGATAGAGTTATCAAGCGATGGCGGTCATTCACCTGTAAAGTGAAAGCACAAATTGGTTAGCATACAACATATTACATCCTGCAACATAACTTACTGAACTGTGAATACTTATGTGCTTGATTCAGGGCCTGAGCATCGAGGTCTTCCCAATCTTCCACAACTTCGTGGCACACTTCCTCCCAGAGCCGATGGGTCACAAAAACATCAGCGTGGTGGCGGTCCCCCATGTTCCACAGAGGAACCAGCTCTCAGACTAGATCGATAAGGAAATCGATGTCTAGACCTGCCTCCTCACTGTCAAAGTCGGGAGCACGCTGTGAAGACTGTTAAAAAAGACAAAAAAACAAACATTACACTCAAATCATCCACATGAAGTTGAAAAATACAAAAAACAAAAAAAAAAAGGTACTTACTCTCTGCTGACCGCCTCGACGCTCACGCCGACGGATCCTGCGCACATAGACTTCCATTTGAGCAAATGACGTAAGGCGACGGATCCGTCGCTGTCCGATTTTTCAACGTACACAAAAAAAACGTTGCTTTGTCCGTTGTCTCTGGCCCCCGGACAAACAATTTTCGATGAATCCGGCGAACGACGGATGAAACGTGAGGCCATCCGTCGCTAATACAAGTGTATGAGAAAGAAAAAAAAAAGGATCCGTATGCCGGAATCGTTTTTTTCAAACTTCGACGGATTGCGACTGATAGCAAAAAACTGATGTGCGAAATAGGCCTAACATGGAAGAGGATAGTTTCAATCCAATTGCTATTTCTAGTGGCCAATTAAATAAGGCTCTGACCCCCTTTTTTTGGTTTGGGGTGGGTCTGGGAATGGGGAAATTTTAAAAATATGCGAAGAAAATGTCCAACAATATGCTTTGCATTCTTTGGATTTGCCCAATTTTGAGTTAACCTTCTCCTATTTTCCCAGAGAGAAATTATTCTGAATTCTCATAGTAACTATAGTCCATGCTTCACTTTTCCAATACTGTATGCAGGCCAAAATGTGAATTTTAACCCCTTTACCCCCAAGGGTGATTTGCACGTTATAGACCGAGCCAATTTTTACAATTCTGACCACAGTCCCTTTATGAGGTTATAACTCTGGAACGCTTCAACGGATCCCGGTGATTCTGACACTGTTTTCTCGTGACATATTGTACTTCATGATAGTGGTAAAATTTCTTTGATATTACCTGCATTTATTTGTGAAAAAAACAGAAATTTGGCGAAAATTTTGAAAATTTCGCAATTTTCCAACTTCGAATTTTTATGCAATTAAATCACAGAGATATGTCACACAAAATACTTAATAAGTAACATTTCCCACATGTCTACTTTACATCAGCACATTTTTGGAACCAAAATTTTTTTTGTTAGGGAGTTAAAAGGGTTAAAAGTTGACCAGCAATTTCTCATTTTTACAACACCATTTTATTTTAGGGACCACATCTCATTTGAAGTCATTTTGAGGGGTCTATATGATAGAAAATACCCAAGTGTGACACCATTCTAAAAACTGCACCCCTCAAGGTTCTCAAAACCACATTCAAGAAGTTTATTAACCCTTCAGGTGTTTCACAGGAATTTTTGGAATGTTTAAATAAAAATGAACATTTAACTTTTTTTCACAAAAAATTTACTTCAGCTCCAATTTGTTTTATTTTACCAAGGGTTACAGGAGAAAATGGACCACAAACGTTGTTGTAAAATTTATCCTGAGTACGCCGATACCCCATAAGTGGAGGCAAACCACTGTTTGGGCGCATGACAGAGCTTGGAAGCGAAGGAGCGCCATTTGACTTTTCAATGCAAAATTGACTGGAATTGAGATGGGACGCCATGTTGCATTTGGAGAGCCACTGATCTGCCTAAACATTGAAAGCCCCACAAATGACACCATTTTGGAAAGTAGACCCCCTAAGGAACTTGCCTAGAGGTGTGGTGAGCACTTTGACACACCAAGTGCTTCACAGAAGTTTATAATGCAGAACCGTAAAAATAAAAAATAATTTTTTTTCACAAAAATTATCTTTTCGCCCCCAATTTTTTATTTTCCCAATGGTAAGAGAAGAAATTGGAAACAAAAAGTTGTTGCACAATTTGTCCTGAGTACTCTGATACCCCATATGTGGGGGTAAACCACTGTTTGGGCGCATGGGAGAGCTCGGAAGGGAAGGAGCGCCGTTTGACCTTTCAATGCAAAATTGAAAGGAATTGAGATGGGACGCCATGTTGCGTTTGGAGAGCCACTGATGTGCCTAACATTGAAAACCTCCACAAGTGACACCATTTTGGAAAGTAGACCCCCTAAGGAACTTATCTACATGTGTGGTGAGCACTGTGACCCACCAAGAGGTTCATAGAAGTTTATAATGCAGAGCCGTAAAAATAAAACAAACATTTTTTCCCACAAAAATTATTTTTTAGCCCCCAGTTTTGTATTTTCCCAAGGGTAACAGGAGAAATTGGACCCCAAAAGTTGTTGTCCAATTTGTCCTGAGTACGCTGATACCCTATATGTTGGGGTAAACTCCTGTTTGAGCACACGGGAAAGCTCTGAAGGGAAGGAGCACTGTTTTACTTTTTCAACGCAGAATTGGCTGGAATTGAGATCGGACGCCATGTCGCGTTTGGAGAGCCCCTGATGTGCCTAAACAGTGGAATCCCCACAATTATAACTGAAACCCTAATCAAAACACACCGCTAACCCTAATTCCAATGGTAACCCTAACCACACCTCTAACCCAGACACACCCCTAACCCTAATCCCAACCCTATTCCCATCCGTAAATGTAATCCAAACCCTAATTTTAGCCCCAATCCTAATTGTAGCCTTAACCCTAGCCCTAACCATAGCCATAACCCTAGCCCCAACCCTAACCCTAGCCCTAACCCCAGCCCTAACCCTAGCCCTAACCCCAGCCCTAACGGTAAAATGGAAACAAATACATTTTTTAATTATTTTTAATTTTTCCCTAACTAAGGGGGTGATGAAGGGGGGTTTGATTTACTTTTATAGCGGGTTATTTAGCGGATTTTTATGATTGGCAGCCGTCACACACTGAAACACGCTTTTTATTGCAAAAAATATTTTTTGCATTACCACATTTTGAGAGCTATAATTTTTCCATATTTGAGTCCACAGAGTCATGTGAGGTCTTGTTTTTTGCGGACGAGTTGACGTTTTTATTGGTAACATTTTCGGGCACATGACATTTTTTGATCGCTTTTTATTACGATTTTTGTGAGGCAGAATGACCAAAAGCCAGCTATTCATGAATTTCTTTTGGGGGAGGCGTTTATACTGTTCCGCGTTTGGTAAAATTGATAAAGCAGCTTTATTCTTCGGGTCAGTACGATTACAGCGATACCTCATTTATATCATTTTTTTTGTTTTTGATGTTGCTGTATGGCGGCTCATTTTTTGCGGGACAAGATGACGCTTTCAGCGGTACCATGGTTATTTATATCCGTCTTTTAGATTGCGTGTTATTCCACTTTTTGTTCAGCGGTATGATAATAAAGCGTTGTTTTTTGCCTCTTTTTTTTTTTCTTACGGTGTTTACTGAAGGGGTTAACTAGTGGGCCAGTTTTATAGGTTGGGTCGTTACGGACGCGGCAATACTAAATATGTGTACTTTTATTGTTTTTGTTTTTAATTTAGATAAAGAAATGTATTTATGGGAATAATTTTTTTTTTTTTTTTTTTTTTTACACATTTGGAAAAAAAAATTTTTAAATTTTTTAATTTGTCCCAGGGGGGAACATCACAGATCGGTGATCTGACAGTTTGCACAGCACTCTGTCAGATCACCGATCTGTCTGAGAGCAGTGCAGGCTTACCAAGCGCCTGCTCTGAGCAGGCACTTGGTAAGCCACCTCCCTCCCTGCAGAACCTGGATGCCGCGGCCATATTGGATCCGGGGCCTGCAGGGAGAGGAAGGTAGGAGACCCTCGCAGCAACGCGATCACATCGCGTTGCTGCGGGGGTCTCAAGGAAGCCCGCAGGGAGCCCCCTCCCTGCGCGATGCTTCCCTGCACCGCCAGCACATCGCGATCATGTTTGATCGCGGTGTGCCGGGGGTTAATGTACCGGGGGCGATCCGTGACCGCTCCTGGCACATAGTGCCGTATGTCAGCTGCGATAAGCAGCTGACACCCGGCCACGATCGGCCGCGCTTCCCCCGTGAGCGCGGCCGATCGCGCTGGACGTACTATTCCGTCCATGGGAATTAAGGCCCACCCCACATGGACGGAATAGTACGTCTAATGGCAGAAAGGGGTTAAAAGCCAATAAAAAAAATATATCAATAAGTAACTCACTTGCACAAATGAAGCTTTTCCGCCATTACAGTATACAATTTGCTCTGTCTCCACAAAGTTTGCTGCATGTCCCTCGGAATCTATACCTAAAATATAAAGCAGAATGAAAAGGGAGTTCAAGCAGACACTAGCAAAAAGCCTCTTTTGTATAAAACACAGAGACAGATTTACCAATTCTGTGCAATGGACATTACATTGTAAACTTAGATTTGGTGCATTTTAAGACTGTATAGACTATCATATTGGCTAATGCTGAATAACAATCCTGGTTCAAATTGAGACTGTAATCTAGCTTACAACAACTGATTTCTCAAGCCAAAAACTGGTGTACATCATTTATAATTTGATATTTTACAGAGATGCAAAACAAATTAAAAAAAAAAAAATAGTTTTCACCCCTTATACATTTACTGGGTAAACTCCCCTTCCAATATTTTAATGAATCTACACTACATTACAGGCATAATTCGAAAATGAATGTGAGCCAAATGATTTGCTGCAAGTGCTTCTTTAATAACCCTTGCAGGGAATGACAAAATAAGAAAAAAAAAAGTAGCTCAAAATGTTACGTCAACTCATGAAGAGTAAGCCCTAATACAGGTACAATGTTGAAAAAAATTATGGCTATCAGAATAAGGACTTTATTGCACAAAAGTAGGGAAAACCATAACCTTACCAACTCTTGGACTGAAGTTAAAACGTGAACTATACCATGCATGCAAACCCCCACCCGAAAAAAAAATACAGATTTGATTTTTTTTTCCCCTTATGTAAAGACTTTGGGTCTCATTCATAAATGCGTTTGCACTTTTTTTTCTAGCTTCTGGTGTTTTTTGTCTATTTTCCATTTGCATCTTCTTTAACTCCTTAACCCCTGGAGCTTTTTTCGGTTTTCGCTTCCTTTTTTCACAGAGCCATAACTTTTTATTTTTCCATCAATATGGCCATGTGAGGGCTTATTTTTTGCGGGACGAGTTGTACTTTTGAACAACACTGTTGTGAGTTCCGTTCTGGAGCTCCCTCCTGTGGTTGCTAATGGTATGTTTGCGAGTTCTGCCCTTGGGCTCCCTCTGGTGGTTTCGAGTGGAACTGCTGCTCCGTTAGGTAGCTGTAGCAGCTGCCTTCACTAATCGCCTTGCCTGGTTTGTTATTTAAACCTGCTCTGGGCTTTAGTCCATGCCTGCTGTCAATGTTCTTGGTTGGATTTGATTCTTCCCTTGGATTTCTCATATGGCCAGTCCTTGTCTGCAAAAGATAAGTTTTGCTAGTTTGTTTGTCCATTTGTTTGGACTCTATTGTTTTGCATTTTGTCTCTTTTGTCCAGCTTGTCACTATGTCTTATTTAGGCTAGCTGGAAGCTCTGGGAAAGCAGATTTGCCCCTCCACACCGTGAGTCGGTGTGGAGTTCATTTCTGTAAACTCTGCGTGGATTTTGTAGTTTTTAATACTGACCGCACAGTATCCTTTCCTCTCTGTCTATCTAGTTTAGTATTGGCCTCCCCTTTGCTGAATTCTAATTTCATTTGTGTTCGTCATTTCCCTCTCCTTTCACAGTCAATATTTGTGGGGGGCTATCGTTTCTTTTGGGGTTTCTCTGAGGCAAGATAGCTTTCTATTTCCTTCTTTAGGGGTAGTTATATCTTAGGCTGTGACGAGGTGTCTAGGGAGAGTCAGGAACATCCCACGGCTATTTCTAGTTGTGTTGTTAGGATTAGGGACTGCGGTCAGTAGAGATACCACCTTTTCAGAGCTCGTTCCATGTTGCGTTTTAGCCACCAGGTCATATCAGTGTGGCCTCTTAACCACCAGGTCATAACAGTACAGCAGGCCAAGAATGAATTGAATGCATCTCAAAAGAAGGAAAAAAAAGAGTTCTGAACCATTTTTTTTTTCTGTGCTCTGTTCTGTCTTTTTTTTCCCTCTTGATATCTGGGTGGTGCTGGATATATGTTCTGGTATGGAGGTTCAGGGTTTGTTTTCTCATGTGGATCAACTTGCTGCAAGAGTCCAGAGTATCCAAGATTATATTGTTCAGACTCTAGAGCCAAGAATTCCTACTCCTGATTTGTTTTTTGGGGACAGATCCAAGTTTTTGAACTTTAAAAATAGCTGCAAATTGTTTTTTGCTTTGAAACCCCGTTCTTCTGGTGATCCCATTCAGCAAGTGAAAATCATCATATCCTTACTGCGTGGTGATCCTCAAGACTGGGCATTTGCTCTTGAAACAGGGAATCCGGCATTATTGAATGTAGATGCATTTTTTCAGGCGCTCGGATTGTTGTATGATGAACCTAACTCTGTAGAGCATGCTGAGGAAACACTGTTGGCCCTGTGTCAGGGTCAGGAAGCGGCAGTTATATTGCCACAAATTTAGAAAATGGTCTGTGCTCACTAAATGGAATGAAGAGGCGCTGGCTGCTATTTTCAGAAAAGGTCTTTCTGAAACCATTAAAGATGTTATGGTGGGCTTTCCTGCGCCTGCCGGTTGGAGCGGGTCTATGTCTCTAGCCATTCAGATTGATCGGAGCTTGCGTGAGCGCAAGGCGGTGCACCATATGGCAGTGTCCTCTGAGCGAAGTCCTGAGCCTATGCAATGTAATAGGATTTTGACTAGAGCAGAAAGGCAGAAATTCAGACGTCAGAATGGTCTGTGTTTAGGGGCGTGGCTATGTAACTGAGGAGGAAAGACGCACCTTCTGTGAGCTCCAACAATCCTGCACATATCCTGCCATTTGGACCCTTAATTCACACACTGTGCCGGCTGGTACTGGTACCGCACAGTCTCAGGAAGGTCTGGGACGAAGGAGCTGCGGTGGCCTGGACGGGCGGCAGACTCCACGTGCAGCGGCGGCCATTTTGTGAAGTGCCCGCGCTGAGGAGACCAGACACAGCGCCGGCTTCTCCTGGTGCCGGGCGTCCTCCCTCTTGTGATCGGCGATCCCCGGACACAGGCGGTGACCGCTGGAGTGTACCAGTGAGCGGGAGCAGGGGGACCGGAGGTGAGCGGCGGTGTCCGCGGGGGGGCACATCTCTGCAGCGCGCGCCCTGACAGTGGGGAAGCGGCGCTTTCAGCCACATCTGCGGCGCAACTCAGGAGGTGAGAGACTAGCCTGAAAGAACAAGGAGGTGGCACGGTGTGTGTGCCATGAAAGATTGGGCCCCGTGCCCCCTGCCATATAAGCACTCCTCCTGCCAGCGCCATAACTTCAGAGGGGTTAACCCTCCCCCCCTCCCTCGTTCTGCTGTTTCTCCTGTGGAGCCTGTGGATCTGCTCTAACATACAGAGCCTGGGTGCATATTAAAACTGCTGCATATATCACTCTTAATATCCCAGCTGCCCATCTAGTGGTCTCTTTGGAATACAATCCTATATTTAACTCTGTTGTGACTGGAACTGGAAAGTGCACTATATACACATATAACTGTAATTAACCAGTGGAGCCCTTCTAGCTGCCTGCCATGCATCACTCTAAGGGAACAGGGGCTGCTGATAAACTAAGGAAGCACGCCAGGGAGGATCCTTCTGATAGCACACGCACTCTCAGAAATAACCCTGCACAGACCCAACGTAAAAATCGTCTTTCTGATAGTAATGAGGAGGGAGAACAAGATGAACTGACTCTTAAACAGGCGTCAGAGCAGCTAATGCAAGCTATATCCCTCACTAGATCATCCCTCACAGAAAAAATTGAGGACGTGCATACTGAGGTGGGTCGTCTGCGGCATGACATGCAAGCTATGAGAGGGCGTATTTCGGAGGTTGAAACAAGAGTGTCTCATATAGAGGATACCATCACCCCTATGGAGGCTAAGTTGACAAAAGCCGCTGGCTCTGTAAACGCCTGGAAACAAAAGGCAGACGACTTGGAAAACAGACTGCGTCGCAATAATATTCGAATTATCGGTCTGCCGGAGCGTTCGGAGGGTCAGCAACCCGAACAATTTCTGGAGGACTGGCTTAAGGCCACCCTGGGGAACGAATTTTCTTCAACATTTGCAGTGGAGAGGGCCCATAGGGTCCCAACAAGACCTCTTCCCCCTGGAACTCCACCCCGACCCTTCCTGGCACGTCTTCTCAACTGTAGAGACAGAGATGCTGTTCTTCGTCTGGCGCGACAGAAGGGCCCTATTAAATTCAACAATGCTACCATATCGATTTTTCCCGATTTCTCCATGGAACTCCAAAAGCAGCGAGCGCGGTTCATGGACATCAAGAAACAACTTAGAGATAAGAGTATCATTTACTCCATGCTTTATCCGGCTCGACTGCGCATTGTTCATGATGGTTCCACCTTATTCTTCACGGATCCAGCGGAGGCGGCCGAATGGTTGCGGTCTCACGGGGTGTCTAATGTGAAAGACTCCTAATTTATGCTCCTTGTCTAATGGTAACGTAAACGGAGCTCTCTAAGTGGGTGCTAAGGTTGTTAACAATACCGGACGCTGGATTCAGTGAGGGTATCCCCTTTCATATTTGACTGTAGGAGTACAGGATCTTACTCCTCTGCTGTTCAGTTTTTGTTAAATTGTGAGTTTTTTTTTGTTAGATTTAATTAGTTTTAGTAGGTATTTGGGTAAGAGCCGCCTCCAAAGCCATTATGACTTCCCATGCGTAATTAGTGGACTTTTCTCACCATCAATGCATACCATATTTTTTAATGGCTAGAAATGGGGTCTGAGTTGATATGTATGACATGGAACATTCGGGGTATTAAATCTCCCCGGAAGAAAATCAAGGTGTTCTCTCAAATTAGACGATATCATCCCCATATTGTGGCCCTGGTAGAGACACATCTAACCAGAGATACAGCCAGAGGTGTACAGAAACCATGGGTACAGTGGTATGCTCACGCGTTTCACACTAGCTACTCGAGAGGGGTATCACTATTAGTACACAAAGACGTCCATTGGGAGGCCCAGACGACTCGGCGAGATCTAGAGGGACGTTTTGTTTTTGTCCATGCATTAATTAATTCCCGCGAATACGTCATACTATGCATATATAACCCCCCGAAGCTAAAACTTCAATACTTAAGATGGCAATGAGCTTTGCATTAAGCTACCCGGACGCACATGTTATTTGTATGGGTGACTTCAACTTAGTTATGGACAGTAGTTTAGATAGAATGCGATGGGGGGGTGGGTTGCCTGGGGAACCTTTGTCTTCTTCTTCTTCGACCCCGACTCAGTTAACACTGTTCATGGAAAGTAGCGGCTGGATAGATCTATGGAGGATGCATCACCCCGGGGAGAGGGGATATACTTGCCACTCATCCACTAGAAGTTCCCTCTCTCGCATAGATTATATCTTCGGATCCGGTGACCTGGTGCGGTGGGTGGACAGTGTGGAACACGGTAATAGAGGGACCTCGGATCATAGTCCGATTATCCTTAAACTTGTGTTTGGGACGTTAAATAATGGTAGAGTATGGAAATTGAATCCCTTTTGGCTCAAACTAATAGATTCGGACGATAGGACAGTTGACCAGCTGAACTGCTTTATTCAGTCCCACTCAGAACTTCAGAATATTAACTTATTTTGGGATACACTTAAGGCATATCTGAGGGGTTGTCTGTCTTCTACAATTTCATATATTAAAAGGGTAACATCGAGGGAGGACGATGAGATTGAGCAACGTTTGAGAAATGCTGAGGCAACATATACAGCTGACCAGACTAATGATAATAGGGTTGAGTGGTTGACTCTGCAAAGACTGTACACCCAACACATAGACACCAAGTCTAAGCGTAAGTTATTTTTTACGCGACAATCGTACTTTGAAATGGGGAATCAGGCGGGGAAATTTCTGGCCTACTTGGTGCGTCAACATAATACATCTAACATGATATTACAAATTCGCTCACCGGACGGCTCATTGAATTCCACTACTGAGGGAATACTTCAATGTTTTTATAACTATTATAAGGGACTGTATGAATCTAAGAGCGGTTTTGATGTTTCCGATTGTCTGGGATATTTGTCCGATATAACACTCCCTGTGCTGAGTTCCGTCCAGCAGACCTTTATGGACGCTGAATTTACCCTGGAGGAAGTGGAGCAAGCTATAACAGATATGGCCTCTGGAAAGGCCCCTGGGCCAGATGGTTTCCCTGTAGAGTTGTATAGGAAATACCGGGGGATACTGGCTCCGCTTCTATTGAAAGTATTTAAGGAGATATGGAAGGGAGGGAGTCTACCAGATACTTTTTATGAGGCACATATTATTGTACTTAAGAAGGAGGGGAAAGATCCTTTGGAATGCGGATCCTATCGTCCTATATCCTTGGTAAATGTGGATTATAAGATCCTAGCCAAGATACTGGCTACTAGGTTGAACTCCATTATACTAGATATTATACATCCAGATCAAACGGGCTTTATGCCCGGTAAGAACACCTCTATAAATATTAGACGGGTCCAGTCGGTGATTCAGTGCAGTTCTTTGTTACCAGACAATGCCTGGGCATTGGCGTCACTGGACGCAGCCAAGGCGTTCGACTCACTTGAATGGCCCTTTTTGTCCGCTTGTCTGCAGAAATATGGCTTTGGGGAGAAATTTTTGAAATGGGTTGGTGTGTTATATCTGAAACCCAAGGCCCGTATAGTTATCAACGGCTCTATGTCTGAACCCTTTTCACTGTATAGGGGAACCCGTCAAGGGTGCCCCCTCTCTCCGGCCCTATTTGCTCTAGCAATAGAGGCATTAGCTGTGCGCTTGCGCTCAACCCCTGGTATTGATGGTATTAAGATAGCGGACCGCACTGACATCATTGGTTTGTATGCTGATGATATGATAATATTCATGGATAGGGCAGAAGAAACATTGCCAAAAATAATTGCTACCATAGATAAATTTAGTGGGTTCTCAGGCCTATATATTAATTGGGATAAATCTGCCCTATTACCTTTATCTCGACACCCAGCACCCAATCTTAGTACTCTTTCTTTACTGCCCATAGTGTCTAAATTTAAATACCTGGGTATCTACATGTCCCAATGCAGTGGGTTGGACCTACAGCTCAATGTTCTCCCCCTGTTGGAATATACTAAATTGAAATTTGCATCTTGGAGTAAGCTTCCATTGTCCGTAGCAGGCCGCATTAATCTCATAAAAATGATTTTGCTCCCTAAATTCAACTATTGCCTCCAACATAGTGCAGTAACTGTACCAAAATTCTTCTTTACCAGTTTAAATTCTCACGTTACTTCATTTGTGTGGGGGAAGGGCAGACCCAAGCTTAAACTAACTACTCTGCAAAGACCTAAACAGGAGGGTGGAGCGGCACTGCCAGATTTTTTTTAATATTATTTGGCGGGACAGGCTAAAGCATTATGTAAATGGATGCCTCATAACTATCTCCCTAATTCTGAAAATCACTTAGTTAGTTCTGTTGGTGCTAAGTGTCCGCTGGGTCTTTTGGAATCAGGGAAAATAAGTGCTCCTGGTTTGCTGCCCATGATTCGATTGGCGAGATCCACTTGGAAGAAAATTAGGAAAGTTACTGGATTTGGGGACATTGTGGCCGAGATGCCTCTGTGGGATAACAGTTATTTCCCGACGTTAGTAAATCACCCATCTACAAAATTTTGGGTTTCCTACGGGGTTCTTTTGATGGGAGATTTATATGATCAGGGGGTTTTTATGTCCTTCGAACAACTACAAAATAAATTTGACCTTCCAAGATCTCAATTTTTTCGATACCTGCAACTCAGATCTGCCATTCAGTCATTTGTCAGGAATGAGGGGATGAACCGTAACATCTCCTCTTTGCCTCTGATAGGTATTCTTAAGTCCCAGGGTCCTCAGGGTCTTATCTCGTCCCTATACACATATCTGCTATCAGCGGGAACGAACTCTGTTGTGGATTCGGTGAGAGGCAAATGGGAGGGGCTTTTTCCTGATATGCAAAATGAGGAATGGGAGGATATTTTGGAATCACCCCTCAGAGTCTCCCCATCAGCCAATAATAAGATGACCCAATTATATATAATCCACCAGTCATATTTGACTCCGCTGAGACTTTGTCGGATGGGTCGATACTCGACGTCGGAATGTTTGCGTTGCCACTCACCTGACGCTAATTTTGTACACATGATATGGCAGTGCCCCATAGTCTCTCATTACTGGAGGGAGGTGACGTCATTATTAGCTTCAATACTGTCAATTCCGATTCCTCTTGAACCCTTAATTTGCCTGTTTGGAGTATGGGACGAGGAGGCCTGGGAACACTATACGGGGATTTTTCTACGAGAAACACTTTTCTTGGCAAGGAAGCTGCTAGCTATGCGGTGGATGGGGAACTCACCCCCCTCCGTTAGGTCCTGGATTGAACTGGTGAATGCAGTCGTCCCCTATGAACGCACTCTTTATCAAAATAGGGGCTGCCCGTATAAGTTCAGCAAAATCTGGGATAGATGGAATTCCTCTCATCTCACTCTGTGACCTGACTAACTGGGAGAAATGTGGTTTACCTGGTCCTTTGATCTGCAAATATTGCGCAATGGAAAAAGAACAAGATAAATAATGTATTTGACTTTGGTTAGATGGCGGCTTAGTAGTTTTTGGAGGTTTAGTTGCGTTGTAGTTTAAGAACCCTATGTTCTGACTGTTTTTCTATATGTGAAATGATTGACATATGTATGTTCTGTCCTTTTCAATCCCTGTAATGTAACCACGCAGATTAATGACAAGGACAAATATGTATGCTGTAATTTTATTCTATGTTTAATAAATAAACGAATTTAAAAAAAAAGAATGGTCTGTGTTTTTACTGTGGTGATTCAGCTCATGCTATTTCTAATTGCCCTAAGTGTACTAGGAGGGTCCCTAGGTCTGTTACCATTAGTACTGTGCAGCCTAAATTTCTCTTGTCTGTTGCCCTGATTTGCTTATTGTCGTCCTTTTCTGTTATGGCATTTAAGGATTCTGGCGCTGCCCTGAACTTAATGGACTTCGAATTTGCCAGGCGCTGTGGTTTTTCCTTGGAACCTTTGCAGAGTCCTATTCCCTTAAGGGGGATTGATGCTACGCCATTGGCCAAGAATACACCTCAGTACTGGACACAGTTAACCATGTGCATGGCTTCAGCACATCAGGAAAATATTCGTTTTTTGGTGTTGCATAATTTGCATGATGTTGTTGTGCTGGGTTTTCCATGGTTACAGGAACATAATCCAGTGCTGGATTGGAGATCTATGTCTGTGACTGGTTGGGGTTGTCAGGAGATACATAGTGATATTCCTTTGATGTCCATTTCCTCGTCCCCTTCTTCTGAAGTTCCTGAGTTTTTGTCGGATTTCCAGGATGTATTTGATGAGCCCAAGTCCAGTTCCCTGCCTCCTCATAGGGACTGCGATTGTGCCATTACTTTGATTCCTGGCTGTAAGTTCCCTAAGGGCCGACTTTTCAATCTGTCTGTGCCAGAGCATGCCGCTATGCGGAGTTATGTAAAGGAGTCCTTGGAGAAAGGGCATATTGGCCCGTCTTCGTCACCGTTGGGAGCGGGATTTTTTTTTGTTGCCAAGAAGGATGGCTCCTTGAGACCCTGTATAGATTATCGCCTTCTCAATAAGATCACTGTCAAATTTCAGTATCTGTTACCTTTGCTTTCTGATTTGTTTGATCGGATTAAGGGTGCTAGTTGGTTTACTAAAATCGACCTCCGAGGGGCGTATAATCTTGTGCGTATTAAACAAGGTGATGAATGGAAAACAGCATTTAATATGCCTGAAGGCCATTTTGAATATCTTGTGATGCCATTCGGGCTCTCTAATGCTCCATCGGTATTTCAGTCCTTTATGCATGATATCTTCCGGAATTATCTGGATAAATTTATGATTGTGTATTTGGATATTTTGGTTTTCTCCGATGATTGGGAGTCTCATGTGAAGCAGGTTAGGATGGTGTTTCAGGTCCTTCGTACTAATGCGTTGTTTGTGAAGGGGTCTAAGTGCCTCTTTGGAGTTCAGAGGGTTTCTTTATTGGGTTTCATTTTTTCTCCCTCGGCTATTGAAATGGACCCTGTTAAAGTCCAGGCCATTCATGATTGGACTCAACCTACATCTGTAAAGAGACTTCAGAAGTTTTGGGGCTTTGCCAATTTTTATCGTTGCTTTATTGCTAATTTTTCTAGTGTGGTGAAGCCTCTGACCGATTTGACGAGGAAGGGCGCTGATGTGGTGAATTGGTCCTCTGCGGCTGTTGAGGCCTTTCAGGAGCTTAAACGTCGTTTTACTTCTGCCCCTGTGTTGCGTCAGACAGATGATTCTCTCCCTTTTCAGGTTGAGGTTGATGCTTCTGAGATTGGGGCAGGGGCCGTTTTGTCTCAGAGAAATTCTGATGGCTCTTTGATGAAACCATGTGCCTTCTTCTCCAGAAAATTTTCGTCTTCTGAGCGTAATTATGATGTCGGCAATCGGGAGTTGTTGGCTATGAAGTGGGCATTTGAGGAGTGGCGACATTGGCTTGAGGGAGCCAAGCATCGCATGGTGGTCTTGACTGATCACAAGAATCTGATTTACCTCGAGCCTGCTAAGCGGTTGAATCCTAGATAGGCTCGGTGGTCTTTGTTTTTCTCACGTTTTGATTTTGTGGTCTCGTATATTCCTGGATCTAAGAATGTGAAGGCTGATGCCCTTTCTAGGAGTTTTTTGCCTGATTCTCCGGGAGTTCTTGAGCCGGCTGGGATCCTCAAGGAGGGGGTGATTCTTTCTGCCATCTCCCCTGATTTACGGCGGGTACTTCAGGAGTTTCAGGCTGATAAACCTGACCGCTGTCCTGTGGGGAAATTGTTTGTTCCTGATAGATGGACTAGTAGGGTAATCTCTGAGGTTCATTGTTCGGTGTTGGCTGGTCACCCTGGGATTTTCGGTACCAGAGATTTGGTGGCTAGGTCCTTTTGGTGGCCTCCCTTGTCACGGGATATGCGTTCATTTGTGCAGTCCTGTGGGACCTGTGCTCGGGCTAAGCCTTGCTGTTCCAGTGCCAGCGGGTTGCTTTTGCCTATTCCTGAGAGGCACTGGACGCATATTTCCATGGATTTTATTTCTGATCTTTTTGTTTCTCAGAAGATGTCTGTCATCTGGGTGGTTTCTGACCGTTTTTCTAAGATGGTCCATTTGTTGCCGTTGCCTAAGTTGCCTTCCTCCTCTGATTTGGTTCCATTATTTTTTCAGCATGTGGTTCGTTTGCATGGTATTCCGGAGAATATTGTGTCTGACAGAGGTTCCCAGTTCGTTTCTAGGTTTTGGCGGTCCTTTTGTGCTAGAATGGGCATTGATTTGTCTTTTTCTTCTGCATTCCATCCTCAGACAAATGGCCAAACGGAGCGAACCAATCAGACCTTGGAAACCTATTTGAGATGCTTCGTGTCTGCTGATCAGGATGATTGGGTGACCTTTTTGCCGTTGGCCGAGTTTGCCCTTAATAATCGGGCTAGTTCGGCTACCTTGGTTTCGCCTTTTTTTTTGTAACTTTGGTTTTCATCCTCGTTTTTCTTCAGGGCAACTTGAGCCTTCTGACTGTCCTGGTGTGGATTCCGTGGTGGCCAGGTTGCAGCAAATTTGGACTCATGTGGTGGACAATTTGACGTTGTCTCAGGAGAAGGCTCAGCGTTTTGCTAACCGTCGTCGGTGTGTTGGTCCCCGGCTTCGTGTTGGGGATTTGGTCTGGTTGTCTTCTCGTCATGTTCCTATGAAGGTTTATTCCCCTAAGTTCAAGCCTCGCTTTATTGGGCATCATAAGATTTCTGAAATTATCAATCCAGTGTCTTTTCGTTTGGCCCTTCCAGCTTCCTTTTCCATTCATAATGTGTTCCATAGATCCTTGTTGCGGAGATATGTGGTACCTATGGTTCCCTCCGTTGATCCTCCTGCTCCGGTGTTGGTTGAGGGGGAATTGGAATATGTGGTAGAGAAGATTTTGGATTCTCGTTTTTCGAGGCGGAAGCTTCAGTATCTGGTCAAGTGGAAGGGTTATGGCCAGGAGGATAATTCTTGGGTTGTTGACTCCGATGTTCATGCTCCCGATTTGGTTCATGCTTTCCATTTGGCTCGTCCTGATCAGCCTGGGAGCTCTGGTGAGGGTTTGGTGACCCCTCCTCAAGGGGGGGGGGGGTACTGTTGTGAGTTCCGTCCTGGAGCGCCCTCCTGTGGTTGCTAATGGTATGTTTGCGAGTTCTGCCCTTGGGCTCCCTCTGGTGGTTTCGAGTGGAACTGCTGCTCCGTTAGGTAGCTGTAGCAGCTGCCTTCACTAATCGCCTTGCCTGGTTTGTTATTTAAACCTGCTCTGGGCTTTAGTCCATGCCTGCTGTCAATGTTCTTGGTTGGATTTGATTCTTCCTTTGGATTTGTCATATGGCCAGTCCCTGTCTGCAAAAGATAAGTTTTGCTAGTTTGTTTGTCCATTTGTTTGGACTCTATTGTTTTGCATTTTGTCTCTTTTGTCCAGCTTGTCACTATGTCTTATTTAGGCTAGCTGGAAGCTCTGGGAAAGCAGATTTGCCTCTCCACACCGTGAGTCGGTGTGGAGTTCATTTTTGTAAACTCTGCGTGGATTTTGTAGTTTTTAATACTGACCGCATAGTATCCTTTGCTCTCTGTCTATCTAGTTTAGTATTGGCCTCCCCTTTGCTGAATTCTAATTTAATTTCTGTGTTCGTCATTTCCCTCTCCTTTCACAGTCAATATTTGTGAGGGGGCTGTCTTTCCTTTTGGGGGTTTCTCTGAGGCAAGATAGCTTTCTATTTCCTTCTTTAGGGGTAGTTATATCTTAGGCTGTGACGAGGTGTCTAGGGAGTGTCAGGAACATCCCACGGCTATTTTTAGTTGTGTTGTTAGGATTAGGGACTGCGGTCAGTAGAGATACCACCTTCTCAGAGCTCGCTCGATGTTGCGTTTTAGCCACCAGGTCATTTCAGTGTGGCCTCTTAACCACCAGGTCATAACACAACACCAGTGCAATCCCACACTTGTTTTTTGTTTGGCTTTTTTACTAGGCTCACTAAATGCTAAAACTGACCTGCCATTATGATTCTCCAGGTCATTACGAGTTCATAGACACCAAACTTGTCTAGGTTATTTTTATATCTAAGTGGTGAAAAAAAATTCCAAAGTTTGTAAAAAAAATAAAAAATAAAAAAATAAATTGCGTCATTTTTAAATATCAGTAGGGTCTCCATTTTTCGTGATCTCAGGTTAGGTGAGGGCTTATTTTCTGCATGCCAAGCTGACGTTTTAATGATACGATTTTGGTGCAGGTTTGATCTCTTGATTGCCCGTTATTGCATTTTAATGCAATGTCGCAGCGACTAAAAAAAATGTAATTTTGGAGTTTTGAATTTTTTTTCTCACTACGCTGTTTAGCTATCAGGTTAATTTAGTTCAGCTATCAGGTTTTTTTTTTCATTGATAGGTCGGGCGATTCTGAATGCGGCAATTCCAAATATGTGTAGGTTTAATTTTATTTTTAATGTTTTATTTTGAATGGGGTGAAAGGGGGGTGATTTAAACTTTTATTTTTTTTTAATATGTTTAAAAACATTTTTTGTTTTTGCATGCTTCAATAGCCTCCATAGGAGACTAGAAGCTGCCACAACCCGATCGGCCCTGCTACATAGAGATGTTCAGATTGCCTCTATATAGCAGAATTGCTCACTTGCTATGAGCGCCGATCACTGGGTGGTGCTTACAGCAAGCTGGCACTGACAACCATAGAGAGGTCTCCAGGAGACCTTAGGTTGTCGTGCCAACACATCGGTGACCCGCGATCATGTGACGGGGGTCACCGGTGTGCGTATTTCTAGCCCGATGGCCAGAAGCGCGATTTAAATGTTGTGGTCAAAGTTTGCCAGCGGCATTTAACTACTTAATAGTCGCAGGTGGATCGCGATTCCACCCGTGGCTATTGTGGGCACATGTCAGCTGTTCAAAACAGCTGACATGTCTCAGGAAAGATATGGGCTCACCTCTGCAGCCCACATCAAAGGGATGGACCCCGACATCGGAGTAAATGTACGCCCAAAGTCAGTAAGGGGTTAAAGTATATTCAGTGTGTGTGGGAGTTTCCCGATGTTTTAGGTTCATTTTTCAATTGTTACTTTACGGAATTTTTTCATAAATGTACTACAGTCCCTTACTGGAAAGATTTTATCACAAATTTTGTGCCACTTTAAGCAGAGAAATGCGACTGTGTGCTAAAAAGTTTGAAAAAGATTAAAGAGAAAAATAAAGAGAATAATAGATTTTGCAAAAAATTCACGAACCACGGGAGCCATTCTGAAATATTCAGAATTTAAAAAAAAAAAAAAAAAAACTAATACCCAAAGACAAAAAAGGACTTGGGGTGAAAAAAATGCTGTGTCTTCAAAGCCAAAAATTAAGTGGCAAAAAGTGGAAACAACTTATTTATGGACACTAATTACCTCATAGTGACTTTAAAATTCCACAAAATTTCATGATGCTTTGTTTTTGGAATAGCAAAAAGAAAAATTCAATACCTCTAACGTAATATCTGACACCAGCTCTGAAGCAACTTCTTCTGGAGATGAGAATCCAATCAAAGTATTTTCCATTAACAGAACAGGAATGTATAGCAATAACTAGAAACACAGGTCAGAAAAACAAGTGGATACAAAATACAGAAACATTCAATAAATGACACAAAAGAGTGTTAATCAGGTTTTCCAGGCCACAAAGAAAACTATTGATGCAGAGTAAACCCAGGAGGAATCCTAAGGCCTCATTCAGACAGCCCTGTTTTTGACATATACAAAAAAATATGGTGTCATCGTTGTTTTGGATTCGAGTGTTTCATCCGTGTTTTTCCACACATGGATAAATTGCAAAGCTTCTCCTATCCTTTTCCATGTTAAGCACGGACAGCAAACAGATGCCCTCAGTGTGCTGTACATGTTTTTCAAGTAACTGTGGCAGCTCAACTCACTCAGAGGTACACAAAGGTAGAAAACAGGAACACGTTTAAATCTTTGGTTGATTTATTATATGGTGGCATAAACCAACAAGGAGGTTAAAACCAGAAAAAAAAAGAAAACAAAAAAGCTGTACACAGTCCATACAATTTGTGGGGAGCGGCCTTGCTCTGCAGCACCACAGGTTCAGTCTTTCCGCCTCAGGACACAAACCAATGGAGACCCCTCTCCAGTCCTGCTGAACCAAGGTTGCCTCTAGAGCAGAACTATTTAAGCCTCAGACCACACCCTGGGGTGGAGATAAGGTGGACATCCTCCCACCTGCTCTATAGATGTCCACATAAAAGCCAGCCTATTATATAAATTAGCTTAACCCCTCATGGCACTTAGTGTGCTGGAGGATAAAACTCTGGGTTTTAGATCAGTGATGCCATTAAGCGTAGTGCCACATATCTCCCCTCCAGCACTTTATCAGTGACTGTCACAGACCCATAGAACTTGTATTGGTAGTTTTCATCTGTTCTACCAGAAAAAAGACAAACCTGTCTTCCTGAGTTTTTCATGGACACATCGTCTATGAAAAAACAAAAACATGTGAACAGCCCAACAAACTATAAGGAGTACAAGTTGGATGAGAGAAAAACACTGACAGAATATGTGCATACAACACAGATCTCGGAATGAGGTGCAATAGAAAGCAATGTACACAATATCGGGCTCTATTCCACAGTCAAGGAGTGACCGATCATACAGTCTGTGATTTGCACATTTCCAGTTACATGCCAGTAGCTTTCTCTCTTACTTCTTTATATCGTTCCCGTAAACTTTAATGACCAGGTCAAATTTTTAAAATCTGAACAGTCACTTTATGTAACAATAACTCTGTCATGCTTTAACATATCCCATTGATATGGAGAATGTTTTTTCGTGAGACATTGTACTTTATGATAATGGAACACTTAGGTTGATATGTTTTGTGTTTCATTTATAAAAATATCAGATATTTGACAAATTTTTAAAAATTAGCAATTTTCAAACTTTCAATGATTATCCCTTTAATCCAGAGTCATACCACAGAAAAACATGATGGAACATTTCCCTCATGTCTGCATCAGCATCATTTGTAAAATGTTGATTTATTTTGTTAACATTTTAAAAGGTTTAAAAATGTAGCAGTAGTTTTTCTCTTTTTTCAAGGAAATTTACAGTACCCCTGTATTCAAAACCACTGTCAGGTAGTTTATTTATTATTAATATTAATATTTATTAGGTGCTTTTCACTTTTTCCCCCTAAATATTCCTACAGTTGCCATTGCATTAAAAGCTCATGCAACTACAAGATAACACTCAAAACGTTAGAAAATCTTAAAACAGCAATATTCAGTGACCATTTCAAAAGATACATCCATGAATGACTGGAACTGCAAATTTATGAATCTGTAAGGGAAAACAGTAACATATTACTAAATTAATCATACTGAGTACAGTAAGTGCACGTTTCAGCCAATTAGGATCGATCATGTCTTGCATGAAGCAGCAATACTAATTATGGGAACTTCCATTATATACAGAAATAAACAACAACATTTATGAATATTGAACGTGTGCACAATGATGGCCTTCTATAATAAGTTGTACATCTAAACTTTGTACTTTTTATTGCATTTTAACTTGTAGTTTAAAAAAACTATAGAAAAGCAAACATATTAAAGGGAACCTGTCAGCAGGACTGTGCACAGTAACCTACAGACACTGTCAGGTCGGTGTTGTTATACTGATTACAATGATACGTTGTTTGATTAAATCCATCCTGAGGTTGTTCTTTAATCTTTATTTTGCAGTTAATGATATGCTCTTGCCCTAAGGCTGGCCTGGAGGGTGGGGGGGTCTTCATGTGGTGCTCTGCTTAGGTATTCATAATGCAGACTGCTGACAGGTCACTGATCCCTCAATGACCTGCCCCCTAGTTTGCATAATGAATATCTGTATATACTTTAAAAAAAAAAAAAAAAAACACCCCTCTGCAAGCAGGTGCTAGCCATGGCACCTGCTCTGCAGCAAAGTCGCATGTTTTGTGAGCTATCTTACTGGAAAAGGATGACGCCACCAGCGCCAGCACAGTAGCAGCACTCGGCTATCTCCGAGCTGCTACTGTACAGGCTGAGTCACCTTGGAGGAGGAATTCTTTTCTTCTTTTCTAGTAAGATGGCGCGGCTGGTGTATGCGCAGTAGCAGCTATCGGATCACAGCAGCAGACACCGATAACAGCTACTGCACAGGCGCGGCGGGAGCCATTTTCAAATTGAGGTTTTTTTTCCCCACTAGCTGAATAACCTGAAAAAAAAATGTATTGACACACAAAACATGCGATTTTGCTGCAGAACAGGTGCCACGGTTGTTTTTTTTCTTTTACTTACGGGTATATACAGATATTCATTATGCAAGCTAGGGGGCAGGTCGGTGAGGGATCAGTGACCGTCAGCAGGCTGCATTATGAATATACTAGATGGTGGACCGATTCTGACGCATCGGGTATTCTAGAATATGCATGTCCACGTAGTATATTGCCCAGTCACGTAGTATATTGCCCAGCCACGTAGTATATTGCCTAGTGACGTAGTATATTGCCCAGCCACGTAGTATATTGCCCAGCTACGTAGTATATTGCCCAGTGACGTAGTATATTGCCCAGTCACGTAGCATATTGCCCAGCTCCATAGTATATTGCCCAGTCACGTAGTATATTGCCCAGTCACGTAGTATATTGCCCAGTCACGAAGTATATTGCCCAGTCACGAAGCATATTGCCCAGTCACGTAGTATATTGCCCAGTCACGTAGCATATTGCCCAGTCACGTAGTATATTGCCCAGCTACGTAGTATATTGCCCAGTGACGTAGTATACAGCACAGTCACGTAGTATATTGCCCCGTCACGTAGTATATTGCCCCGTCACGTAGTATATTGCCCAGTCACGTAGTATATTGCCCAGTCACGTAGTATATTGCCCAGTCACGTAGTATATTGCCCAGTCACGTAGTATATTGCCCAGTCACGTAGTATACAGGTCCTTCTCAAAAAATTAGCATATAGTGTTAAATTTCATTATTTACCATAATGTAATGATTACAATTAAACTTTCATATATTATAAATTCATTATCCACCAACTGAAATTTGTCACGTCTTTTATTGTTTTAATACTGATGATTTTGGCATACAACTCCTGATAACCCAAAAAACCTGTCTCAATAAATTAGCATATTTCACCCATCCAATCAAATAAAAGTGTTTTTTAATAACAAACAAAAAAACCATCAAATAATAATGTTCAGTTTTGCACTCAATACTTGGTCGGGAATCCTTTGGCAGAAATGACTGCTTCAATGCGGCGTGGCATGGAGGCAATCAGCCTGTGACACTGCTGAGATGTTATGGAGGCCCAGGATGCTTCAATAGCGGCCATAAGCTCACCCAGAGTGTTGGGTCTTGCGTCTCTCAACTTTCTCTTCACAATATCCCACAGATTCTCTATGGGGTTCAGGTCAGGAGAGTTGGCAGGCCAATTGAGCACAGTAATACCATGGTCAGTAAACCATTTACCAGTGGTTTTGGCACTGTGAGCAGGTGCCAGGTCGTGCTGAAAAATGAAATCTTCATCTCCATAAAGCATTTCAGCCGATGGAAGCATGAAGTGCTCCAAAATCTCCTGATAGCTAGCTGTATTGACCCTGCCCTTGATGAAACACAGTGGACCAACACCAGCAGCTGACATGGCACCCCACACCATCACTGACTGTGGGTACTTGACACTGGACTTCAGGCATTTTGGCATTTCCTTCTCCCCAGTCTTCCTCCAGACTCTGGCACCTTGATTTCCGAATGACATGCAAAATTTGCTTTCATCAGAAAAAAGTACTTGGGACCACTTAGCAACAGTCCAGTGCTGCTTCTCTGTAGCCCAGGTCAGGCGCCTCTGCCGCTGTTTATGGTTCAAAAGTGGCTTTACCTGGGGAATGCGGCACCTGTAGCCCATTTCCTGCACACGCCTGTGCACGGTGGCTCTGGATGTTTCCACACCAGACTCAGTCCACTGCTTCCTCAGGTTCCCCAAGGTCTGGAATCGGTCCTTCTCCACAATCTTCCTCAGGGTCCGGTCTCCTCTTCTCGTTGTACAGCGTTTTCTGCCACATTGTTTCCTTCCAACAGACTTACCATTGAGGTGCCTTGATACAGCACTCTGGGAACAGCCTATTTGTTGAGAAATTTCTTTCTGGGTCTTACCCTCTTGCTTGAGGGTGTCAATGATGGCCTTCTTGACATCTGTCAGGTCGCTAGTCTTACCCATGATGGGGGTTTTGAGTAATGAACCAGGCAGGGAGTTTATAAAAGCCTCAGGTATCTTTTGCATGTGTTTAGAGTTAATTAGTTGATTCAGAAGATTAGGGTAATAGGTCGTTTAGAGAACCTTTTCTTGATATGCTAATTTATTGAGACAGGTTTTTTGGGTTATCAGGAGTTGTATGCCAAAATCATCAGTATTAAAACAATAAAAGACCTGACAAATTTCAGTTGGTGGATAATGAATCTATAATATATGAAAGTTTAATTGTAATCATTACATTATGGTAAATAATGAAATTTAACACTATATGCTAATTTTTTGAGAAGGACCTGTATTGCCCAGTCATGTAGTATATTGCCAGTCACATAGTATATTGCCCAGTCACGAAGTATATTGCCCAGTCACGAAGTATATTGTCCAGTCACGTAGCATATTGCCCAGTCACGTAGTATATTGCCCAGCTACGTAGTATATTGCCCAGTGACATAGTATACAGCACAGTCACGTAGTATATTGCCCAGTCACGTAGTATATTACCCAGTCACGTAGTATATTGCCCAGTGACATAGTAAACAGCACAGACATGTAGTATATTGCCCAGCTCCATAGTATATTGCCCAGTCACGTAGTATATTACCCAGTCACATAGTATATTGCCCAGTCACATAGTATATTGCCCAGTCACATAGTATATTGCCCAGTCACATAGTATATTGCCCAGTCACATAGTATATTGCCCAGTCACATAGTATATTGCCCAGTCACGAAGTATATTGCCCAGTCACGAAGCATATTGCCCAGTCACATAGTATATTGCCCAGTCACGTAGTATATTGCCCAGTCACGTAGTATATTGCCCAGTGACGTAGTATACAGCACAGTCACGTAGTATATTGCCCAGTCACGAAGTATATTGCCCAGTCACGAAGTATATTGCGCAGTCACGAAGTATATTGCCCAGTCACGTAGCATATTGCCCAGTCACGTAGTATATTGCCCAGCTATGTAGTATATTGCCCAGTGACGTAGTATACAGCACAGACACGAAGTATATTGCCCAATCACAAAGTATATTGCCCAGTCACGTAGTATACAGCACAGACACGTAGTATATTGCCCAGTCACGTAGTATACAGCACAGACATGTTGTATATTGCCCAGCTCCATAGTATATTGCCCAGTCACGTAATATATTACCCAGTCACGTAGTATATTGCCCAGTCACGTGGTATATTGCCCAGCTACGTAGTATATTGCCCAGTGACGTAGTATACAGCACAGTCACGTAGTATATTGCCCAGTCACGTAGTACACAGCACAGACACGTAGTATATTGCCCAGTGACAAAGTACACAGCACAGACATGTAGTATATTGCCCAGCTCCGTAGTATATTGCCCAGTCACGTAGCATATTACCCAGTCACGTAGTATATTGCCCAGTCACGTAGTATATTGCCCAGCGACGTAGTATACAGCACAGAGCCACGTAGTATATTGCCCAGCTACGTAGTATACAGCACAGAGCCACGTAGTATACAGCACAGAGCCACGTAGTATACAGCACAGAGCCATGTAGTATATTGCCCAGTCACGTAGTATATTGTCCAGTCACGTAGTATATAACACTGCCCACACAGTATATAACAATTGTCACGTAATATCTAGCACAGCCCACGGAGTATATCACACTGCCCACATAGTATATAACACTGCCTATGTAGTATACAGCACAGAGCCACGCGGTAAGTAACACAGCCCACGTAGTATATACAGTGCCTACAAGTAGTATTCAACCCCCTGCAGATTTAGCAGGTTTACACATTTGGAATTAACTTGGCATTGTGACATTTGGACTGTAGATCAGCCTGGAAGTGTGAAATGCACTGCAGCAAAAAAGAATGTTATTTCTTTGTTTATTTTCTTTTTAAATTGTGAAAAGTCTTTTCAGAAGGTCATTTATTATTCAACCCCTCAACCCACCAGAATTCTGTTTGGTTCCCCTAAAGTATTAAGAAGTAGTTCAGGCACAAAGAACAATGAGCTTCACATGTTTGGATTAATTATCTCTTTTTCCAGCCTTTTCTGACTATTTAAGACCCTCCCCAAACTTGTGAACAGCACTCATACATGGTCAACATGGGAAAGACAAAGGAGCATTCCAAGGCCATCAGAGACAAGATCTTTCCAAGGAGTTGGGCCTACCTGTCTCCACTGTTGGGAGCATCATCCGGAAGTGGAAGGCTTATGGAACTACTGTTGGCCTTCCACGGCCTGGACAGCCTTTGAAAGTTTCCTCCCGTGCCGAGGCCAGGCTTGTCCGAAGAGTCAAGGCTAACCCAAGGACAACAAGGAAGGAGCTCCGGGAAGATCTCATGGCAGTGGGGACATTGGTTTCAGTCAATACCATAAGTAACGTACTCCACCGCAATGGTCTCCGTTCCAGACGAGCCAGTAAGGTACCTTTACTTTCAAAGCGTCATGTCAAGGCTCGTCTACAGTTTGCTCATGATCACTTGGAGGACTCTGAGACTGACTGGTTCAAGGTTCTCTGGTCTGATGAGACCAAGATCGAGATCTTTGGTGCCAACCACACACGTGACGTTTGGAGACTGGATGGCACTGCATACGACCCCAAGAATACCATCCCTACAGTCAAGCATGGTGGTGGCAGCATCATGCTGTGGGGCTGTTTCTCAGCCAAGGGGCCTGGCCATCTGGTCCTCATCCATGGGAAGATGGATAGCACGGCCTACCTGGAGGTTTTGGCCAAGAACCTCCGCTCTTCCATCAAGGATCTTAAGATGGGTCGTCATTTCATCTTCCAACAAGACAACGACCCAAAGCACACAGCCAAGAAAACCAAGGCCTGGTTCAAGAAGCAAAAAATCAAGGTGTTGCAGTGGCCTAGTCAGTCTCCTGACCTTAACCCAATTGAAAACTTGTGGAAGGAGCTCAAGATTAAAGTCCACATGAGACACCCAAAGAACCTAGATAACTTCGAGAAGATCTGCATGGAGGAGTGGGCCAAGATAACTCCAGAGACCTGTGCCGGCCTGATCAGGTCTTACAAAAGACGATTATTAGCTGTAATTGCAAACAAAGGTTATTCCACAAAATATTAAACCTAGGGGTTGAATAATAATTGACCCACACTTTTATGTTTAAAATTCATAAAAATTTAACTGAGCAACATAACTTTTTGGTTTGTAAGATTTATGCATCTGTTAATAAATCCTGCTCTTGTTTGAAGTTTGAAGGCTCTAACTTATTTGCATCTTATTAAACCTGCTAAATCTGCAGGGGGTTGAATACTACTTGTAGGCACTGTAGCAGTGTGGGCACCATATCCCTGTTAAAAAATAATTAAAATAAAAAATAGTTATATACTCACCTCCTGGGATCCAGCGGACCTCTGGCGAAATGCGCGCGGCTGCCGCCATTTTCCGTTCCCAGGACACAATGCGAAACTACCCAGATGACTTAGCAGTTCTGGGTAATTTCGCAATGCATCGCCGGGAACGGAAGATGGCCGCCGGCGCGAGCGGCTCAGCGGACAACGGAGGGTGAGTATAGCAGGTTTTTTGTGTTTTTTTATTATTTTTAACATTACATTTTTTACTATTGATGCCGCATAGGCAGCATCAATAGTAAATGGTTGGGGACACACAGGGTTAATAGCGGCGGTAACGGAGTGCGTTACCCGTGGCATAACGCGGTCCGTTACCACCGGCATTAACCATGTGTGAGCGGTGACCGGAGGGGAGTATGCGGGCGCCGGCCACTGACTGTGGGGAGTAAAGAATGGCCATTTTCTTCTGGACTGTGCCCGTCGCTGATTGGTCGTGGCTGTTTTGCCATGACCAATCAGCGATGTGGATTTCCATGATAGACAGAGTCCGTGACCAATGAATATCCGTGACAGACAGAAGGACAGACAGACAAAGACGGAAATGACCCTTAGACAATTATATAGTAGATAATCAGAGCACCACATACACCAGCCCCGCCTTAGGGCACGAGAATCTCTAATAAAACTGAAAATATTAAACAACCACAAGACAAATTTAATCAACCAAGGTATCATTTTAATCAGTATAACGGCACCGACCTGACACTGTGTGTAGGTTACTGTGCACAATCCTGCTGACAGTTTCCCTTTAAAGTAGTTTATCTGTTCTCAGAATTCAAATAAGGATGCTATGTGCACTTGCAATGTGGTCATGCTCACTGTGCACCATTATTTCGCCTTCTCCTTCTTGTTGATGGAAAGCACTTTTAAGATTTGCCAAAAGTGGAAACAAGACTGTGTACATGCACAATGGCAGTAATGGAGCGCACACAGTGTCAATGCAGGAGTCGGCAGGTGCACACAGATCTCTCATGTTTGCTGTGGCTGCTCGTCACATTGAACCATGGAGGTGTAGTGTGTGACAGGCTGCAGATAGAGTGATATACGTGCACACGCAACCATGATCCTTTTCCAAATAAAATGTTTATTTAAAGATGGGATATTTGTTATAGGGGAAAAGTATAAAAGAAATAAAATAAGTAAAAAGGGTAGTACTACATCAGTATCGACAATTTCATGGGTATGATATGTAAACCGTATGCAATTGTTCTTCAGTGGGAGAGCAGATCAGTGCATTACAAAGCTGAAAATGGAGGGTCACATATCGAAGAAAATAGTGAGGTTTGTCAATTTGGAACTAAGCGGTATGCATCAGATTATTGGAATTTAATCCAATCTCTCCATATCATGAAGTATCTACATAAAACCACATACTACAGACTGGGAGGTGATATGCGACAGGGGTGAGCATGATGATGTAAATGATATTGTCAGGTGAGTAACGGATTATATAAATTTTTGTACTGACACTGTTGTACCAGCTAAAAAGATTCGATGTTATGCAAAGAAAAAGCCTTGGATTACAAAAGAATTGCAACACTTACTAAACAAGAAGAAAATGGCATTTAAAACAAAGGGTACAAAGAAACTGAAATTGATACAAAGGGATTTAAAGGGGAAAATTAAGAATGCCCGTGAGGCGTTCCGAATTAAATTGGAAAATAAATTGTCACACAACAATTCCATGGAGGTGTGGTTGGGCATGAAACAGCTAACTGGGTTTAAGGCCCAGCGGGAGCACGGGAAAGTGGATCTGCCCTTGGCTGATGAAATGAATGAGTTTTTCAACAGATTCATCAACACAAGCACAGCATCATCAGGAATGGGGGATAGAGCTGGGAAACGATCGGCAGCATTGACATTGGGGGATAAACTCCCTGCTTTCACCGTCTCCCAAAGCGACATGAGAAAACAGTTTAGCAGAATAATTATTGGCAAAGCAGCTGGGCTTGATGGCCTCAGCCCACGTGTCCTCAGAGCGTGTGCAAACCAACTGTGTACTGTCTTCCAGCAACTGTTTAACTGGAGCCTTCAATCACAGAGTGTACCAGAACTGTGGAAGACCACCTGCCTGGTGCCGATTCCTAAGACCACTTTTCCAACTTCCCGACAAGACTATCGTCCAGTGGCCTTAACATCACATGCTATGAAATCCTTGGAGAATATTACTCGCCTACTTGTGTCCGAGGGTGAGGGCTTTTACTGACCCCCTACAGTTTGCGTACCAGTAGATTGGGGGTGGATGATGCTGTAGTGTCTCTGCTCCATACAGTACAGAAAAATATTTAGAATTGAGAGTCCTCAGTGGTTGATACCTTTTAATGGCTAACTGAAAAGATGGTAATTAACAAATTGCCAGCTGTCAAGACTACACAGGTCCCTTCATCAGGCAAAGACTAAAAGAAATTCTGAAGATAGATATATATATATATATATATATATATATATATATATATATATATATATATATATATATATATATATATATATATATATATATATATATATATATACACATACATACATACAGATCTCATGCTTCAATCATGAAGATACCAAATGAAATTTTTTTTGGGTGAAGAATCAGCAACAAGTGGAACACAATTGTGAAGTTGAACAACATTTATTGGCCATTTTACATTTTTGTGGAAATTCACAAATTGAGAAGTGGGGCAGCAATATTATTCAGCCCCTTTACTTTCAGTGCAGCAAATTCACTCCAGTAGTTCATAGTGGATCTCTGAATGATCGAATGTTGTACTAAATGCCTAATGATAAGAAATATAATCCACCTGTGTGTAAACAAGTCTCCGTATAAATGCACCTGCTCTGTGATAGTCTCAGGGTTCTGTTTGAAGCACATACAGCATCATGAAGACCAAGGAACACAACAGGCAGGTCCGTGATACTATCGTGGAGAAGTTTAAAGCCGGATTTGGATAAAAAATTATTTCCACATCCCAAGGAGCACTGTGCTCATATTGAAATGGAAGGAGTATCATACCACTGCAAATCTACCAAGACCCGGCCGTCCATCTAAACTTACATCTCAAACAAGAAGACGACTGATCAGAGATGCAGCCAAGAGTCACCGGTCACACGACCGCACCGTCATTGCAGGTCCTACGTTCAATGCATTCTTAGGAACGGAGGCTGCCGCTTGCACCGCTGAGAGCCAGGGGCCGTCCGAGGGTGAGTATATCCATATTTTTTATTTTTATTCTTTATTTTTTACATGAATACGGATCCCAGGGCCTGAAGGAGAGTCTCCTCTCCTTCAGACCCTGGGAACCATCCAGGATCGCTCCCTGCACATGCCGTACCCGGCGTATAAGACGACCCAGGACTTTTGAGATGATTTTCAGAGGTTAAAAAGTCTTATGCGCCGGAAAATACAGTAAATATTATAATTATACTTACCTGTCCAGCAACGCCGTCCTCCCGACCCGCTGTCTCCCGGCTGCATCTGCTTCCAGGGCCTCTCTAACTGCTGGCAGTGTTCACTGCACTCGGCAGTCTTCGGCTTTTTCCGGCAGTGTTCGTGCGGTGATGTTTATTATTAATTTTCTGCTTTTTTTTTTACAGTCCGAACTGAACCCGAACTGTAACACGAGTTTCTCATGGAAACCAGTGTTCTGGACCGTGTGACCGAAAACTGTGTGTTAGGTATGGTCCCGAAGTTTAAAGTAAGGTAAGATGCACGCACAGAGGTGGAACAGAAGAAAAAAAAAACTGTAAAAATCAAGCAATTAAGTACCGACCAGTACTCAGCAACATAAGAGAGGATGGGAAAGGGGATAGGAATAGAAAGGAAGGAGGCATTGGGGTGTACTGGAAAAAAGCAGGGAGAGGCAAAGGTCAGGAACAGTTATTTCTTCTAGTCATCAGCACAGCAGCAGAACTAGTGGCTCAGGCTAAAATAGTCTATGGCACCACAAGGCCTAGCAGGTCCGCAACACAAAGACAGTGATCGCCCTGCACATGTCTCCAAGATAGAATGAGGCAGTGCAGAACGGTCACTATGAAAACAAACTTCATGCTCACTGATTGGTGGCATCGGATGTTATCGTTTGATCGCTCCAATCAGTGCTGGAGCTGCTGATGTTGTAGTTGCTGCCATTGATGCTGCCCTGTAACATGCAGTAGTGACGCCGTAATCCTGCGCATGCGCCCTACACTCGCGCAGTTTTGGGTACCTCATCTGCCCTTCTATGAGCACAGTGTTCATCCTGCTTCTGCACAGTGACTCGCTGGCGCCTGTGCAGCAGCAGGATCAGGACACTGCCATTAGAAGGGCGGATACGGTACCCAGAACAGGGCGAGTGTAGGCATGGGATTACGGAGCCACAACAGCACATAGTGCGAGGTGCATGGGAGGAGGGTGGTATTAGAATGAAGTCAGGAGGTAGAGATTTCTTTCGGACACCAAACGCCTAGAAGCCTCGAAGAAATCATTAAAGCAAAATTGTCAGCTGTTTCGGCAGATATAGGATACAGCCACTGCCTTTCAGGGCTTATCTATAGCATTCTACAATAATGGAAATAAGCGCCTGGTCCGACCTGAAAGATAAGAAAAAGTCATAGTTACTCACCGATAACGGTGTTTCTCGGAGCCCATGACAGCACTACGGAGAGAGGGGAACCTCCCTTCAGGGACAGGAAACCTACATATAAAAGGGCGGTACCTCTCCCTCGCATCAGTTGGTTTACAGAGCATCGAAGGACCTCCAGGTTAGTTACAACAGAGAAAAAATCATATTCTAACATTTCTTAATAGAGGAACCCCGTGCCTAGACTATATTATATAAATTATATGTAATTAAAGGTGCTCACCGCAATTGTGATGGGAGGGAATAAGCGGGTGCTGTCATGGGCTCCGAGAAACACTTATCGGTGAGTAACTATGACTTTCTCGGTCTCCCATGACAGCACTACGGAGAGAATTGTAGAGACTAAGCTTAGGGAGGGACCACCGCCTCAAGAACCCTTCTCCCGAAGGTCAAGTCAGACAGAGGCTAGATTTAATCTATAGTGTCTAAAAAAGGTTGATGGTGATGACCAGGTGGCCACCTTACAGATTTGCTCTATTGATACCTCTGACCTCTCAGCCCATGAGGTAGCTACTGCTCTTGTGGAATGAGCTCTTATACCATCCGGGATCGTATTCCCCGTGGATGAATATGCCAAAGCTATTGCCTCCTTTATCCACCTTGCCCAAGTACATTTGGATGCCCGGAATCCTTTTCTGGGACCCTGAAAACAGACAAACAAAGAGCCTTCCTTCCTATACTCCCTGGTGGAATCTAAGTATTGGACTAGACATCTTCTGACATCTAGATTATGGAAGTTCTGCTCTTTCTCATTTCTGGGGTTTGGGCAAAAGGACGGCAGGGATATTTCTTGTGACCTATGGAATTTTGACGCCACTTTTGGCAAATAGGCTGGGTCGGGTCTAAGAGTGACTCTCATCCAATATTTTTGTGAAAGGTGGGTTAGAGGATAGGGCTTGAATATCACTTATTCTGCGCGCAGATGTTAAGGCTACTAGAAGAATGGTCTTCAGTGATAATGTTTTAATGGGAATCATCTCTATGGGTTCAAATGGAGGACCAGTTAACGCCGAGAGGACTAAATTTAGGTCCCACGAGGGCATCTTTTGAGTAATTAAAGGCTTTGATCTTATTACTGCCTTAATAAATCTTATTACCCATGGGTTAGCCGCAATATTTTGGTTATAGAGTGCTCCCAGAGCTGCTATCTGTACCTTAAGAGTACTGACCGCTAACCCCTGTTCCAGACCTTTTTGTAGGAACTCACGTATTTCATCAATTGAAGGCCCATCCTGGACTTTTACCTTGGAGACAGACAAGATTTTTTTCCATGTTTTCCCATATATTTTAGTAGTAATAGGTTTTCTACTTTTTAACAACGTGGCAACTAAGTTGTCTGAGAAACCCCTTTCTTCTAATAGTCTCCGTTCAAAAGCCAGGCTGTCAAATGCAAGTGCGACTCTTGTGGGTGGAAGATCGGTCCTTGCTGTAGCAGGTCTGGTATATTCGGTAGGATCCATGGGTCTGAGACAGATAGCATCCTTAGCCAGGAAAACCATGTCCTTTTTGGCCAGAACGGGGCTATAAGGATCATTTTTGTTTTGTCCTCTCTGACTTTCCGAATGACTGCCGGGATCAGAATGATTGGAGGAAAAGCATATGTCAGCTTGTGGGTCCATGGAATCAGAAAGGCATCTAGAGCCTGGGGATTCCCTTCCGGGTTCAGTGAGGAAAATTTGTTTACTTTTTTGTTTTTGGAATTGGCGAATAAGTCTATTGTTGGAGTTCCCCACATTTCTGTGATCTGGTTGTAGATAGACTGGTTCAGGGACCACTCGCCTTGTTTCAACTAGGTTCGACTCAAGTAATCTGCTTTCTCGTTGTTTGAACCCTGAATATGTAGCGCAGAGAGGGATAGTAGATTTTCTTCCGCAAGGCTGAAAATTTTGGCGGAGGAACTCATCGGTGACCGAGACCTTGTTCCTCCCTGGTGATTTATATATGCTACTGTCACTTTGTTGTCCGAAAAAATTCGGACATGATGTCCCCGAATGTAGGTTAGAAAAGATAGAAGAGCACGATGCACTGCCCAAAGTTCTTTTTGGTTCGAGGATGCTGATAGTTCCTGAACCGTCCAGTTTCCCTGAGCCACTCTGTCTCCCATGTGAGCCCCCCACCCTCTGGAACTCGCATCAGTTGTTATTACCAGAGATATTTTTGGTACCCAAGGAATTCCCTTTGACAGATTTTGGTTCTTTCCCCACCAAAGAAGGGAATGAATAACTGAGGAATTTAGAATGACCTGGCTTTCCAAATTGTTTTTTAGTATTAACTGCCACTCTAGTATGTGCCACTGAAGTTACCTTGTGTGGAATTGTGTGAAAGGTATCGCTGGCAGGCATGAAGATAGAGAGCCCATTGCCCTTCTTAGAGTCATGGAGGGGTTGTGTAGCGTTCGTGCTATCATGGTCAATACATTGTCCTTTTTGGGACCTGGGAGTTGGCATTCTTGAACCTGGGAGTCTAACGTCAGTCCTAGGAACTCCTGTACTTGACAGGGTTCCAACTTTGATTTTTTTACGTTTATGAGCCAACCCAAGTCCGTCAAAATAGTCATTACTCGGTCTCTCTGTTCCCTGCAACTTTGAGCCGAGTCGCTTGCAATAAGAAAATCGTCCAAGTAAGGGACTATGATAATATTTTGTTCCCTTATGTGGGCCATCATTTCCGCTATTTTTGTGAATATTCACGGAGCAATTGAGATTCCGAACGGGAGGGCCCTGGACCGCACTTCCGGCTCCTACGCACATCCTCCAGGGAGAAAAAGCTACCGCGCATGCGCGCGGAGATGACCCGGAAGTTCTGCTGCATTTCCGGAGCGGCGGCCATCTTTCTACACCTGGAGCATGCGCTTATCGGCACAGGAGCTCCGGGTGATCCAGCGCCCCTTCCTCCCTCAGAGTCGGCGGCGTTCTCCCTCCGCACACCCTAAAGAACCCCTCAGTTCCAGCGGTCGAGGCTTCGGGTGCCGGACGAGCCGCGGCAGGAGCCTCCTCGCTACCGGAACCCGACTGCCCGGTCTCGGTCAATGATACAGCGTTTTCTTGCAGGCCCACCGAAAAGAGGTTCCCCGTCAGGGACAGGAAACCAACTGATGCGAGGGAGAGGTACCGCCCTTTTATCTGTAGGTTTCCTGTCCCTAAAGGGCGGATCCCCTCTCTCCGTAGTGCTGTCATGGGAGACCGAGAAAATAAGTTTTATTATACTCACCCGGGGGCGGTCCAGTCCAATGGGTGTCACAGGTCCAGGTCTGGCGCCTCCCATCTTCTTGCGATGCCAACCTCCTGTTCCTTCATAGCTCCCTGGCATCGCGCTCGTACCGAACCGCATTGGACCGTTCCCCCGGACAATTAACTAAAACATATTTTTCTTATCTTTCAGGTTGGAACAGGGGCTTATCTACAGCATTATAGAATCCTGTAGATTTGCCCTGAAAGGTAGTGGCCGTATCTTATATCGGCCAATACTGTCGACAGGTTCCCTTTAACATAAAAGATTAAAACTCTTTCTCCACAACTAGACTACAGCTATGAGACACACAGGCAGAACTATTTTAACCATTCTGATATCTGTATGCCCATAGTAATAGCTTAAAAGCGTCCAGGGGGTGAGATTCCCTTTAAGGAAGTAAGGGAGGAGTTGGATAGAACTTGAACAAAATGAAATTGGTGATATTTTTTTTCCCAAGGAATCTATTAGAAGATGATGCTGGTGGAAGGACCAAGTTCTCTGAAATCAGATCTAGTGGACAGATTGGATAAATTAAGAAAATGTTCACATTTTCAGGTATCAGGGCCAAAATAGTTAAATGGGTGGTAAATGACAGGTGTTTAACCCCCTTCGACCCTGAGCCTTCATGACCAGGCAAAATTTTACAATTCTAACCAGTAAAACATTATATAATAACTCTGCAACGCTTCAATGGATCTCACCGATTCGGAGACTGTTTTTTCGTTATATATTATACTTCATGATCAAAGTAAAATTTCTACGATATGATTGTGTTTATTTGTGGAAGAAAATCTGAAATTTTGTGAAAATTTGGCAATTTTCACATTTAAATATTTTTATCTGCTTAAATCAGAGTTACGGTACATAGCACAAAATAGTTAGTAAATAACATTTCACACATGTCTACTTTACATCAGCACAATTTTTAAAAAAAAAAATTATATTACGAAGTTGGGGCCTTTTTAAAAACTTTTTTTTTTTTTTTTTTTTTTTTTAAGAGACCACATCTTATTTGAAGTGACTTTGAGGGGTCTGTATGATAGAAAATACCCAGATTCTAAACAATACACCCCTCAAGGTGCTCCAAACCACATTACCATATTCCCACATTCAATAAGTTTATTAACCCTTCAGCTGCTTCACAGGTACTGAAGCAATGTGGAAGAAAAAAAATGAACGTTCAAATTTAATTTCACTAAAATTTTACTTTAGACAATTTTTTGGTGAAAATTTAGCAATTTTTAAACTTTATGCCCTTAAGCCAGATAGTTACACTACACAAACTAGTAAATACTAATGTAAAGAAGACATGTTGGAAATGTTATGCATTTTTTATTTTTAAACAATGTTTTTTTTTCGTTAAGAAGTTAGAAGGGTAACAGGTTGATCTAATTTTTCCAACAAAAAACAATTTTTTTTAGGAACCACATCACATTTAAAAGTGACTTTGGAAGGGCCTATGTGACAGAAAATAGTCAAACAACACACCATTTTAAAAACTACACCCCTCAAGCTGCTCAAAACCACATTCTAGAAAGTCATTAACCCGTTATCTGCTTCACAGGAATTAAAGCAACATGTTAGTATAAAATGAACATTTAACTTCCCCCCCCCCCCCCCCCCCAAAAAAAAAGCTTCTTACCGATAACGGTATTTCTCGGAGTCCATGACGGCGCCACGGAGAGAGGGGATCCACCCATCATTGACATGAAACCTACAGATAAAAAGGGTGGTACCTCTCTCCCCCATCAGAACACAAGAGGACCTCCAGGTTATTAATATAAACATTTAACATTACTATGAAGCTTAACAGAAAACACCATGTGACTACATATAAGCAATAAAGTTAACGAAAATTAGTGTGCACATCCACACGTGAAGGGAGGGAATGTACGGGTGCCATCATGGGCTCAGAGAAATACAGTTATCGGTAAGTAACTATATTTTTCTCTGTCCCCCATGACGGCACCACCGAGAGATTGCAATGATTGTACATTAGGGAGGGACCACTGCTTCCAGAACCATACTCCCAAAAGTAAGGTCTGAAGAAGAGGCTAGATTCAGCTAATAGTGATTACAGAACAGAGGGTGAAGATCGCATAGCGACTCTACATATCTGTTCTATTGAGGCACCGTTTTTTTCTGCCAAGGAGGCTGCCACCTCTGTTGATGAATGGGCTCTTAATTTTCTCCAGGATGGCCGCTTCATGCGAGGAGTATGCCAGGGTGATGGCGTCCCTTATCCATCTTGCAAGCGTGCCCTTAGAATGCCGGCGTGCCCTTAGAAGCTTTTTCACACCTCTCGATGACTCTGAAAGCACACAAAGAGACCTATGCTTCCTACGCTCCCATGTGGCCGCTAGGTACTGAATTAGGCATTACCCTAAGTCAGTGTGTAAGACTTTCTCTTCTTTATCTTTGGGATTGGGACAAAAAGAAGAGAGCGAAATCTCCTGAGATCTGAGAAACCGTGATGCCACTTTTGGATGTTAGGCCGGCTCAATCTTAAGAATAACCCTATCCTCTAAGCTTTGTGTGACACAAGGGCTGGCTTGACAATGCCTGAATATCACTGACTCTATGAGCTTTTATGAGAGCTACAAGAAGTGATGTTTTAAGGAACAGGATTCCCAGTGAAGCATCTGACAGGGGTTCAAAAGGAAGTTTGGATAGGGCTAAAAGGGCCAAGTTTAAATCCCAAGGAGGAGTAAACCGAGAGGGGATGGGTCTAGACTTGACCAACGCTTTGATGAACCTGGATATCCCCCGATTCCCAGCCGGGTCGTAATTGTACAGGGCCCCTAAAGCCAAGACTTGAACTTTTAAAGTATTTGTGGATATCTCTGTTCCAACCAATTGTGCAGAAACTCTAAGATGGTTGTTATTGGAAACCCCCTCTTCTAACTTGAAACCTGAAGAGACGTTCCTCCAGGTTTCCCCCATGCAGTTTGGCGGTTCCTATATGATCTTCTCCACTCCTGGTAAAATTCACAATCAAGATTAAGGTTAATATGAGGAGTTGAACCAGTGAAGTCTGGGTCACCAGACTTCTGACCATTGCCACATGTTAGGGCTCAGGGTACTGGCCCCCAACCATCTGCCCCATATTTCCACGAGTAGGGGACTCGGAGAAGCGATGCGTGCCTGTTCAGAATGGATTACCCAGTCATGCACTGGGGCGTCTGCTCGCATCATAGGGGTGCACGTGCGCACTAGCCTCAGGCCCTGGACTGCGGGAAGATGAAATCAATAACAGTTAGTACATGGATAGGCAGAGCATTGGGATGTACGCACATTACTCATCCAGGAGATCGCATCTATTCCGAATCCTTGGATGTCTAAACCCCAAGTAAGGGGTGGATATTATTGAAACTAAGGAATATGCCACCTGGGAGGTAATATTACCAGACAATACCAAAGTCGGGCTTCTCATTAGAAGCGCTGAAAGGGAAACGTGGATCATCACTCCTGTTTTACTGATATTACACACATATCCATATCCTAAAAGGCAATCTTCTCAGTGATATTTATACACCCAGACAGCCATGGTGTGAATTACTGGTACGATGGACTCCTCGCCAGAGACGGACTACACCTCAACAAACCTGGGAAACACACATTCGCCAGAAGACTCGCTACACTCATCAGGAGGGCGTTAAACTAGAAGAAGAGGGGACGGGAAGAAAAACATTAGACTCGAACAAAGACGACCCAGGAAAACATACTCAGAAGGGAGGTAAGAACATTTCTAAAACAATCCACAGTGAGGAGATTGGAACAAAGCAAAATCCTCTAAACTGCATGCTCGCAAACGCCAGAAGCCTGACAAACAAGATGGAAGAACTAGAAGCAGAAATATCTACAGGTAACTTTGACATAGTGGGAATAACCGAGACATGGTTAGATGAAAGCTATGACTGGGCAGTTAACTTACAGGGTTACAGTCTGTTTAGAAAGGATCGTAAAAATCGGAGAGGAGGAGGGGTTTGTCTCTATGTAAAGTCTTGTCTAAAGTCCACTTTAAGGGAGGATATCAGCGAAGGGAATGAGGATGTCGAGTCCATATGGGTTGAAATTCATGGAGGGAAAAATGGTAACAAAATTCTCATTGGGGTCTGTTACAAACCCCCAAATATAACAGAAACCATGGAAAGTCTACTTCTAAAGCAGATAGATGAAGCTGCAACCCATAATGAGGTCCTGGTTATGGGGGACTTTAACTACCCGGATATTAACTGGGAAACAGAAACCTGTGAAACCCATAAAGGCAACAGGTTTCTGCTAATAACCAAGAAAAATTATCTTTCACAATTGGTGCAGAATCCAACCAGAGGAGCAGCACTTTTAGACCTAATACTATCTAATAGACCTGACAGAATAACAAATCTGCAGGTGGTTGGGCATCTAGGAAATAGCGACCACAATATTGTGCAGTTTCACCTGTCTTTCACTAGGGGGACTTGTCAGGGAGTCACAAAAACACTGAACTTTAGGAAGGCAAAGTTTGACCAGCTTAGAGATGCCCTTAATCTGGTAGACTGGGACAATATCCTCAGAAATAAGAATACAGATAATAAATGGGAAATGTTTAAGAACATCCTAAATAGGCAGTGTAAGCGGTTTATACCTTGTGGGAATAAAAGGACTAGAAATAGGAAAAACCCAATGTGGCTAAACAAAGAAGTAAGACAGGCAATTAACAGTAAAAAGAAAGCATTTGCACTACTAAAGCAGGATGGCACCATTGAAGCTCTAAAAAACTATAGGGAGAAAAATACTTTATCTAAGAAACTAATTAAAGCTGCCAAAAAGGAAACAGAGAAGCACATTGCTAAGGAGAGTAAAACTAATCCCAAACTGTTCTTCAACTATATCAATAGTAAAAGAATAAAAACTGAAAATGTAGGCCCCTTAAAAAATAGTGAGGAAAGAATGGTTGTAGATGACGAGGAAAAAGCTAACATATTAAACACCTTCTTCTCCATGGTATTCACGGTGGAAAATGAAATGCTAGGTGAAATCCCAAGAAACAATGAAAACCCTATATTAAGGGTCACCAATCTAACCCAAGAAGAGGTGCGAAACCGGCTAAATAAGATTAAAATAGATAAATCTCCGGGTCCGGATGGCATACACCCACGAGTACTAAGAGAACTAAGTAATGTAATAGATAAACCATTATTTCTTATTTTTAGTGACTCTATAGCGACAGGGTCTGTTCCGCAGGACTGGCGCATAGCAAATGTGGTGCCAATATTCAAAAAGGGCTCTAAAAGTGAACCTGGAAATTATAGGCCAGTAAGTCTAACCTCTATTGTTGGTAAAATATTTGAAGGGTTTCTGAGGGATGTTATTCTGGATTATCTCAATGAGAATAACTGTGTAACTCCATATCAGCATGGGTTTATGAGAAATCGCTCCTGTCAAACCAATCTAATCAGTTTTTATGAAGAGGTAAGCTATAGGCTGGACCACGGTGAGTCATTGGACGTGGTATATCTCGATTTTTCCAAAGCGTTTGATACCGTGCCGCACAAGAGGTTGGTACACAAAATGAGAATGCTTGGTCTGGGGGAAAATGTGTGTAAATGGGTTAGTAACTGGCTTAGTGATAGAAAGCAGAGGGTGGTTATAAATGGTATAGTCACTGGGTCGCTGTGACCAGTGGGGTACCGCAGGGGTCAGTATTGGGACCTGTTCTCTTCAACATATTCATTAATGATCTGGTAGAAGGTTTACACAGTAAAATATCGATATTTGCAGATGATACAAAACTATGTAAAGCAGTTAATACAAGAGAAGATAGTATTCTGCTACAGATGGATCTGGATAAGTTGGAAACTTGGGCTGAAAGGTGGCAGATGAGGTTTAACAATGATAAATGTAAGGTTATACACATGGGAAGAAGGAATCAATATCACCATTACACACTGAATGGGAAACCACTGGGTAAATCTGACAGGGAGAAGGACTTGGGGATCCTAGTTAATGATAAACTTACCTGGAGCAGCCAGTGCCAGGCAGCAGCTGCCAAGGCAAACAGGATCATGGGGTGCATAAAAAGAGGTCTGGATACACATGATGAGAGCATTATACTGCCTCTGTACAAATCCCTAGTTAGACCGCACATGGAGTACTGTGTCCAGTTTTGGGCACCGGTGCTCAGGAAGGATATAATGGAACTAGAGAGAGTACAAAGGAGGGCAACAAAATTAATAAAGGGGATGGGAGAACTACAATACCCAGATAGATTAGCGAAATTAGGATTATTTAGTCTAGAAAAAAGACGACTGAGGGGCGATCTAATAACCATGTATAAGTATATAAGGGGACAATACAAATATCTTGCTGAGGATCTGTTTATACCAAGGAAGGTGACGGGCACAAGGGGGCATTCTTTGCGTCTGGAGAACAGAAGGTTTTTCCACCAACATAGAAGAGGATTCTTTACTGTTAGGGCAGTGAGAATCTGGAATTGCTTGCCTGAGGAGGTGGTGATGGCGAACTCAGTCGAGGGGTTCAAGAGAGGCCTGGATGTCTTCCTGGAGCAGAACAATATTGTATCATACAATTATTAGGTTCTGTAGAAGGACGTAGATCTGGGGATTTATTATGATGGAATATAGGCTGAACTGGATGGACAAATGTCTTTTTTCGGCCTTACTAACTATGTTACTATGTTACTATGGAGGGAGTAACCATACTCTATGGCTAGAAAAAAGTAGGTTTCTTCCCACCACAGAGGGAGATTATCTACTGTGAGGCAGTGGAACTATGGGTTTTCAAATGTAAGAGTCCTGGATATAGTTTCATTTATCTTAGGAGCCCTAAGAGCAGAGAGTATGTGAACCTCTGCCACCTGACACAGTGCTGCTGATTCGTCACAAGGTAGCAAAGGCAGAGATGCTGTCCCTGATAACCATAATACAACAGACTTATAGGACAAGAATCTGTCTACTGGATGTTGCTCAAGGAAAACTAGTCTGATTGCCATATATGGAGATGGGAAGGATTCTTTTCTTCCACCTCGTGGGATTTTCTGCTCCCAGAGCAGTAGTATGTCCTATTATAGGATGGACAAAAAAAAAGAAAGACATATGTCACCTTTTAACCCTGCTGTTCTGTTGGTCAAAAATGACCGACTTTGAACTTCAATATTCTTTAAAATATTCAAGATGCGGCTCTGAAACCCGTGGCCGACCGACCCATCCTCATTTAAGTGAATCAACCACAAGTTTCAGAACCGCATCTTGAACACCCCAAAAAATACCAAAGTTCAAAATAGGTCTCCCCAGACCGAACATAACAGCAGGGTTAAAGCTAATTATGAAAGAGACTTGCCTTTAGCACTCAAGGTAGAAGCTCACTTGAGAGATCTGTTCCAAGAAATGCTAATTTACTAAGCCAATTCAAGCATAGCTGTTTGTTTGGCTAAGCCCTGTTGTAAAGAATGAAGCAACAGAAGTTGGATCTGGGTCCAAAAACACGAGGACTCTATACCCAGACTTGAGGCCCAAGACAAAAATTGAAGTGGTAGGCCAACGAAACAATGTGCGGCCACACAACAAGGCACAAGTCAGAAGGTCTAACCCAAAGGCAAAAATAGGCACAAGGCCTGATGTACTATGAAGCACAGAGGCACTATGAAACACTAATGATACCCCATGAGGCACAGGGGCACCGAAGCAATATGATGCAATAAGATGCACATAAGCACTAGTGTTATGACCTGGTGGTTAGGAGCACCCGGAACGACCTGATGGTTAAACTCACACAGGACAAGCTCTGGGAAGTGGGAGCTCTGCCGACCGCAACCCCTAAACCTATCACACAACTAGAAATAGCCGTGGAGCATACGTTACACGACCTAGACGCCTCTTCACAGCCTAAGAGCTAACTAGCCCTAAAGATAGAAAATAAAGCCTACCTTGCCTCAGAGAAATTCCCCAAAGGAAAAGGCAGCCCCCCACATATATTGACTGTGAGATAAGATGAAAGTCACAAACACAGAAATGAAACAGGTTTTAGCAAAGGGAGGCCAGACTTACTAAACAGACTGAGGATAGGAAAGGTATCTTTGCGGTCAGCACAAAACCCTACAAAAAGACCACGCAGAGTGTGCAAAAAGACCTCCGCACCGACTCATGCCACTCTGCATCCCAGAGCTTCCAGCTAGCAGGGCAAGATCATGATAGCCAGCTGGACAAGGAAACAATGAACAAACAAATAACTAGCAGGGACTTAGCTTCTGCTGGAGTAGACAGTTCACCAGAAAGATCCAAGAGCGAACTGAACCAGTACAAGAACATTGACAGCTGGCATGGAGTAACGATCTGAGTGGAGTTAAATAGAACAGCCAGCCAAAGAATAAACTACGTCACCTGTGGAAGGAACCTCAGAAGCAGCAGCTCCACTCACAGCCACCAGAGGGAGTCCATGGACAGAACTCGCTGAAGTACCATTCATAACCACCGGAGGGAGTTCGAAAACACAATTCACAACACACTAGGAAACATTTTGATGCATAGAGGCGCTTTGAAGCACTATGATGCAACATGAAGCACTATGATGCAATTTGAAGCACTCTGATGCAATATGAAGCACTATGATACAACATGATGCACAGAGGAACTAGGATGTAACATGATACACAGACACTCAATATGATGCATAGAGGCACTATGATTAGTGATGAGCGAATATACTCGTTACTCGAGATTTCTCGAGCACGCTCGGGTGTCCTCAGAGTATTTTTTCGTGCTCGGCAATTTAGTTTTTCTTGCTGCAGCAGAATGATTTACATCGGTTAGCCAGCATAAGTACATGTGGGGATTCCCTAGCAACCAGGCAACCCCCACATGTACTAATGCTGGCTAACAGATGTAAATCATTCAGCTGTGGCGATGAAAACTAAATCTCCGAGCACTTACAAATACTCGGAGGACCCCCGAGCATGCTAGAGAAATCTCGAGTAACGAGTATATTCACTCACTAACTATGATGCAATATGAAGCACAGAGGCACTATGATGCAAGAGGCACTCAATAAGATGCATAGCGGCACTATGATGGAATATGAAGCACTATGATACAATATGATGCACAGAGGCACTATGATGCATATGATGCACAGAGGCAATAAATGATGCACAGAACCACCATGATGCAATATGAAGAACTATGATGCAATATATGCATAGAGGCACTATGATGCAATATGATGCACAGAGGAACTCAATTTAATGCATAGAGGTACTATGATGCAATATGATGCATAGAGGCACTATGATGCACAGAGGCACTCAATATGATGCAGAGGCACTATGATGCAATATGATGCACACAGTATGATGCATAGAGGCACTATGATGCACAGAGGCACTCAATATGATGCAGAGGCACTATGATGCAATATGATGCACACAATATGATGCATAGAAGCACTATGATGCAATATGATGCACAGGTGCACGCAATATGATGCATAGAGCTACAGCCATGCTTGAAGGTGCCAAACAAGCCCACAGTTACCAGCAAGAGAGCAATCTCTCAGAGTTCCTAATAAATCTCAACTCTGAATAGTGCATGTCATTTGTCAGACTGACCCCACCTGAAGGAGCTAATTAATCAGCCGCAGCTGGAGGGCAGTCTTCATGGGGACAATGTGCTCTATTAACGCCATGTGTCCTCCCAATTCATGGAATAGTTACCGCATATACTCGAGTATAAGCCGACCTGAGTATAAGCCGACCCCCCTAATTTTGCCACAAAAAAACTGTGAAAACTTATTGACTTGAGTATAAGCCTAGGGTGGAAAATGCAGCAGCTACCGGTGAATTTCAAAAATAAAAATAGATGCTCCATACCGTTCATTATGGCACCATAGATGCTCCATATAAAGCTGTGCCACATATAATGCTCTGCACCGTTCATTATGGCTCCATAGATGCTCCACATAAAGCTGTGGAATATATAAAGCTCTGCACCGTTCATTATGGCCCCATAGATGCTCCACATAAAGCTGTGCCATATATAATGCTCTGCACCGTTCATTATGGCCCCATAGATGCTCCATATAAAGCTGTGCCATATAAAATGCTCTGAACCGTTCAGTATGGCCCCATATATGCTCCACATAAAGCTGTGCCCCATATATAATGCTCTGCACCGTTCAGTATTGCCCCATAGATGCTCCATATAAAGATGTGCCATATATAATGCTCTGCACCGTTGAATATTGCCCCATAGATGCTCCATATAAAGCTGCGCCATATAAAATGCTCTGCACCGTTCAGTATGGCCCCATAGATGCTCCACATAAAGCTGTGCAATATAGAATGCTCTGCACCGTTCTGTATGGCCCCATAGATGCTCCACATAAAGCTGTGCCCTATATATAATGCTCTGCACTGTTCAGTATGGCCCCATAGATGCTCCATATAAAGATGTGCCATATAAAATGCTCTGCACCGTTCATTATGGCCCCATAGACGCTCCATATAAATCTGTGCAATATATAATGCTGCTGCAGCAATAAAAAAAAAAAAAGACATACCTCTCTTGCTGCCCGCAGCTCCTCAGCGTCACGTCTCGGCATCTCTCCGCACTGACTGTTCAGGCAGAGGGCGGCGCACACTAGTACGTCATCGCGCCCTCTGACCTGAACAGTCAGAGCAAGAGGACGCGAAAGACGGAGCGGCGCCCCGGCGTGTGGAACACGGACAGGTAAATATGTAATACTCACCTGCTCCCGGCGTCCCTGGTTCCTTATCCCGGACAGCTGGTCTCCGGGTGCCGCAGCCTCTTCCTGTCAGCGGTCACCGTTACCGCTCATTAGAGGAATGAATATGCGGCTCCACCCCTATAGGATTGGAGTCCATATTCACAACTTTAATGAGCGGTCCCATGTGACCGCTGAACAGGGGAAGAGCTGCGGCACCGAAGACCGTGGCACGGGCAGGGGGAGCGCCAGGACTAGGTGAGTATGCGACAGTCCTCTCTCCCCCTCACCCGCCAACCCCAACGCCGATCATGACTCGAGTATTAGCCGAGAGGGGCACTTTCAGCCCAAAAATTTGGGCTGAAAATTTCGGCTTACACTCGAGTATATACGGTAAGTTGCAAAGAAAAGTGTAACACTTGTTTGTCGAACCAAATAAAATGAAAAACATGCTTCGAAAAAGTCACTCTGAAGCCCAATCATAAGGCTCTGTGCAGACAAGACTTGCAACTAACTGAAGTCAAATCATGAGATGTAGCCTGGACATATGGCCTTACTATAGTCTCGAGGTCCAAGTCCTAGCTGCGTATATGTGAAAACATACCTAGGCACATGAGGCTCTATGCACAGCTTTGACACAAAGGCATGACACTAGCATCAGCCCAGAGGCCTAGATCATCAACAGAACATTCCACCATGCACTCACCTGTGCTGGCTCCATACCTGCTGGAAAAAAGGGGGAGCTGGTAACGCCGAGAGCCCACCATGGTGGGAAGCGGAGTCCCGTCAGGAATGCTGCATTGCTGCCAATGATTTTCTCTCCTGTGCCCCACGAGATCCAGGAAACCAGCCTGTTGCCTGTCTCGTTCCGCACTTTCAAAATCTACCGTGGAACGCAAGGCGACCTTATGCCCCGATGTCCTGCTCTGACGTCAGTGGAAGTGCGACAGCCTTCTCCACCGCTCGACATCCAGAAGTAGCGGTGGCTTGCGGGCCAGCGTCAGAGCAGAGAGCCTCCACTGCGGGAGGAAGTGGCTCTACCACGGGGCCTCGTCCGCTCGCTGGTCTTTGTGGCTGAGGGATCCCCACTCAGGCGGGATTCAGCCTGGGGAAGATTCCAGAAGAGGCAGCATGCGGCAATCCTCTTTTCTGCAGCTTCTACCCGCACACCCTTAAAGGCCCGCTGACCCAAGCGGTGGCGCCTCAGGATACCGCGCCAGCCGAGGCAGGGAACCCTCGCTGCCTGGATCGGTCTGGCCGAGCCTGGCATCCCACGATCCTCGGGTATGATCCTTGCATCGACTGTAGGTTCCCCATCAGGGACAGGAAACCAACTGATGCGGGAGAGAGGTACCGCCCTTTTTATCTGTAGGTTTCCTGTCTGTGATGGGCGGATCCCCTCTCTCCGTGGTGCAGTCATGGGGGATAGAGAAATGTTGCTTTAGCCCCAATTTTTATTTTTATTTTCACAAGGTCACAGGAGAAAATGGACTCCAAAATTTGTTGTGCAATTTCTCTTAAGCACACAGATAGCCCGTATATGGGAGAAAATCACTGGGCGCACAGAAAAGTTCAGAAGGGAAGGAGTGCCATTTGACTTTTTGAATGCAAAATTTGCAGGAATAATTAGTGGACGCCATGTCGCGTTTGGAGAGCCCCTGATGTGCCTAAAGAGTGGAAACCCCTATCCCCAACTGACCCCATTTTGGAAAATAGACCCCTCAAGAAATTTATCTAGACATGTGGTGAGCACTTTAAACCCACAGGTGCTTAACAGAATTCTATAATGTTAATCTGTGAAAATGAAAAAAAAAATATTTTTCCAGCAAAATGTTATTTTAGCCCCAAATGTTCTCATTTTCACAAGGATAGCAGGAGAAACTGAACGCCAAAATTTGTTTTGCAGTTTCTCCTGAGTACACCAATGCCCCATTGTGGCCAAAAACCTTTTTGTGGCACAGAGCAAAGCTCAGAAAAGAAGAAGCACCATATTAAAGATCAGATTTGGATGGACTGGTTTGATGCCATGTCACATTGGTAGAGCCCATGAGGTGGCAGAACAGCAGAATCCCCCGTAAGTGACCCCATTTTACAAACTACACCAATTTATCTAGGAGTGAAGTTATCATGTTGACACCACAACGGTGTCACAGAATTTTATACCGTTTAACAGTGAAGAAAAAAAATAATTACATTTTTAGCATCAAAATTTTATTATAGCCCTAGATTTTACATTTTCATACTGGGAAATAGGTAAAACTGGCACCAAAATTTGTACCACAATTTCTACTGGAGGTGGCAATACTCCATATGCGGCTGAACAGTACTGTTTAGTCATACGGAGAAACTCTGGTGGAACGGAGCGCTATTTGTCTCCTGGAGTGTAGATTTTACTAGAAGAGTTTGCAGACTCCATATACAGAGCCCCTAAATGCTAGAAGAGCAGAATTCCCCCTCACGTGACCCCATTTTGGAAATTATTCCTCTTTTGGAATTTATCTACAGGTGTAGTGACGATTTTGACTTCATAGGTATTTTCCAGAAACAAACGGCAATGAATGTTGCCGAGTAAAAATTGCATACTACCATTGTAGTGACCAGTAAGGCTACGTTCACATTTGCGTTGTGCGATGTTTCGTCGGAGACGCAACGAACAACGCAAACAAAAACGCAACAAAACGCACGCTAAAACGCAGCGTTTTGCGACGCATGCGTCTTTTTG